>NC_088648.1:16368570-16431070 GCF_964019385.1 Sycon ciliatum | reverse complement strand
CCAACGGTGCTGCACACAACGAGGTCAGGGACATGTCGCCAGACCTGCTCGCAGGGGTGTGTACCGATGCCGCTGTGGAACTTCTTACTGTAGCACCCGTGACCAACGAACATTTCGTGGCAGCTTCATCGATTATTTTCCCGTCAAATTTCTTCCCTGCATGCAAATTGCCTTCATTATTTCAATTTATTTGAGTTGCGTTCAAATCATGCACCGCAGCAAATTGTGTTTGTTCCGCTTGTTTGGCGGTAAAAGAGGTTTGCAGCCCTGTCGCCATCACCATCTCAGCACCGCCAAAACACTAACATGCACACAGCCCCCCCCCCCCCCCCCCAACACACGCCCCCCCCCCCCCCCCCCCCCCAGACACACAAATACCGCCACGGCCACCACGCATGTACAAATATATACACACACACAGACTCGCGAGTGCACACACACACACACACGCACGCACACGTACGCACACACACACACACACACACTCGCGAGTGCACACACACTCACACGTGCACACACACACACACTCACACACACACACACACACACACACACACGTGCACGCACACACACACACACACACACACACACACTCTCGCACTCACCGTGTCAATATCAGGGTCAACCACTCGCACCAAGTCCGCTTTGATACGTGTCCTCTCCACTTCGTCACCACCCTGTGCGCAGGAATCACCACACATGCACACAATGGCCTTGTTCAGTGCTGCCCAATGAAAACAGACGGGGTGAGTCAAGTAATTAGTTTACACCCTGCACCATTTCGCAGCTCAGTGTTCGCAGGTCTAGGGCTGCGCTACGCCCGGCGCGTACTCGAGTGACTCGATCGGAATGTGAGGTATGAATCTAAGATGGCCGTCACCTTTTTGCGGGGCAAGTTACCCCATACTTGGCAGGTACAACCCGCTATAGTGCATTTATGAGTATGACCTCACAAAGTTCGTGACCTTTTATGCAAAGCTGGCACCAAGGTGTGCACGGTTGTAGTGGACTTGCCCCGCAAAGCGCAATGGCGGGGAATGGATGCATACGTTCCATTCATTGAACAGTACTGTGCATGTAGAGTGAAGGACACAGCTCTGGTCTTTGCCGCTGCCGCCGCAACACCGTAGGAAATCACAACCAGTCAGCTATGCCATCATAGAAAAAGGTAAGCAGCGGCATAATGAAGGAACCCGGACGGCTATCAGAAGGAATTTTAGTTTCAGTCCTCGGAAGGAACCTCTTGCGCTGGCGGGAGGTGTGTGTGTGTGCGTGTGTGTGTGTGTGTGTGTGCGTGCGTGCGTGTGTGTGTGTGCCAGCTAGTTCGGTTGGTAGGTACACTTATGCCTGATCGTGTTGGGTCTGTTGCCAATAGGCTCGGCTGCTTGAAGGTGTAATGTTGTACCTGCCACCTTTGTTGGTTCCAGGGTTCATATACTTTCGATTTGAAGTATACATACCTGTTAACCATGGACTGCTTCTGGCTAGATTAACTCTTGTGTAATCAATGGTGCTAGTGAAGCTTTTATCAGATCCACTCTGATTTAGCCACTCACATTAGTAGCACATATTACCTTCACTGGGGGCAGGGGCAACTGCAGTTGGATCCCGGGACGGATACCTGATGCCGTCAATCCTTTTTCTGCACCTTGTCCTCACCCACTTACTGAGGTGTGGTGAGCCCATAAGTGGGATTATTTTCAAGTCCACCCAGAGTTTTGGGGATTTCAGGGGGTGTCGGCCGTTGGGCGGTTCAATAACCAATTGAGTCATCTATCCAAGATTCCTTTTGAGTCTCTCTCCCCTCTTCCGGGGAGACCCACGTGACCAGGTTTGGCAGTGAGCAACAAGTACAGTACAGTACAGTGTGTGCGTGCGTGTGTGTGTGTGTGTGTGTGTGTGTGTGTGTGTGGGTGTGTGTGTGTGTGTGGGTGTGTGTGCGTGTGGTCGGCCACAGAGTGCAACAGTGGTGACGTGTGACATGGTGTAGTCGATGTAAGCTATGCTAGACACAAGAATCCAAAAAAATGGTTCGGAGCTGGAACTACACACGGAGGCTCTCTCGTGAGAGAACGTCACTTTCGTAACTCCACTTCTCGCTCAGTGATATTCTTGAAGAGGACAACTGCCTTACAAGTTGAAGAGGACAACTGCCTTACAAGTTACAAGGCTCTGTTATCTAGCCTAGTCAAGGTTTTCGTCCACTTCCCATCGTTACTTGCTGGGGTTGGGTGGTACCATTCCCACATTCACATCTCACCTTGTCAAAGTTGTCATGCACCAACACCTAATACAAATGTAGCACCAGTCTCCGCTATTGTACTACTTATAAAGAATCTGCTCATTTTTGGTGGGCTAACAGAGAAAAGCATGCTGATTCTGAATCTGCAACTAAATTTGGAGTCCCCATATCCGTTCCTTGCGATATCGAGGATCGAACATAGGAACGTTGGGCAAAATAGCCACATTGTGTTCGACCTTTGGACCACTGGAACAGTACGAAAAACTCCGGGGACCCCAATTTTAATTTCATTGTGTGCAACTGTAACCTATCTGTGTTCCTTGAAGACTATGCTCCAGAGTATCTCCCAAGATGCATGGATGCAGCGACTGGGATTTGCGGTCTTTGACCATTTTGTGGTGGGTCTGGTCTACAGTGCTCATCTCCCACCTTGATCCACAGAGAGTGGTGGCGTTCCTGCGGATGCGGAAAACTCGGCTGAAGGCCGAGTCTAACGCGAAGCGTGATTTTGTTAAATCTCCCAAGAAGAAGAAGCCGTCAAAACTCACCTTCTCAAAGTAGACAACATCATACTCTAAGTTTTCAAAGCCAGGGTCTTGGCAGTCGAAGATCGGAAACTCAATCTGAAGGAACATCTCCTTCGAGTCTTTCTTCTCCTTCTGTTGAATCGAACAGATACACCAAACACACGCGTGCACACATGAGCGCACACACAAAAGCATGCACACACACACACACACGCACGCACACACACCTCAGACCTCAGACCTGCCCATCGCGGAAGCGATGATAGCGAACAGCTATGTTAGACATAGCAACTTGTGCTGGGATTACACCATTCAACAGCTTGCAAGGCTGATGAATTGACCGCCACTAATTTTAGCCTGGTATCCACCACACAGCTGATTGAAGTGACTTTTTCTGGCCAGTGAATCCCTATTATTCATTTCTTTCTTTCTTTTTTTTCCATTTTTTCATTCCTTTTCTTTTTTTACACACACACACACATGCCACACCACATACTCCGGCATACACTGGCCGTTGGTAACCACCCAGGAGAATGAAAGAAGAGCTAGGAAAATGAGAAAGAGAAGAAAGACGTGTGCGACCATAATCGTCGGGAATTGAACCCGCAACCTCTCGATTGGAAATCGACTGCACATACCACTGCATCATATGGGACACACACACACACACACACACACACACACACACACACACACACACACACACACACACACACACACACACACTACTACTACTACTATCAATCAGCTACCCCTTGGGGTCACGCCGCCCTCCACTCAGAGAACTGAGCGCAAGGTGAGAGGCAGTGGCGCAAACAAAACAGAAAGTACAGCAAAATGAATTGAAAAAAAGGAAATCAAAACAAGCTGCCATATTGATGGAAAGGGACTCACAAACAGAGGAAGGAAATATCACAAACCAGATGAACAGTCTGCTGTAGGTCCACTATAACATGCAACGACTGAAGAAAGGAACAATATTAATGTGAACATGATGTCCTGTTCAACAATAACGTCTGTACTGCTTCGGCCTTCATGCACCAGGAAAGCACAATCTTGAGCTGGAGGGTGGGCACCGAACGTCCCACAAGGGCTCCACAAGACGTACTTTCACGAAACGACGAGGAGTATGCGCAGCAAGCTAACATCACAACACCATCGCCGCACGACGACTGGCCACTCAGGTCCAAACAACACGACAAATTCACAATTCCAGCTATCACCGCGCAGGAATAAATTGTTGCGAGTGTGACCTGTATCCTTTTTCATCCAGGAATCCACTTGTTTTGCCGAACGCCACTGCATTGTTTCAGGCTGGGGATTGATCCGAGGGCTCGCCACGCCACTGCGGAGGATGCGGAAAGGACGCAAGAAGACAGTGACGGCAACAAATTACCCGCCCTGGTCGTCAGCTCACTGAATGCCCTTCCGCGCGAGCGAAACCGGCTGCAAGGCATGAAAAGCCTACTGCCAGTCAATACCCAGGGACGACCCTGACCAGAAGGCCAAGGCCGCCCCGTGGAGGAGGCCAACAAAGAGAAAACCAGGAGCTAACAAATCTGCTTCCTCTCCGCGAAAATTTTTTGCACACACACACACACACACACACACACACACACACACACACACACACACACCACTACAACTTGGGGAAGGTATGTTTTTCCAGCTTTTCCAGTCAAGTGACCACTTGTACATGGAGATCACATTCGGAACGTCCCATTAACTTGGTGATGGGTCTGATCTACGAGTACTCACCAACCACCGCTATAGGAGCTGCATCTTTGCCCTTGATACTTGAGGGTGGTGGCGTTCCTACGGATGCGGAAAACTCAGTCTAAGGGCGCGTTCCCTAATCCTCTGCCAGAATCTCCAAAATTTGGAAGAGCGTTCACCTATCCTCTGCCAAACTCTGCTGGCTCTTCCGGAGGTGGAAGAAAGTGGAAGATTCCCACGTTTCTGTCACTTGCGCATGCACAGAAAGGACTTTGGGTGTCTTTTTCGCAAAAAATATGGAAATAAACGCGTCCTCAAAAACATTTCCTGTTTGCCGTGACGCACTGGGAAAATCCTGCATCTCTTCTGACCCGTTGGAAAAACAATCTCATCTCTTCTCTTCCTAGCAGACTTTTCTAGGAGAGACAGAAGAATAAACGAACTCACCCTAACCGAGTACAACGCAAACTGTGCTTTTTTTTAAGCGGCGGTCTTAGCCAGGTGTCACTGTACTAGCGGAACATAACACCACTCTGCCCTGGGTCTCCCTTACCTCAATCTGCTGCTGCAGCTCTCGGAAAGCCAAGCGATCCAGCCAGTCCACACGCGGCATTTGCTTTTTCCGGTGCTGCTTCATGAGCTGTGTGAACAGCAGACACAAGCAAGGCGCTGATAGAAATGAGTTCAAAGGACTCGGCACCAGTCACAACATGGTCTTCTTCAATAGCAGACAGCAGCAGGGCAATAGCAGACACGAGCAGACAGCAGCAGACAGTAGAAAGCAACAAACAACAGCAGACTACAGCAGACAACAGCAGGACATGGAGATTGCTACACCAGTGTCCTATGATCCTTTCTCTGCGCCTGTGAGGCCCGTGACAATAGGGCTAGAAAGTGAGTATGGCACAGATCTTATAGGACAACGGTAAATCATGGCTATGTTAATGCAACTTTGAGTTTTAAGCTCGCGGAGCAATCATCAGGTAGTAATGAGAGTTGCAACAGCAGAACCTCGGAACAGCAGAACCTCGGTTCAGTGGTAAACTGACTGTGCACTACGCTCTGCTATCGCGGTGTTCAGAACTCTCAGCACAATGGCTGAATCATGTGTGTTTGTCGGAAATCACACACGCATGCACGCACCCTCTCCACACACACACACACACACGCGCTCGCGCTCACACACATGTGCATACACACACACGCGCTCACGCATATGTGCATACACACACACACGCACACACACGCACGTTCACACGCACACTGCGTGCAACACAGTCATGGTGCAGTAACTAACTGTCTACTGTCCACATACCTTGGTGAGCTCAGCTAGTTTGCCCTTGGTTGCCTTGATAGAGCCGGAGAGCTTGTCCACATTGTCAGTCGTGACTGCAACATCTGGCCACACAATCAGGTCCTCTGTTCCCTTGCGAAGCACACTACAATCACATACACACATACACGGCCACGGACACACATACACACACACATACACACACACATACACACACACATACACACACACATACACACGCACATACAAACACACACATACACCCACACATACACACCCACACATACACACACACGCTCACACGCACGCTCACTCACACCCATACAACATCAAAGAGAAAAGACAGCACGAGACAAGAAACATTCAAGGTCGATTTCAGATGGGTCACAAACGGCATAGGGTTTTCCAAAAAGCTACTGTGGAGTGCTGTGTGTCACGCTCAATGCATCATTGAATTTGATACAGTCTCTATTCTGTTTTCGATGCACCGTGTGGCCACATGATCAAAACAAATACGCCATGGAGACCTCAATACATACATGTATACGTGTATACTATGGCTCTAGATTGAACATAGACAATGCAACATTGCCATTAGCGGCACCAGCAGCACCAGCAGTAGTGGTAGCAATGGTACTGATGACATCGGTGACAGCATCAATGGTGTTAGTGTCAGCAGTGATCAACACTTGCAGCCAGCAGTAGTAGCAGTGTTGTCCTTCCTGCATTCACATTATCATTGGTTTGTGCATTCCACAAAACACGGTATAGCACCAGCATGAATAGCAGCAGCACCAGCGGCGGCAGCAGCAGCAGCAGCAACGGAGGTGGCAACGCACCGGTGTTTGTTGAACATGCTGATCGATGTACTGCCAACTGCTACGACTTTTGACGGTCCAACAGTATCCCATATTGTGAAGGCCAGCTGCACAGAAGAAAACACAGATACGAAAACTACTACTAAGTTACAACAAAGAGAAATATAAATACGTAATGTCCTGCAAGCACCCAGTGTGGGCATTCACTCTGCCTTCACAAACACATCATTTGCCAAAATCAAAACAAGAAAAAGAAGAAGAAAAAAGTTCGGTGTTCCCACACCGGGAATTGAACCCGGGCCGTCTGGGTGAAAACCAGAAATCCTAACCACTAGACCATATGGGATGACCACACTTCACCCTCCTCGAACACTGGATAAAAGGAAAGCTCCCGTGTGACTGGAAGTCTATCAAAAAGTTTTCAGAACACACATGGGCACTCTCGGAATATGTACTGTTAGTGAACAAATATTCGGCGCATACCGGTATCTATATTCGGCGCATACCGGTATCTATATTCGGCGCATACCGGTATCTATATTCGGCGCATACCGGTATCTATATTCGGCGCATACCGGTATCTATTTTCGGCTATCTTCGGCCTGGTCATACTTGGCCGAAAATTTGCTGCGGGCGAAATTTTGTTTCGCAAGGTTCAGTGTGACAGTGCATACAGGCAGCAGCAGTATGTATGTATGTATGTATGTATGTATGTATGTATGTATGTATGTATGTATGTATGTATGTATGTATGTATGTATGTGTGTATGTATGTATGTATGTATGTATGTATGTATGTATGTATGTATGTATGTATGTATGTATGTATGTATGTATGTATGTATGTATGTATGTATGTATGTATGTATGTATGTATGTATGTATGTATGTATGTATGTATGTATGTATGTATGTATGTATGTATGTATGTATGTATGTATGTATGTATGTATGTATAACTCATAATCACAAGGTGATCGTAGAGGCATTAATCAGCGAGAGAATTGTGAATGATGTCTCTGAATCCAACTCTATCGTGTGCTGCATGAGAGAGAGAGCATGCAAGGGAAGACCCGTCCAGCTTTTAATGTTAGAAATCCATGATGTCGCAGCAGTACAGGGTGAAAATGTAATGGGGCCGAAATGGGTTTTAGGCCTGGGAGATAGAATGGGCCGAAAATTTGTAGACATCCAGTAGTACTCTTGTTGATATACTGTAAAGCGTGAAATTTTCGCGGCGTTTTTAGTTCGCATTTTCAGAATCCGGACAGGTTTGCGAGGTTTTAATTTTGCGATTGCAGAATGGCATTCTTGCTAAACCTTTCATGATCTCCTTTTCGCGCTGTCTAAATTTCGCGATTTCCACACGGTCGCGAATTTCGCAGAAATTAGACCATCGCAATAATATCACAGTTTACAGTACTAAAAGAGAAACAGAGCTGGGCCACTATGGCTTACAATAGACGTGGGCGGCAGGTCTGAGTAGCGGACAGGTAGTGTCAACCATTCGTTCCAGCTACAGAAGCAGAACAAGATGTTGCAGCACACATGAAGAATACAAGCAAAACTCGACTGAAATCAAAACTTTGATTCCCGGGGGAAAGAAAAAAGGTACGAGCAGAATGGTGAAGAGAAGAGAAAGGGTCAACGGTATCAAGAAAATTCCTGAAGGTTTGAAAGACCTAGCTGAAAATTACAACAAAACCTCTCGGTCATGCGGTACAGAAACTCATGATACTCCCTGTCGTACAGGCTTTGTTGCTAAATGCTTGCAAAACGTGCTGAATACCACGAGGACAGAGCCAAAGGACACAGGGTAGCAATGGAACGAGGCTGAAGTATGCTACTACGCAGAGTTTCACAGCTATCCACCAACCCTCAGATCCTCCGGATCTGAGGATTGGTGGATAGCCATTAAACGCTGAGTAACAACCTACTTCAGCCTCGGTCCATTGCTAACTGGTGTCCTCTCTAGAGAACAGTGAACTCTTGTTAAGAAGAACACTGATAAGACAAACTTCCATTTTAGAAGAACTAACATTCAAAACTCTATTGGAGAAATCACTGTGTATAGTAAAAAAAAAAACCCTGGTACTACAGACCACCGGGACTAGCGACCAGCCTGATACTACAGACCACTTCGCCAGGCACGGACGGTCTCACATTCATACAGTATATGGTTGTGCGGTGCAACCTCTGAGGACCACCTGCCGCTAAAGACCGCTTTCTCCGGCCCCAAGGGGTGGTCGTTAGTCACAGGTTTTACTGATTTCACTGGGTATACAATAGGGATCAGAAGAACTCCTGCTGTTGCGAACAAATATCATCGGGCCCGCGGCGTACGTCCTGAAGAGACTCGACTGTGTGTGTGTGTGTGTGTGTGTGTGTGTGTGTGTGTGTGTGTGTGTGTGTGTGTGTGTGTGTGTGTGTGTGTGGGTGGGTGGGTGTGTGTGTGTGTGTGTGTGTGTGTGTGTGTGTGTGTGTGTGTGTGTGTGTGTGTGTGTGTGTGTGTGTGTGTGTGTGTGTGTGTGTGTGTGTGTGTGTGTGTGTGTGTGTGTGTGTGTGTGTGTGTGTGTGTGTGTGTGTGTGTGTGTGTGTGTGTGTGTGTGTGTGTGTGTGTGTGTGTGTGTGTGTGTGTGTGTGTGTGTGTGTGTGTGTGTGTGTGTGTGTGTGTGTGTGTGTGTGTGTGTGTGTGTGTGTGTGTGTGTGTGTGTGTGTGTGTGTGTGTGTGTGTGTGTGTGTGTGTGTGTGTGTGTGTGCTATCGTTGCTATAAAGAGAAAATCTGTGGGTGCACATCCAGTGCATTTGCAGATTTGCGTGCTTCTCTTGCGACGGGCGTATGCATGGTACATGGTGCGTGCGTGCGTGTGTGTGTGTGTGTGTGTGTGTGTGTGCGCGCGCAGACTCACTTCCATCGCGTTGAGAAGGCCTTGTAGGAGGTATAGGTGGGCAGCGCCAGTGCACGCTTGTCGGCAAAGATCTGCACAGTCACGTAGTAGTCCGGACATTCGCTACACGTGCACAAACGGAACAACGAGAACAGTACTGTACGATCAGCGAGAGAAGAATTTGCCTGTCAGCTTTCCACTTAATAAGAGGGAGAAGAATTCAAAAGTTTGATGAATGACGCTTCTCACGGCTTGAATAGAATCTATTACAGTTGTGACTTGTAAGTAGACACCCTTAGCAAACAACGGTAACTCCGATTTTTTTTACAATACTCGTACCCATATACCCATAATTATAGCGTTGAAGCCGCAGAGTAAAACCGTTATGGGGGCTGACTGATCGTTGTGACAAACGGTACGTTTTTTGGCCAAATACTGCGGACCCATTCACCATGCACTAGTATCGCGTATATGGACTTTACGGAGCCATAAATGGTTGTACCATGCAAAATAAAAGTCATTCTCATGGCAAAGGAGTACAAAAAAATAGCATGCATCTTGCTAAAGGTCGAACCCAAATCTCGGCATTTTTTGCCGTACGGTTTGCTTAGGGTATCTAGTGACACTGGTTAACACTCAACAGCTGTATTTCACAAAGAGAGTTACTACTAGTTTGACGTTTCGGTCAGCATAACATCACCAGGAATGAAGGGGGTATGGTAAGGGAGAGGCTATGGAAGGGGGGAATGCTGTGCCCGTGTGATTTCTAGCACCAGAAATAGCGTACAGAAACGAGAAACAAGATGTTGGGACAGAAAATGGCACAAAGGTACACAAGTCCAGGACAATAGGCAAAAGTGCAACAGAAGCAAAAACGCGTTAATTCGGAGTTCGCAATGTGGCATTTGTCACCACCAGGATTCGAACCAGGGACCTTCGCTGCGCGTCCATGTGAGTGTGTGTGTATGTGCATGTGTGTGTTCACGTAGGTGGGAGTAGTGTGCCGATAACATCCTAAGATCTTACTTGTCATTTTGCCGGCTGAACAATAGTACGTCGTCTCCTACCAAATTTGTGAATGACTGCTCACGCCGCTTGCCTTGAAGGCTGCCACTGCATCATAGTACATTGCGCACATGCACACGCACACACACACACACACACACACACACACACACACACATGCATGTGCCCACACAGACAGACACACACCATGCACACACACACACACACACACACACACACACACACACACACACACACACACACACACACACACACACATACATGAACACCACACGCACGCACACACACACACACACACACACACACACACACACACACACACACACACACACACACACACACACACACACACACACACATGAAAACCACACACACACACACACACTCACACATGAACACCACACACACACACATACACAGACACACGCGCGCACACCCACATACACACATATCGAGCATTAGGACACCAGGAAAGCCACCAAAGGTGTCAAATCTAGGGTTTCCTAGTTATCCGCACTATTACGTACAGAACAATACGAAAATCATGAAACTAAACGCAAGACAACAGCGGTACATGCACATATCCATACACAGTGAAAGTTTTATAAAATTAGTTTTAGACACAAAACGAATGCTACGTACATCTTCACCCGAACAAAGTCATCCACCAAATGACTGTACATGAAGTGATACTTCTCCTGCGATTCCATGCTAACGGACGGATGTATGCTGGCTGAAGCCATGACTGAACCAGTGCCACAAGTAGATGAGCTATTAGAAAATAGGAGAGGTTGTGGGTGCTCGGTGGAGATGAGGAAATGACAGGCGTCGCTCGCGCTGGCGTTGATACTCAGAACTTATTTTCCACCGTCACCAACTGAAACACTGCTAACATAATATCACCTAAGCCGCTGAGGACACCCGTGTGCATGAGACCATTGCCATAGGAGAGAGCTCATGTCCCTCACAAGAGATAAGAGCCGTTCAAAAACTGTCTGAAAGCAAACATGCAACAACAAAAATTCATTGGTCACGAACATAGCGCTCCCACTTTTCAGATGACAGCTTTTCAATAGACCGATCCCCTTATTATACTGGGTTCGAGCACGGGGGCAACCTCACTCGCGATCGAGCTAGTTTTTGAACGTGACAGCATCTTTGACAGTGTGTTTCAGGTTTGTTTTGGAATGTCTTCTGCTTAGTTCAAGTAGTTTGTGATGGCTTCGAGCGGTGCTGAACCTCCTGCTGGTAGGAGCAGAGTCTCCGAGAGAGACATGGACTGTGATGCAGCTGTAGGATTTTTTCAAGGCGCGGGACGGAACGATCTCGGGCCACAAACAGGAGTTACTCCAGAGGTGAGTTTTTTTTGTTGTTGAAATATTCGAATCGTGAATCGTGTTTTGAGATATATTTTGTGCCTAGGCGTTGAGATCGGTGCTGAAGACAATAGTAACCTTTTTCTGGTCTGCCTTTTCCTCTCCAGAGCCATCTTCTATGAAGGTAACCGAGGTGCTGCCAAGTCACCAAGTCGCGATCGCGATCAGCAGCCCTGAAGTGGAAAAATCGATTTTCCAACGATCTGGTTGGACATCAGCCACTAAAGTACTTCTGATTTGCCTGTAGTGACAACAGCAGCCATCCTTGGACACCTTGCAAAGACAGGCAAAGCCACTGGTGGAAGCGACTGCTATGAGGTGACGATAGCAGTGCAGTGGTGATCGCTGTTTTGTCAAGTCGAAGGGCTAGCCAACCCAGAGGAAGCAAAAAAAAAGATGAGCAGTGCGTGGTATTTGTTGAGCGTGAAGAGCTAGAGGAGGACAGTGCAAACACATGGACGGAGTGGATGGTGTTTGAAGAACAGTGTGCTGTGTGCCGGCTGGTGGTGATGGTGGTCTTTGTCAGCATGTATTCGTGCTGCTTCTTGTGCTGGAACACTTCTCGCCCAGGAAGGCAGATTGCGTGCTCCCTGGCCCTCAGTCGGCAATGGGGCATTTGTTCCAGGAACATTACCCCAGAGCCAGTGATGAGTCGTACCTTTGAAAAGTTGAAGCTTGCTGTTAATCGCAAGCGTAGCGCAGTGGAATGCTCCCTCTTCGAAGCACGAGGGCCAAAGCTTGCCGCTGTCTGCAGCAAAGTGTGTGCGGTTCTTTCGAACCTATGAATATACCCACCCCCCCCCCCCCCCCCCCCTCTCTCTCTTAGGAAGACTGCATGTTCAGAGTGGACTATTTTCTAGTATATTTAATGTGAGACGGGCTGTTTACGCCCAAGATGAAGATACAGTTTTTTTCCGTTTCTATACCTTCCTAATAATATACATCGTGACAGAGCTTTCGGTCATACTCCGCTGTACTACATCCTCAACCCGCCACCACCATGCGCTCTTGGCCGAACTAATGCACGAAGCATAAACACACCAGCACAGCAAGGACACTTCCGTTGACAGATATTATTTACGCCTCTAGACAGCTGTTTCGTTTCTTCAAGCTCATCGTTAGAGGAGGATAGTAGCAGGATACTAATGATGAAATAATATAAGATGATACTAGTAGACTGTTTATGGTCCGATATCGATGATTGGAGATCTAAGAAAGCAATGACAGAGATTGAGAAATGGATAATATTATCATGATTATATGCCAGTCTGGTAATGCGTTGTGCTAGTGAACAGTATCGAAATCATCACTGCATTCGATGTAAATATTGGTATACTTTTGGTTTCCGTATTGGAAAAAAAGAACCTGGTTGATTTGGTTGCATCTGCGACTGGCTACCGGGTGTTGTGATCAGCAAAGTTTACAGTGGGAGAAAATAAGAGCGCAAGGATCTGTTGGGTCTTGTTGTGCTGTGCCGTGCCGGTGCGAGAACCCTAAGTGCATGGCAAAATAGAACTGTTTCATCCCCATTGCAGAATGTCTTGCGGTACATGGCATTGATGACTGAACATCTCGCCAGCTCACCCAGATGAGGATCATGCCCAAACGGAGAAACAAGACATCTTTCCAGCTCAGCTAGCTATATACCGTGAAACGGATGGTTAACTTGTGCCACGCATGCCAGCTTCTGTTCCATTCGGCCCAGGCTTACACACATCAATGCCAATAGCAGCTGATCCTCCATTACATGCTCATTGGCGATTTACGGCCACCTCCAACTGTATCCGCCGTCCCTCAGCTTCCGTCTTCGCAGATCTGGCGCGGCGCAGTACATTTTCTCGGCTAGGCTCAAAGAAGTCCCACAGAGCGGTCCAAACACCTGAAGGCAAACCAGTCAGAAACTGGAGCGGCTCAGAGTCTTTCTTTATGTTATTGTACGTAAGCTGTTTTTCGGCTTTCTTCACCCTAGTCCTCACATCGTCCAACTGCTCCACGAGACTCTGTACACGAGCTCTACTTGCTGCCAACTCCTGATGCAGATGCTGCACTTCCATTACAGGACCAAACTGCACTAAGCCAGGTTCCTTTCCAACTCAAAGTGCCGTTGCCTCTCAGCAAAATACTGGTTTGCGAGCATGGGGAGCTCGTGATGGCTGATCCAGACGCTGCACTTCCATGACCGAAATGCACTAGGCTCAGCAAATACTGTTTTGCGATCATGGGGAGCAGGGCGTCCAGACTCCACTCTCTTGCGAAAAGCAAACCTGGTACTGTAGGACAGCTGTTTGGTTTCCTGGACTCATCCTGTCCTTGTAGAGCTGGGCAAAACGATTTCGATTTCGGGATCGAAATGATCGCTGCAACTCAAATATTCAGAGTGACCCTAAAACTACGTCCTTCCTCACGGGGAATAGCCTGGATCCGCTTTCTCCAGGCCGCTGTGGCTCCACACGAGGAAAGGAGTGAAATGGCTTGTTTGCTTCGTCCTCCTGTTCTGACAGTGAGGAACGCAGCAATGTTCTGAGAAGGCATCCTGAAGTCGTAAAAAGGAAGACGTCTAAACAAAAACAAAACAGCTCAAATCAAAAGTCCTTGTGGCATTTTTTTGTAGAGAGGCTTGCACTGCATGTAGATCTCGTGTGCTCTGCACTTCGCATGCGAGAAGTCACGCACAGTCGCGGTGAGGTTGGTCGCGTGTGTGCAGCAGGATCCCACGCGACTGCGGAGTTGCCCCCTTGCTCGAACCCAGACAATAATAAGGGGATCGGTCTATTGTTGTGCTTTTCAAAAAGACGATTTAAGTTACGTCATTGTGATGACGTAGTAAAGTGGGTGGCAGAACGTACGTCATCAGAGTCACGTCATCAGTCACTCGAAGTCGAACTCGATGACCAAGACTACTTACTATAAATAAGTATAATCAACAAGGGCAAGAGTCCATAACCCAGGGGGTTATGGACTCTTGACAAGGGGGGTTATGTACTCTTGATGGCAAGAGAAGAACATAACCCCCCCCCCCCATATGACTGTACCAAGAGAACATAATGTCATAACCCCCCCGGGGCCAAGGGTTAATGTCATAACCCCCCCCCGGGGCCAAGGGTTATGTACTCTTGAGTCTTGACTGACAGACTGTACTCTTGCTGTGACCAAGAGTACAATCATAACCCCGGGGTTATCATGGTTATGTACTCCTGAGCTGGTGAGTCTGGGAGCGTGACCATGGTGACTGCAGTGCAATAAGCAAAACTACAGAATCACAAATAAAATAACTTTGCCAATATTTCGCCCATTGGGCATCATCAGGGCATTGAGGAAGGGGAGGCAAAAACACGAAATATTAAAAGACGAATAACTTGATGCAGGCAGATGAATGTTCTAGAAGAGAACTAACACATCGTGGTGACACAATTGGCAAGGCCAGCAAACTAAACGTAAACAATCATCACTTGTAAGGTGACCTAAACAGAACGAAAGATGAGCCTCTCACACATACACACAGACACAATTTGGCAAGAAGGCAAGAAAACTAACACTAACACTAAAGTTTACAATCATCACCACCTGTAAGGTGACCTACATGTAGTTGGAAGACTTAGAAGATTCTCGATGCTGGGTACGATAGTGGAAGCCCCAGGGAGCCTTCGCCGCCATCGCCCTTGCCTCTCGGTAGTGCTCAGCGAATCGGTCCCTCACCGGCCGCTCGGTCTCACCAACGTACAATTCCGCACACAACGTGCAAGACATACAATAGACAACACCTTTGACTAGACACTGACTATCCACCATACTCGCATCACATGCACGACACTCCATTGGTCGACCTCTCCCTCTCTTCACCTCCGATCGCTACTTCTCACGGGGACACACACGTACAGCACTCAACGATCGGACCAACATATCCTTCAAAGAAGGACCAGACACAAAGACAACACGAACATGCGGACTGAACTTTCGAACACGTCGTGAGACACGAGCGGCAAGTGAGTCGTTGATGAAGGGCAGTTTGATGACCGACTTGAATTGGTTGTGTCTGCGCTTGCTGTCACGCTGCTGTTGTTGAGACGGGTGTGTATCTTGTATCTTCCCCTTGGCTGCTCGTCGTGCTGCGTTTATCTCGGTGCGTGGATAGTCATTTCTCTCGAGCAACTCTTCAATTATGGACATGCTCCTGTCTTCCGCTTCCGGTGTTGATGAGTTACGGATAGCTCGAGAGAATTGGTTCGTTGCAACAGCTCTTTTACACGACCAGGCCGGGGAGACATGATTCATAAGACAGGTGGACACCACTGTGGGACATAGAGCTCCCACTCTATGCTGTATCCACGCACAGACAGCGCTAGATCTAGGAAGTTCACTGACTGTTTCGTTGACCGAGTGTTCCATTGTGAATTTGATAGTAGTGTGCTGTCCGTTGAAGTGATCTAGGAGTGCTGTTAAACCTTTCCAGCCATGTCTCCACAGACCACAGTAGTATGCAGTCGTCGACTAGTATAATTATCGTTTGTAGAGATCTGGTGTCACTGTAGCTGTCGAGAGAGTCTTCTGCTCAAGAGCATCCATGAAGAGGAGAACCAATTCTCTCGAGCTATCCGTAACTCATCAACACCGGAAGCGGAAGACAGGAGCATGTCCATAATTGAAGAGTTGCTCGAGAGAAATGACTATCCACGCACCGAGATAAACGCAGCACGACGAGCAGCCAAGGGGAAGATACAAGATACACACCCGTCTCAACAACAGCAGCGTGACAGCAAGCGCAGACACAACCAATTCAAGTCGGTCATCAAACTGCCCTTCATCAACGACTCACTTGCCGCTCGTGTCTCACGACGTGTTCGAAAGTTCAGTCCGCATGTTCGTGTTGTCTTTGTGTCTGGTCCTTCTTTGAAGGATATGTTGGTCCGATCGTTGAGTGCTGTACGTGTGTGTCCCCGTGAGAAGTAGCGATCGGAGGTGAAGAGAGGGAGAGGTCGACCAATGGAGTGTCGTGCATGTGATGCGAGTATGGTGGATAGTCAGTGTCTAGTCAAAGGTGTTGTCTATTGTATGTCTTGCACGTTGTGTGCGGAATTGTACGTTGGTGAGACCGAGCGGCCGGTGAGGGACCGATTCGCTGAGCACTACCGAGAGGCAAGGGCGATGGCGGCGAAGGCTCCCTGGGGCTTCCACTATCGTACCCAGCATCGAGAATCTTCTAAGTCTTCCAACTACATGTAGGTCACCTTACAGGTGGTGATGATTGTAAACTTTAGTGTTAGTGTTAGTTTTCTTGCCTTCTTGCCAAATTGTGTCTGTGTGTATGTGTGAGAGGCTCATCTTTCGTTCTGTTTAGGTCACCTTACAAGTGATGATTGTTTACGTTTAGTTTGCTGGCCTTGCCAATTGTGTCACCACGATGTGTTAGTTCTCTTCTAGAACATTCATCTGCCTGCATCAAGTTATTCGTCTTTTAATATTTCGTGTTTTTGCCTCCCCTTCCTCAATGCCCTGATGATGCCCAATGGGCGAAATATTGGCAAAGTTATTTATTTGTGCAGCTGAGAACCTGTTGCCGGAATGGCGGTGTTTTCAAGTGCAAGAAATACGCTGCAATGGAGTTTGGGAATTCTGAAGAAACATCTTGTACATGTAGCTACATAATTGTTAGATTGACAGCATGCAATAAGGTGGAGGACACTATGTTCCTGCGGAGCCCATGCTGCTTTGGCAGTGGCGGAGGCTCGCTTGCCGACCTAACCGTCGGAGTCCATCATGAACAATGGACTGACTACTTATTCACTTGTCCTGTCTTTCTAAATAACTTGCATGTTATTGCACATGTTCTTGGTTTAGTTTTTGTGCCTTTTTCGTGCTTTGGATGGAGTTATTTGTTGTTTTTGGACTATTGAATAACTTGCGTGGCACCAGTCAAAAAAAAAGAAAAAAAAGAAAACAGTGACCTTACTACAACCAAGAGTACTTATGGGTTATGTACTCTTGCTACAACCTTCCGCGGTTGGCAGAGCCCAGGTCCCTGCGCATGCGGACAACAGTCAAGAGTACATGAAAACCTTGCTGCGGTATCGCACCCGGTTCTGACCCTCGTTATGCTACTCCCTGGTTAGGAGCAGGGAGTAGTACAATACTACTCCCTGGTTAGGAGACTACGAGGGAGCGTACTCCTATATCCTGTAGATCGAGGTATATTATGTATCAGATTGCAACGACCAGGAGGCTCTAAGTAGTGGCTGCAAATGACCGATATCCGTCACTTGCAGCTGTCCGTCAGAGACCTGTAGCTGGCCTGAAGAGTTGTAAAATTACTCCTTCGTAGCCGGGCGAGTCCGAGCGAGGGCGATTCACGGCTTGGTCAAAAAACTGTCGGCCTGGAACGTCAACGTCGATCTGCCGACACAGTTCACCTGGTTCACACGCCTGACCTGGCATGATGCCTTGCGTGAAAGGAACATTTTTCCGAAAGCAAGCTTCTCCAAAATTCGAAATTTCCTTCCAAAAATGCCGTCGTCCTTGACCTCGAAGCTGAATGTTGTTAGGATAGAAAATTAGCGAAGATGTAGCCGACCCATTCTGGCAAGCTGTGTGCCCTCTGGATATGCAGTTGTTCGCCATGGTCAACAATCTTCTTCTCCTTCGTTCGTACTTTCACTTTCCTGACCACGAATACAAGCGGTACCCATGCTCAGGTTAGTGTTTATTTGTCTCTCTATGCACATACATGTAATACAATGTACTGTTCGTGCTGCAGGCACTGGCCGATCATGGGAATAGAGGAAGCAGCCAGCTTTCTTTGAATTCTCGTGCTTTCAACAAAAATATGTACACACTTTCATTGGCTCCTCTTTCCCACCGCCACCATGCATGCACTGCTTTTCAAATTTGTGTTTGCTTTGGCAGTGGTTTCATGGGTATCCTTCAGCCTTCCCTGGCATTCAAAATTCAGAATAGTTTCTACCCAGGTGCTAGTGCCTCTGTTCTGCTTAGTACATTGTAGTCAAATTATTTGCAACTGTCCACCCCTCCACACTGCACGCTTGGCTCACATTCACCACACCATAGCGAAGAAGTTTGTTCTTGGATAGATGTCTGAAGGATGTAGAGCATCTATTCAAGAACGAACTTCCTCGGTATGGTGTGGTAAATGTGGGCCAAGAGCGCAGTGAGGAGAAGTGGACAGTTTCAAATTATTTAGCCACATCCGATCCTTTCTCCGATAATTATGGACATTTTTTACAATATAGCCACTCATGCTTCTATTGAGAGGTAACACCACTCAGGAAACTGAGGAAAGCCAACCGGCGTTGCACAGGATTTGAGGTTGGGAAGAAAAGATGTTCCGATAAAAGAACTGCGAGTTCATGGGAAACGTGTTATGGAAAGGGCAGTCTGAGTCGAACTAGGATCTCCTGTTCCAGACTGTACCGAAAGCGTGAATATGAATACAGTAGAATGCCAATAATCCGAACAATCACTTATCCGAAATGCCAGTTTCCATTGAATTGAAGGGACGAAAATTAGCTTCTGCTCATTTTCCCCAACCCCAAGCACCATTCAAGCGGTGCACAAGATGGTCTGCAACAGGTTGGAGCAACAATGTATCACCGTAGAGTCATATTGAGGAGCTAGATTGTGTCTAGTTCCTGTGAAGAGAATGTGAGAAATGATGGAAACGTGAAGTAATGTGCAAGTCTTAGATGGATGTGTGACTGCTCCCTTATCCGAATTTTTCCCCATCCGAACCCCCTGGAGAAAGCGTGCGCCCGAGGGGTGCGGATAATCTATTTACACTCTGCTGTAACACTTATGCACAATGCGTGCCGATGCACATTGGACAACGTTGCAAATGTAGAATTGTAGGTGGAATGTGGTTCACATTAGACAATCGGAGTACCCCCACCAAACGAAGAGTGCTCAACATCACAAGGTAGAGCTGGCATGTACTATCGAAAAAGAGTACATATACCATTAGCTGATGTTGTTAGTGTGCGTTACGAAGTCTGAAGAAAATGTTGAACGATCTCGGCTGGGATGACGGCTACTCCTTAGCTCAGTGATTAGAGCATCGCTGGCCTCAAGCGAAGGTCCCTGGTTCGAATCCTGGTGGTGACAGTCATTTTTTTCTTCAGACCTTTCCCGTTTGTGCCTTTCCCTCTAGCCAGTGAATATTACTGTTAGCTTCGTACTTTGAGTGATTATCACTTACAGTTACATATACTTGATAAGTTGATAAGCGCATGAAAATCGGAGTCAGTACCACAATATTCCTCCCTCACTATATGAGTCTAGGTACGCTTTGAATGTGGAACAGGGTCCAGGACAGGATCGTCTGCTCTATCCGAATTATGGCCTGGTTGCAATTTGTCTATTTCCCAGCAGGTACATCGCACCAGGGAGTCATAGCACCTACACTTTAGGGAGACTACACAATACTTTATAGAATTTTGGGTCAGGATTTAGAGGTTCTCCGTGATCTGTGCAACCCGCGATCACGGCCTTGACCTACTGACCCTGAGAACGGCCCAGATTAGCAATGCCATGTACGAGCGGGTATAGATCTACCCAATGGTGCCCCGGGGGTGGCTGAAACAGGAACCCCTGGGTCGAATCCCATTTCATTTAGCTTTACAGTCGCCTGTGCCGTCTACCTAGATGCTACAGCTCCCTGCGTTGCACGCAGTAAATGCAGCGCATCAAGTATACAGCCATGTAGTGTTGGTTGTCACCTGTTCTGATCGTGTGATATCACAAACAATCTTCTACGGTCCATTCATTCAAACCTGGCACGTTAGGGGCCGTCCATAATTATCTATCTTTAACAGATTGAGTATCTTTGAAACGAGAAAAAAAATCGTTCATGGGCGGGTGGGTCAAGAAGGGTTTCGTAATGAAAAATATTGATAGCTGAAACACTAGTCCATTCCAGCTATTTTTCGTTGAGGGGTGAGTAGGTGGGGGTGGGGGACGGTGGGGGTGGGGGACGGTCACAAGTTACTCATAACTAAGCTTTTCATTTCGTGAAAATTATGGATAATGCCGGGTCCATAATTGTCGATCTTTTACACGAAGAGAAAAAGTTTCGTTGGTGGGTGGGTCAAGGGGAGTTTCGTTTCGAAAAAACATTGATATTGCAGACATCAATCAGGGGGGGGGGGGTTGGTGGGTGGTTGGAGGAGGGTCCTTCTTTCATTTCCTGAAAATTATCGATAATGCTGGATAGCTCCTTAGTCTATGCAATAAAATAGTTGTTTTCTTCACACAGTACCGTAAAGTTTAAACAATATCCGGCCAGGTTTGTACCGAACATTTTTTCGAAAGGTAATTTCTCAAATGTTGCCTTGAGTACGTTCTCAGCAACATCGCGGGCCAGTTTCAAATAATTGGACTACAAACTTGCATCGCTGGTTGTTGCAGCTCCATCACAGGTCGTATCACGGGAAATTGAGTCCAGCTCCACTTCTAGGTTCGGTAAGACGTGATGGGAATCACTTCCTGCATGCTGGTGCATGTGACTCAAGAGCTCTGGCTGGCAACCAGTTTTAGACTGCAGGTGCAATGCAAGATTTTCTGCGCTGTGCTATGCATTGTGCATTGCATTTCTCGAGAGACACTTCACGCTATGTGAAAAAAATTCGCTCAATGTGGTATTGTGCATCGTGCAGTGCAACTTTCCCACAAAACTGGACTCAAAGCACCTTATAGCTGTGGTTTACAGCAAAGATTTTCCTATTTGCGACTCTTGGTTTAATGGGTGCAGTAGCATGCATGTGCCTGGTGATATTGTTGCAATGGATCATAGTGAGGGCGTAGCAGTACTTGTGCACTGATAGTTGGTAATGGCATGAGTACATAACCAAGAGTGGGCAACTCGATGATCCCACTACCCACGGCAAGAAGTTTCATCACTTCGGTTCTTGTGGGCCATTGGGCTCACTAATACCATCATGCGTAGCCAGAGATCAAAACTTGTACATCACAGCTACGGTAGTTGAAGCAGAACAATGAACTGTGGATCCATGCCTACTGAACCTGATAAAACACTCTATCTACATGGCACATGTAGAAATATATGCGCTTTGCTCATAATCATTTGATTTCGAAGCCGATCGTACCTTATGTTAGTAGTTGCACATTCTTAGCAGTTATGTACATGTAGTTTGATAATAACGTTACGATAGATTATCAATGCTGGTGGAAAGGTGGAAACGTTATGCTGGTTGCATGATTTTGTACCCGGTGTGCCATGACCAGGCATGCTAATTCATAGGATATTAGCAAGTTTGCCTGCCTGCTGGGTGTTGTATCTTAGCTTCACTGTACTACAAATATGATAGGCTTACTTTTCCTAATTTGCTTCTTTATAACATTCAGTTTGTTTTGCTGCAATCTTTTCACGTGTTTTGCAGGATTGTAGCCAAGGGTGAATGCCATTATCATGAGCGAAGGTCTCTGAGAACCCATGTCTGAAAGCTGGTCATGTTGGCCCAACGATGACTTTCATTGCCTGTATCCGCCACCTTCATACTGGAATGAACTGGAACATGTTCACTCTCTGTTTCTCATATGGAAGGACGGAACAGATTGTGTGTCTGTCTCTGTGGATCACCGAAGGCTGAACACTCCAGTTGGAAGAATATTGGATCTCACGAAGTGACTGAATCTGAAGCGGCTGACATGCATCTGCACAGCGCTTTCTTTCTGAGATTTGCTTCAAGGCAGGTTATTGTGTACAGTTTTGTCCACGGTATTCCTATATTTGCCGAACGTATTTCTCTGGTAGTATTGTGACTACACACGCGCAATGATCTCTCCGTCATCGGTCTTTTGGCTCACTGATGACAGCATGCATAGCCATAGGTCAAACGAGCAGCTAAGGTAGTTGAAGCAGAAGAATGGATCGATGCATCCTGAACCTGGTGTACTGCCTATATGCACTCTCAGTAGTATTTGTAACGTGTTAACTATGAAGTATCAACATTGCTTCTCTTGTATATGGACGGTGTGAGTGATGTCAGATGGTCTGTACTGCCATGGCCGATGTTATTCATTGGAAGATGTTGGGTTGGGCCATTGTGCCCTCTTGCAATATGCTGTTGCAGCCTGAAGGCAATGAAAAAGTTCGAATGCTGATCTGCTTTCAAGCGTAGAATGTCACATTATGTGCATTACATATTTGCATAATTATGTTTTGTACTGGAGTGTGAATGTGCGGCAAGGGCATGCACATGTAAGTATATCGCACTGCAAACAGCCTAAGAGTTCACGTGGTATGTAATAAGTACACTTTTGGAAAGTGCGTGCACAGCCGAATCATGTAATGTTAAAACAGCCTTTGTGCTCCTCCCTGAATGGCTGCACAAGTAGAAATCTCCGTCTTCCTTTGCTTCTGCTTGAGCTGGCATGGTGGTCGTAGAGTTGGAAATTGTCAAGTATGATAACAATCGTTGTTTGGTCTGGAGACAAGAATGCATTTGGATATTTGTCCCAGGACTGCATGGCTTCCCAAACTGCACGTTGAATGCCATAGATGATTATTGTTCGGTTCAAGAAAGGACTCGTGGGTCTGTCTGGCTAGTAGCTCTCGCTAGTCCATTTCCATAGCACTTGCTCTGGATTCACTCGCTGGAATATTCTCCAGTTTCGAACAAGAAGTTTAGAAAACCTACTGGTGATATTAGTATGTTATACTAGTTTCTCCGCACTGTACCGCAGCTTTTGCTATCACACACATGTGGGCAAGAGTTCATGTGAACTCTTGATGTGGGTTATATAGTTTATCTAAAATCCAGCATGATGTTCTTCCAAGAACGCCCCCGACCTAGGCCCTCGGAACGACGTTCTTGGGTGTGCAACATCACTTATAGTTCTAAATCTTAGAATTTAGCGCAGGATTTTAGTGATCACGGTTCCAAATGCATGTCATTGCACTCCACCTTTGGGATTAATTAAGAGCTGCATGCATGCCAAAGCTTGTCATAAAAGAAGAGCAGACTTAAATAGGCATCTTGTACGCATGATTTCTAAAATGTAACATCCCTGCCGAAGAGTGTTCTTCCATACTACAGTAGAGTCGAGCGTCCAAGAACGTTGTGTCGAAGAGGTTAGCCTGGGGTGTTCTTATTTTTCAGCCATCCGGCTGCGCTCTTATAACATGTTCTTAGAAACAATCATGTTAGGATCATATGTATCCCGAAAGCTGCCGGAAAACCAACACCGCCATTCTTAACTTTAGGCGGTGGCGTTCTTAGCATTTCAGGCTGGACATTCTTGGGCAACACGTTCTTTGGCGCCCGACTCTACTGTAGTACTGTACATGAAATACAGCTGCTACAACTGTAGTAATATAGAATGCCGATTATCCGAATAATTGATCGTCCAAACTGCTCAGGCTGCATGGTAGCAGGCTGTCATCAACATGCATCCCATGATAATTTCGAGGAGCTGGAGTGTGTGCCAAAAAGAATGAGGAATGAAAGTATGCATGGGGAAATGAGTATGTTTTAGATGAGTGTTTTCCCTCGCCCTTATCCGAACATACATGCACTCAATCGCCATAACCCCTGGAGATGACTCCATGCAAAGAGGAGTGCAGACCATCAGAGCTCATAATATACTTTAAAGCACACACGACACACACACAGCTTCAGAACCTGAGAGAGTATGATATGGGTATGTCACAAGTACTCCCAGGTCCCGAAGCTTTCGTCTCAACAAAGGATCATAATCGACGACTTGTAATGAACTACAATTTGGCAGTATTATACCGTACTTGTTTACATTCAATTTAGGAATGAGTTTAAAGCATGAGAACTATCCACAGCAGACATTCTCACTGTTCGGAGTTGCCAAAAAAGTGGTGCATGTACAAATCAGGGATGGGTACAATACCACCATCTGAGGTGAGTCTATCAGGAAAGTGAGTGTTGTCCACTCTATAAAATGGGGTCCCTCAAGAAAGATGTGATTTTGCAGCCATGGACGTTTCCGACCCAGGTGACCGTATATACAGTGATCTAAGTTATGCAAAGCTTGACATGAATGATTGGCTGGACACGTCGAAGAGAAGGAAGAGAGAAGCAGACCAACCTTACACCAGCTGAGTGTAGTGGCCCAAAACAACAAACTAATTCTGTGTGGCCTTAGGAGCTGGGCAAGAGGTGTACAGTGAATTAAACAATACAGTAAACGTGGGAGAAGAAGTGACAAGACTGAGTATGATACACTGTGCCAGCACAGTGCACATACTAGTGCAACTGTTTGTGTAGTTACAGTTAGCCCACACAAGCAGGTCACTCGATTGTAGATACACAGAGCGCATTCTACATCATACAAAACATGTTGAGCTAGGCAGCAGTGGCTGGCATTTACCGGCATGCACCAATGCCAATGCGGGGCTTGAGCAAATAGTACAAGCCTCGGAACACCCATACGCCATTTTAGAGACAGAACAAGGCGATGAGTAAGCACCAAAGGATTATATGAATAGCGGCCAGGCAATAATTCAGGCCACTGCTGCTAATCAAGGACTAGTTACTAGTACTAGTATGTTGTCAGTGTACCCTGAAACGATGCAATCACAGCGAACGTGATACATGCACATCATGTTGCCTGGTTCTTGGTTAAAAGTTGTATCCTCAATGCTTGAGGTTTGTGGGGTCATTCCAGCTTCTCAGAGTCCTGCACAAAAAAGATAAAAGCAAGTGCAGGTAGAATAATAGTAAGCTCACATAAAACCTCTTCGTCTTGCTAACGAATTTCGTGATAAACGAGGCTACAGGAAAAAAAAGTTCAACCATAATGCAAAAAGGCAACTTTAGCTAATCATATTTTTGGCAGCAACACTATACTGTTTGTATAGGAGAGTTGGCTTGGTGCATTCATGCCAAATGCACTCCCTATAGTATTTATACTGTACTTCATCATTTTACTTGGGCATTCATTCCCAGTAGCCCTAATGTCTTCTAACAGAGTGCGCAAGGTACAGCATATTCGGCGCATATTTTATTTTCGGCTATTATCGGCCTGTGCATTTTTAATTCGGAAAGTGGTGGACATCACGCAACTGAATTGTAAATAAAAGGGGGTTCGTCAACTGACAACCGCATACTTTTTCGACGTCACTGATAGAAGAATTTTTCGTCCAGTGCATGCGCCAAGAGTGAATAGCAACCGAATAGAGCGGTTGTCATTTGACAACCCCCCCCTTTTATATACTAGAGGAAACGCAAAAGGTAACAAGATTACGTAACCAAAGGTAAGAAGGCAATGAACGAACTGTCAACCTACGAATACAACCTCAGTGCAACAACGTGCTCTTTCTGCTTACACAAGCAGAAAGAGAAAGAGAAAGAGCACGTTGTTGCACTGAGGTTGTATTCGTAGGTTGACACTTTGTTCAGTGCCTTCTCCCCTTTTATTTACTGGGCATTCGTAGCCTAAAATTCCTTCTGCAAGGTTCAATGTGACAGTGTATACAGGCATCAGCAGTACAGGCTGAAATTTCAATGTGGCCGAGATGTGTTTTGCCCTGGGGAGGCTGCAATTTAAAAGCGTCGACAATTTGCATACTTTACAACACAGTACTGAGCATGCGGTGAGCTGATAACAAAATGAATTGGAGGTACTAATAATGCTAAGGGATTCGGGGGCGCATCAAAGGGGTCAGCACCAAGGAATGGGATAGATTTGTGCCCAGTTCGGGTATGTATATTGGGTATAGAACGGAAATTATTGGCTTAACCTCGGGCGACTCCTACCAGTATTACCACCAATGGCGCATGGCTGCTGATCTCTGTGATAGAAATGAGACGTGTATGTGAAACCAAAATACGGCTTTTCAAGATGTATGTGCATTTTGTGAAGATCTGATGTAAGTCATTAGGGATACCTTGTTGGGTCTTGCCAACATTCAATTATTATGATGCTCATATCTATGCAATAACATTAATGGAATTATCAGCAAGAATCAATAACCCCAAGAGTATGCAGCTTTGTACATGGAGTCTGCCACAACACGTTGACCAAAGTACATGAACCTAGACACGAGCTGGGGAATCAGCTGAGCTGCTGCATCATTTATGATCTGCTATAGTTTCCAGTCTCCACGGAGGTTTTTCTTGGAGACGTCGAATCTACAGTATTAGGTGTGAAACTGTTGTACTAAACCGCAGGAGATAGAATCTATTCAGCTGAGACAACATTTCACTACGTACGGAAGGAAGTACGCCGATCAAAGCTTGCTACACTCCCGTTTAGTCAACTTAACGGCCCAAATAATGCTTGGGTCATGAACTCATCGCTGTTGGTCTTTCGAGGGTGCCTGACAATGGTTGTTAATGCACAGCACCAGCCGAGCCAAATGACAAGATCAGAGACATAGATCTTCCTAGTTCAATTGCTGAAACGTGACTTGTGCAAACGTTATGTAGCAAAAGGAACTGTACTACGGCACTACACGCCATTCACAATAATCAAAAATGCCCACATGACAAAACAGAATTTCATCAACGGAGCCCCGGGATTTTTTCTTCTGTACTTATGCATTATGGAGTCATAGCATAAGGGAGACGGCACGGTAGACTTTCAGCCTAAATCATAACGAGGGCCAGCTGGGCAGCTCAAAAGAGAGCTCTATGCACTATTGGCAGAGTGGTATACATGAATAGAGAGTGACCACCCAGTGCGTGAAGCTTTTCGTGTCACCCTAGAACATTTCAAAAATTGATAATGTGGGTTCAACCCCGGGCTGCCAGTGACAGTTGCCCTTACTGCCTTAGGGGCAAGTGCGATACATACATGCTCGCATATAGTATCGCTTGACTGACCCATGCTTGGGGCCAGTGGGTCAAGTCCGCGATCACGAGTTGCATAAACCACAGATCATGTAGAATCTCCATGGATCCAATCTGTGTACTGTAAAAGCAGAAATTTTCGGTGGTGCAATATTTTCAGAATTCTCCAAAATCGGCGGTTCGGTGGAGGGAAATTTTCGGTAATACCCGCTTTCCAGGTAAGGGTGCTAGTACTACTCAGTAGTACCGAACAATTTCGGTGCTTTTTTTCGGTAAAAATTGTCGGCACCGAAGTTACCGAAAATAAAACACCACTGAAAATTTCCGCTTTTACAGTACATCATTTTGGGTATTATGATCTCGTGTTGTTTCCTTGGGTGCTACGACTCCCTCCCTGACATGCATTGATCCATGGCACGGTATGATTTGGGCAATTTCAGCCAATCAGTAGACGTTCTGAGAGGGGCATATTCAACGATACACCCCGCTCAGTTCACATGGGTCGCGCCAAGAGTGAATATTGGGAGGAGTCTTGGGAAAGTGCCCTGGGAGAAATGGATAGCACCATTGTATACATGCACTGCATTCCCCATAATTTCCTCGTGTTATGTCCTCGGGAAAATATTTAACGTATACCCTTCATATACTCATAGAATAATCCAAATGCATCTGCAGTCAACCACGGGTATAACAACCCACGGATAGTGACACTATCTTCAGACCTAGTAACAATATAGCCGTATATTATAAACCCCGTGAATGACGACAACTCCCAAATAGCAACACTTTTCTCATGCCCGATCAAGGGTCGTTCGTTACTGGCAAAGTTAGCTGGACATCATATCATGTAGTCATTATTATTTCAGGCAGGGACAATGAAATACACCCCCGCCCCCATTCCTGCAGAGGGAACAGTGCTGTGTCCAGGTCCGCATGCAGCATGGAGGTGCTAGTAAGCCGCTGGCATATTTTCTCTTGTGGATCGATGTACAGTGCGTGACAATGCTTCCACAGTGGTGGTGGTGGTGGTGGCAGGAGCATACTGCACTGCAGGGCATTACAGCACTGGCATACTATTATTTTCTCTTGCAGACGTGCCGTGCACGACAATGCTTCTATAGTGGTGGTCACGGTGGTGGTGTGGTGGTGGTGGTCACGGTGGTGGTCATGGTGGTGGTGGTGGTGGCGGCGGCGGCGGTGGTGGTGGTGGTCATGGTGGTGGTGGTGGTCATGGTGGTGGTGGTGGTGGTGGTGGTGGTTGTGGTGCTGCTGGTGGTGGTTGTGGTGCTGCTGGTGGTGGTTGTGGTGCTGCTGGTGGTGGTTGCGGTGGTGGGAGCATTCTGCACTGCAGGGCATTAAAGCAAGCTCGATTGTGCATGCATGGTGGCGGTGGGAAAGAGGAGCCAATGAAAGTGTGTACATATTTTTGTTGAAAGCACGAGAATTCAAAGAAAGCTGGCTGCTTCCTCTATTCCCATGATCGGCCAGTGCCTGCAGCACGAACAGTACATTGTATTACATGTATGTGCATAGAGAGACAAATAAACACTAACCTGAGCATGGGTACCGCTTGTATTCGTGGTCAGGAAAGTGAAAGTACGAACGAAGGAGAAGAAGATTGTTGACCATGGCGAACAACTGCATATCCAGAGGGCACACAGCTTGCCAGAATGGGTCGGCTACATCTTCGCTAATTTTCTATCCTAACAACATTCAGCTTCGAGGTCAAGGACGACGGCATTTTTGGAAGGAAATTTCGAATTTTGGAGAAGCTTGCTTTCGGAAAAATGTTCCTTTCACGCAAGGCATCATGCCAGGTCAGGCGTGTGAACCAGGTGAACTGTGTCGGCAGATCGACGTTGACGTTCCAGGCCGACAGTTTTTTGACCAAGCCGTGAATCGCCCTCGCTCGGACTCGCCCGGCTACGAAGGAGTAATTTTACAACTCTTCAGGCCAGCTACAGGTCTCTGACGGACAGCTGCAAGTGACGGATATCGGTCATTTGCAGCCACTACTTAGAGCCTCCTGGTCGTTGCAATCTGATACATAATATCAAGAGTAGATAAACAAGAGTGTGCAACTCCGGATCTCTCCTGCACAATCTGCAGATACCCCGCGCCCACGGCGGAATTTTTTGTTTACGTCACCTTTTTTCAGAGAAACGCGGCTTTGCCGCAGAGCAGTGTGAGAGCACGTGCTGGGCACCGACCTTGTAGTGTAAAGCCCAGCCAAGTGCACGAGGGAAAACTCTCCAAAAGGCTCGCAGCGCGTGCGTCGTCGAAAAGATTACGTCAACAAAAAATTCCGCCGTGGGCCAATCCATCCGGAGTTGCACACTCTTGTTTATCTACTCTTGATAATATACCTCCTAGATCCTGATGTATAAAAACTTCTTTTTCTTTCCAACTTCTGCCCGGCATGGGATCCGACCGGGGCTCTGCCAACCGCGGAAGGTTGTAGTAAGGTCACTGTTTTCGAGCACAGTGTCCTCCTCCTTGTTTCATGCTGTCAATCTAACAATTGCGTGATGCGTCCTACAAGGTTTATCTAATACTGTATAATTATCATGTAATTTCAGGTGAATTTAAATTTCGGTATCAGGGACCCGCCAGGTTTCAGGTGTAATGGAGAATTAGGTGACCAGCCTACCCTTCGCATACAGTGCATACTCTTTTTAGGTGTAATCTAAATTTAGGTGCCTGAATTCTCTACCGAAATCACCGAAATTAAAATTACACCGAAAATAACGTGTTATTACTGGTTTACCAGTTTTGGATTATATCATATGCTACATATCGCTACATGTAGGTTGCTTGTACTCAATCTGCGGACAGCATGCTGTTTCGTTCTTTGTGAACTCATCAGCGCAGCACAGAGGAATTGTATGTTGCTTGTAGGTGGGTTAGGGTACTATTGGTGTTTTTCTCGACCATGTACCACTCCCTGGTTACAACGTGACAACACTAGTGATTGTGCATTGACATACCAGTTCAAATAGCACACACACACACACACACACACACACACACACACACACACACACACACACACACACACACACACACACACACACACACACACACACACACACACACACACACACACACACACACACACACACACACACACACACACACACACACACACACACACACACACACACACACACACACACACACACACACACACACACACACACACACACACACACACACACACACACACACACACACACACACACACACACACACACACACACACACACACACACACACACACACACACACACACACACACACACACACACACACACACACACACACACACACACACACACACACACACACACACACACACACACACACACACACACACACACACACACACACACACACACACACACACACACACACACACACACACACACACACACACACACACACACACACACACACAGAGGCAGCCAGACACGCACGCGCGCACGGCACACACCACACACACACAAACACACGCACACGCACGCACGCACGCACGCACGCACGCACACACACACACACACACACACACTGTCGCCAAACTATAATGTTTATGTACATGCAGTCTTGCTCAGCTGTCACCCACATGCACAATGATGGAGCGCCGGATTACGGTATGCATGTCCAAGGTGTACCGGTACCGCGGTCAGGTAGTCGGCACGGCACGTGCTCAGACGTGTGCCCAGGTCATCGGGTGAAGGCAACAGGTCATGCATGCAGCTAACATGCCTGGCAGGCGAAAAGGGCATGGTGGAATGAAGTGGCGAAAAGACAAGTCAGGACATCCATGGTTTATGAAACATATTTGATAGGATAGAGTAACTCCTTCTTGCGGTGAATGCACACACCATTCTGAAGTAGTCATCACAAATAGAAAAAAATTAATAAGTCATGTCTCCTTCCATGATGATCCAAGGAGTAGAAATTGGGCAAGAAATCTCAGATAGAATGAAGCAGGAATTGGTGTTCAGTTGATCAGCATTTTGTCAAACTCAGGCTGTTAATTTTTTTATAATCATGTCCCATGCATCGGCCAAGGAAAGATTTGTTTAAAAAGCTAATACATGTGCTGTAAAGACACGGAACGGTCAGGAAGTCAAAAACCACTTCACAGATCACCGAGCTAAAGATATAAAATATATACGTGGAAGCTGCTCAAACAAGCGTCTTCACACCCTCTGGGGTGCTCAGAGTCGGCACAGGACAACCACAATTGGAGAATGGGTTGACTCGACTTTCAATGAAAGAAAAAAAGGATAGCGTGACCAGAGAAAAAAAAAGCTGAGCAGTGGGCGCCTAGATGCGCTGCACCCATGATTTGTAATCGTCGGGGTGTGCGGCCGACATCAGCACGGTGTACGTTGTGTGACTGCGCAGCAGCAGTAGGCACAAGAACAGAACAGAACAGGATATTGATAACAGCACAACAAGACACACACATTCATGTTTAATTGTTTAAATTAATAAAACAAAATCCGGAGGTAAACGGATAGTCATCGGCGGATATAAATGCCGGCATAATTTTGAGCATAATCACGGCTTTCTGAAAAATAGCATTGCCGAGCATAATTTAGTTGATCCTTCAGCATAACTGCCGCATAAAACCGCTAGGGCCTCAAAGGTCAAAAGTTCACCGTCCAGAGTCCGTTGTTTGTTACAAAGGCAAGGGAATCCTCCTATAAATAGATCTACACCCGGCACTCGGCAGGGAGTCGTACCATACCAAGGTATTTATCTGGCACGGCTCCGTGAAAGCCTGGAAGCGCCTGATCTACACTGTAAATGCAACAGGTGTGTATTAAATGTTTAGGGCGTCAAAGGTCAAAAGTTCACTGTCCAGAGTTCGTTGTTTGTTACAAAGGCAGGGGAATCCTCCTATGAATATACCTACATCAGGCCCTTTCAAGGAGTCGTACCATACCACGTGGCACGATTCCCTGAAAGGGCCTGATCTGCACTGTAAAATTGTTTACAATTTTACAAAATGTAACAGGTCTGTAATGTTTACTTCAGAAGTACGAGACGTTGGTTGGGGTGGTGAGACCACGGCGTGTATTGCTTACATAACCACTGTAAAAGCCATATACAGCCAACTTCGCTAACAACGACTGCGGATATAACGACAATTCGCGAATAACGACAGAATTTCCATGCCCAGAGCAAAGTCCCATCCCACCGTAATACATTATAATGAGACTTCGGGCATAACGACACTTCGCGAATAAGGACACCTTGTTGATGCCCGGCCGAGTGTCGTTATAAGCGAAGTTGACTGTATAATTATAACGAAGAGCTAACTCTAACGAGTTAACGAGGAGAAATCTGTCGTTAAAATAGAAATCGTCATACAGAAATCGATACATATACTGTCCTATTGAGCGTTGAGAATGAGTGAGAATCGTTACCTTTGGTACACGTAAACTAGTCAATTTTGGGAAATCGTTATATATGCGCCTCGTTAGAATAACGGCTTTTACAGTAGCTTGAAAACCTTCCATCCACGACGACAGCAGCGCTACATAGTCATTAGTTGTGACTGTCAACCAACGCATTCCTCCTGCAGTCCTGCATGTTTAGTCCTACGGCCCAATCCTATCAGAAGTTTCGTTGAACGTAATAGTCTATGGCGGCTGAAGTGGCGTGACGGATCGAATGGAGTCCGCGGGCGCCCGTGACACGGCACTTGATTATCCGTCTGACATGGAAGTCGACGTATTAGAAGAGGAAGAAGACAGCAATTGTAATGCAGCCGATCACCTGCAGAAAGCAGATGAAGCTCGAATTTCCAGAGACCGTTCCATGAAAAGAACGTCAACGGAGAAGGCGAACACCTCAGCAAATGCGAAGAAGACTCGAGTTTCGCTAGGTTCTAGCATCCAGCTTGTCAATATCAGTCCACACCAGAGGGTCACGGAGTTTCCAGCTGAATATCTTACCGTCTCCTCTGGAAAGCTTTATTGTGAAGTCTGTCGCACAGTAATATCCGATCGTCATAGTAAGGGCAAGGAGACACACCACCAGCAGCAGTCCCTGCACCAGCAGCGCGTCATCCAGAGCTGGGAGCAGTATCAACAACGACACAGCCTGGCTGGAACTGTGCTTTCCCAAGCAGTACCAACGGAGCAAAGTGTGCGACGGATTGAGACAGTGACTGCGTTCCTGAAGGCTGGCATTCCTTTAGCTAAGGCAGACTACATACAGCCCCTTGTAGAAGCAGGTGCAGCAAGGCTGACGTTTTCAACCCACCTAGCAAGCTATATCCCTTTTGTTCTGGAAGTTGAACGTGATAAATTGAAGGAGGAACTGAAAGACAAGCCATTCATTTGCGTCATATTTGATGGAAGCACACACTTGGGTGAAATGCTCGTCATCCTCAACAGATTCGTCCGTGAAGACTTTGAGATCTGTCAACGACTTGTCCGCGTACATGTGCTTGCAAAGAGCTTAAATGCCCAGCAATTGGCCAGAGAAATCATCACCACACTGTCAACTGATCTGCAATATCCAAGTGAGCGTGTGCTGGCTATGGTTCGTGATGGTGCAAGTGTCAACGGTGCTGCTGTCAAGATCCTCAAGGATGCCCTGTACCCACAGCTAGCTGAAATCATTTGCATCCCGCATTTTCTTGATCTGATTGGGAGAAAATTTGACACGGATCTGCTGGATTCCTTCTTTCAGGCATGGGCAGCTCTGTTTAGTCACAGCCCCGCTTCATGATTGGTTTGGGAAAGCCTGAGCGGCGAGAGTATCCGTTCATATTCTGCCACTCGGCGGTGGAGCTGGTGGGAGGTACTTGCACAACTACACCGTCTATTTCACACGTCAACGTATTCCTAGCTGGTCTCCAAAGCTGCCCGTCCACTGTGGCCAAGCCGAAACGAGTTCTTGAAGATCCAGATGAGCAAATACAGCTACGCCTGCAGCTGGCCATCACCATCGACATGGGGAAGCCAATTGTCCAGAAGACGTATCTGCTCGACGGCGATGGTGAAATGGCGGTGATGCCTATGCCTGCCTGCAAGAGCTGTGTTCTGCTGCTGCAGTAGAGAACTACCCCGAAACAATTGCAACAGCCGATGACATAGCTGGTGGCAATGCGGCCGCTGCCGCAGCTATGGTGACGCAAGCCAAGGTATTCGTAGCACCTGCGGTGCAATACTTCCGCACCAAGTTTAACAAGCAAGGTACCCCACTGTTTGAAGTGGTGAAGTTATTCAAGGCGGTGCGAATTCTTTGCCAACAACAGGCCAGAGCAATTGGCTTGACCGAAGCCCACGTGCAAGCGCTTAGAATTGTTCCCGGCATCAGTGATGACGCCCTCGTAGGCCGTCTGCTGGAGGAGTTGCCGGCTTACATTGTTGCTGCAGAAGACACTGTCATCGATGACACTCATCGTCGTCTAAGATGGTGGAGGAATTAGGTTGGCCTTCAAGCATGGAAGCTTGCGGCCCGCATTGTGTTTGCGCGGCTGCCATCGTCTGCTCCAGCAGAGCGTAAATTCTCCCTTTGTGAAGCTGCGACCAGTTCACGTCAGGCACGCTTGCTTTGTGACCAACTGGAGGCATCATTGATGCTCCAGTTCAATCGTGGTCACATCTCCCTGCTCTGAAGTAGTTGCAGAGTTGTTGCAGTTGTGTTGACTCCAAATCACAGCTTCTTCCTCTGGCTTTTGAATTGGTGATCAGCACATGCATGTAGGATGTGGTCTCTCCAGCAGCCAAAGCTGCCACTGTTCGACTGGTATTTCTCTTATTGTTTTCAAATTTCTTGCACATTATTCTCCCAAATGCATATCTGAAGTCGTGTTGTCAATGCAGTGTCATGCATAAGTCACTGCAGTGACTCTGCATTCTATTCTATTATTTCTGTACATAATTATGATTGTATTGATGTTGCAGTGCTTATTGCTGTGTCCTGGTTCCTTCTCCATAGCTGAGACTAGATCTTCTTCCATGCAGTTTTCTCCGGAAGTCCACATTTGATCCCGAGTACACATTCTACTGTAGAGGCAGAAAATTTCGTCGGTCAATAATTTCGTAACTCCAAAGAAAAGGAGTTCGTCCGGTTGAAAATTTCGTCCATGGATCATACGAGTGTATAGAAAAGCTGGACAAATCGATATTCGTCCTACACTTAATTTAGTCCAAAAGCTCCTTGGACGAAAAAGACGAAATTATATTCCAGACGAATATTTCTGCTTATAATGTATACTATATTATAGTATACATTTTAGTGGCATTATAAAAATGAAAGAGTACAGTGTCATGAAGCATAATTTGAGCATAATGTAGTGATTTTCAGAGCATATTGCCAGCATACTGAAAAGCATAATCCGTGTGATTTTCGAGCATTATCTGCCGACGTCTACCAACGGAGGCTCCTTCGATTTAGGCTAAGGGCCTGTGGAGAATCCACAAATAGAAAACTAATACAAGACACATATGGCTATAAGACAGCTGATCAGCTCTTCGCCTCCGGTGTGTGTTCAGATTACCCTGCACATTTGTGCCTTGAGCACTCTATTCATGCTGCCTCGACGGCCCTATTCGTTTAAAAAAACGGTGACTGGCCCGAAACGTCAATCATTTTTTCGACATCACTAATAAAAGAAATTTCATCCAGCGCATGCGCAAAGAGTGAATAGCAACTAAATAGAGTGGTTGTCAGTTGACAAACCCCCTCTTATTTACAATGCAGTTGCGTGATGTCCACCACTTTCTGAACAATAAATGCCCTGCTATCTCAAAGTAGTGTTCAGGTTAGATGAGTACACGTACAGTCATGATAATCATGTGCTGTTGCTGGGCTCAAGCTTTATTCAAATTTGTATGCAACACGGCAAACATACATGTACCTTCAGTTCGTGCAGCGATAGGGAGAAAAATAAAATAAAAACTTTGCTAGCAGCAAGACAGGCTTGATGAGGGTATGTGTGGGTGTGGGCATGTGGGTGTTTGCATTAGTCTTGGGCCATCTTAGTACTGCAAAGTCTTGTATAGAAGCCGTCATATTTGATAATTGCAGTGACACGCACGCACACATACACACACACACACGCACGCACGCACACACACACGCACGCACGCACACACCGTTGAGTGTGTTCAATCCCAGCCAGGTCACTCACCTGTTAAGAATCGGCGGAGTGTTGAGGACTTTCTGCAGCAAGGCATAACCGACCTGGCTCCGTCCAGCAGCGTTCAGAATCTTCTCTGCCGGGTCACTGAACAGAAAAATAGGAAACCGGCATGGTTTTTTTTCTTTTCACAACACAGCACTGAAGATAGCAAAATATACAAATAAACATATGATTATAGTAGGCTGCCTAATGTTTGCGACGTATTAATGTTCGCTAATTGTGCCGAGAAGAGCATAACGCGAATAATAATTATTACAGAATCGTGAAATCAACCTTCAACAGTGGGTGTATATGTGTGTTGCCACAGTGTTCCGTGAAAATTTGCCATCGTCAACTCGCTGGTTCTGAGAAATCGTAAACATTTAGTGACGCGAATATTGGGTGGTCTACAGTATGTAGTAGACTGTATGCAATGAGCCAATGACATCGTTCCCAAGGGCTTTTCAATTTGCTGGAGTACAGTGTAAACACAAACTGCAACCGCAAATTTCGTTTGAGCTTTTGGAGAATTTTTTCTCGGAATGTTGCTCAAGTAGCTCCCGCAATTTTTCTCATATAAATTTCTAAACGATTGGATAACAAACGCCCAATTTCGGAAATTTTATGCACAACGTGATCACAGATTTCATGTTGTATAGATGCCAGCCTAACGGCTTTTTGAAACCAGAGGTCTGGACTTTTGAAACGCGCTATAGCCTTGCCCTTGTTGTTCTGTGTATAAATTACTGTAAAACATGTAATTTTAGGTGTAGTAAAATTTCGGTGTCAGGGACCTGCCAGGTTTCAGGTGTGATTTAAAATTAGGTGACCAGCATTCCCGCACATACAGTGCACACTCTGGTGCCGTTTAGGCGTAATCTAAATTTAGGTGCTTGTTTTCTCTACCGAAATCACCGAAATTAAAGTTACACCGAAAATATCGTGTTTTACAGTAAGTTCAGCTCTGCCTCCGCAGTGTTGAGCACTGTCAGCACACTGGGTGCATCCTATGGGGAAAAGAGTCTTTAATATTATGAGCATAGGTGACTGCCCCTGTCTTTCTCTCCGCAGACATATTACATTCGCCATGAATCTCTGTGAGCTGAGCACGCAGCAGGAGAACAACTTACCGTCTGTCGTCTGTCTTCGGTGGAGGCTTCCAATGGTCGTAGTTAGTTTCCAGAACATACCACCTGCATTGCACACACCCACACCCACACGCACACACACACACACACACACACACACACACACACACACACACACACACACACACACACACACACACAAACGCATGCACGCACGCGCACGCACACACGCACACACATGGAACACTGTCTTTTCACAATTCGGTGTACATGCCTTGTATGTGGGCAAGCAACTCAACTCCATACAAAATCAAAAGAAGACGTTTCCCAGGTCTTCGGCTGGCCAGAGTACATAGCGGCAGGTGTAAGGAGAGAGAGAGAGAGAGAGAGAGAGAGAGAGAGAGAGAGAGAGAGAGAGAGAGAGAGAGAGAGAGAGAGAGAGAGAGGGAGGGAGAGGGAGGGAGGGAGAGAGAGAGAGAGAGAGAGAGAGAGAGAGAGAGAGAGGGAGAGGGAGGGAGAGAGAGAGAGAGAGAGCAAGAGAGTGCTACACGTTGGCAAACGTTGCTTGCAAGGAGAGTCGGCCAGCACTGCGATTTTGCCCAACGATTCACCACGGAAAGTAAAAGAAGATTCAGATGCACAGGGAAAATGTAACATCTTCATCCAAGCATTGGTGGTTCAGTGGTAGAATCCTCGCCTGCCACGCGGGGGGCCCGGGTTCGATTCCCGGCTAATGCATCTTTTTTTCTCCCCATCTTCCCAGTCGACCTGCGGGATCTCTGATGGGGAAAACTCTTTATTGTTGTTCTCTTGCAATTTTGCTTTGGGTGCTTACAGCGTGTTGATTTTGCTTTCGTGCTTTCTTGTTCAATATTAAATTTTGTTGTTAATTTTTTGGTTTGGTCATAGCACCCGCTATTCGTTCGTTCACTGTTGAGTTCAAGTTATCAGAGTTAGGTTGGTACACAGCTAATGGGAAGAGTACGAGACTGACAGCGAAGCACTCTGCTCTGGCTCCCAAGCGAGTGAGAGAAAGTGGTTAGGGATAGAGAAGCAGTTGAGGAAGGTGAAGGGTGAAGGTGTAGCGGCCTGACTCCAGACCATTACGTCATACTACATAATAAGCATGTGCAAGCAAAAAGTCATTCTCTTCGGCCTCAACTTCTTTGTTGTCCGGTTGGCCATTGTAGCCGTCGACTAGGGGCCGACGTTACACCCTAAAAAGGTTGCAGGAACAGGAAGATATGTGTGCATCGGCAGCCGCTATTCCCCGCGCTGGATGCTGCCGTCCTGGACCGGACCTGCACGATGAGCGTGCTACAGGACGAACGGTGTCCAATAGGCAATACAGATTTGCAGCGGGAGGCGCTGCGCTTGTCGGGACCAAACCTCTTGAATCAGCCTGATTTCAAGGCAAGCTGTACGTGCCTCAGATGTTTTAAAAAGCAAACCAGCATTGCCTTGCGTTGCGCAACCAATGATGCTCAGCAGCTACCAGCACAGCAACTCCCGGTGTTGCAACAATTTCGTAACACCATAGTTGACCTTGGCGTACTTGATGCTGCTGTGGTCAACATGGACCAGACCATGGGTCGCGTCGACATTGTTCCGAAGCGAACCAACGACGTCATCGGTAGCCGAACCATCCGAATAGTGTCAACAAAGGCGACAAAGAAAGGCTTCAGCGTTGCGCTAGCAGCAACAGATGCTGGGTGGAAGCTGCCGGTGCTCATCATGTTCAACGAGCACAACGGCAAGCTTATTAGTCCTCGAGTCGAGACGGCTCTGAAGGCGCCCGACGCTGGCAACGTTATGTTCATGGCCAGCAACAACGGCTGGATGACTGGATGACTGGCGAACTCTACCTCTGGTGGCTGAGGAACGTCAACGGCTGGATGACTGGCGAACTCTACCACCGGTGGCTGAGGAACGTATACCGAGTCCACGGTGGAACCACTGAAGACAAGGGTGTTCTAGAGGTGGACAATTATAGTCCGCATATAAGCGACGAGTCGAAAAAAATTGTCACGCAAGAATGCAACAGGAAAACAGTGGTGATTGGCCCTGGCTGCACTAGTCTTGTCCAGCCCATGGACGTGACTTTTGCAGTGACCTCGTACATGCATTTGTGTATATATAAATCATTTTTCGTAAAATGGCCTCTGTATATATTTTCATGTGAAATAAATAAACTTTCTCTTTGGCCCCAACTTCGTTGTGGTCTGGTTGGCCATTGTAGCCGTCATGGTTGACGTAAAACACCATAATTGGTGACCCCTGACACTGCGCTGAGTCGGAGTTATAAGTGCTTTATGGATGGCATGGAGCAGGCCCATCCCGCCTTCGACCTCCGCGGCCCAGATTGAGCAGGCGCCAAAGCCCACGACCTCACCGGCCCACCATCCACCATCCGCCGATCCACAACCACAATCTCCCAGCCCGCAGCCGCCTCTGACAAGATCGAGATCCGTCCTCCTCTGTCAGTACGTTTCCCTTGTTCTTTCCTCTACTTTCTTTCTCTAGGCTGCCTCTGACACGTTCTTCCACCTCTGTCACGCATGTTTCCTCTTTCCCTTTCCTGCATCTTTCTACCTTGTTTCGGACCTTGTGTCCACGTGTCATACAACGGTATTCCACATGCAGCGCGTATTTTTTCTCTTTGTACAGTGTATTTTTGTTTCCCGACTTTCCGCTTTGTACGCTTCGTTCACTCTTTCCTTTCCTTTCCAAGATCTTTTTCCGTTTGGCGTTCTTCAGCAACTGCTCTCGGCTTCATCTCTGGTGGGGGTGTAATGTAGTGACCTCGTACATGCATTTTGTATATATAAATCATTTTTCGTAAAAAAAAATGGCCTCTGTATATATTTTCGGGTGAAAGAAATGAACTTTCTCTTTGGCCCCAACTTCGTTGTGGTCTGGTCGGCCATTGTAGCCGTCATGGTTGACGTAAAACACCATACTGTGAACCGCATTCAACTTTTGTCGGGGAGGATTGCTATGAACAGGGTAGTTATAATATTACGACTACCCTTTCGCAAGTGACTTTGAAGTCTCGTATCCGTATCCATACCACTTCCAGGGTGTCAAGGGCCGTGAAAGCAGAGGGCGCCAAATATGCACTTTGGGTCGGATTTCACCGGGCACAGCCGTAGTCTACTCAGAATCCATCGTGAAATCAAACTTCAACAGCCGGTGCTCTGCAAACAGCTGTGCTCAAAACCAGCTGCTTTCGGGAATTCATGAACATTTAGCAAGGCGGATTGTGGCCGGTTTGTAGTACATGTACTTGTAGAACATTTATGAATTATTTATGGTGACTATTCGCACAGCAGTAATAAAAAGTTAGTTGCTGCTCTCATCATTGGAGCATTTGCTTTCGCTGTCCATTGACTTTCCTCACATCTGACTGACAGACGCCGAAGAATGCCACTCAAGGTCCTCGATGCTTGTTTTGCACACCGCCACACCCACAGATAACACTCACTCACACTGCTGTCTGTATTTCACGATGAGAGAGAGAGAGTGTTGCTCTGGACTGAGCGTAGTGTCTCAGTGTGTGGCCATATCCCGGTGTGGTGTGGGTCCGGAGAGCAATACAAACACAATGCTTTCTACATGCCCAGTATTTCACCAGCCTACTCAAGCTCAAGATGCAGCTAATGGGGCCGTTCTCGGCACTTGTGCCAGTGGTTGTGAGACTTATCCACTCACCCCCACCGTTAGGCGCTGCATCTGCCGCTAGGATTTACCGGGTGTTAGCGGCCGTCGTGAGTTCCCTTCGGGAACGGACACGATAATTTACTTACTTACTTACTCAAGCTCTACTGATGTGGAGCGAATACTGTAAAACATGTCATTTTTATATAGGTGCATTAAAATGTCGATGCCAGGGACCTGCCAGGTTTCAGGTGTAATTTAGAATTAGGTGACCAGCTTTCCCGTCACATACAGTGCATACTCTAGTGCCTTTTAGGAGTAATTTAAATTTAGGTGCCTGGTTTCTCTACCGAAATCACCGAAATTAAAGTTCCACCGAAAACAACATGTTCCCAGTACCCTGAGCTACTACTCTGTATTGAGCAGAGAGGGTGCTTTCTCGCAGGCTTGCCGAGTGCAACGTTACATGAGCTTTAGTTTGCTCTGGATAGGAAATCCGAGAGCGTCCCGTTACAGTTAGAGTCAGCAGGAAAAGCGCAAGCTCCAGCGTGGAGGGCAACCAACTTTCCTTGTACTACAGCCAAAGTCGTCACCACTAATTACAAAAGGGATTTTCCACAAGGAAAGCGACAGGCAATAAAAATACGGCTGCAGCAAAAACATTCATTCGAGCCGGTTTGGGCAAAGACGATGAAAAAAGATGCATTGGCCGGGAATCGAACCCGGGCCCCCCGCGTGGCAGGCGAGGATTCTACCACTGAACCACCAATGCTTGGGTATGAGATAGACATTTTCCTCGACTGTTGTTCTTGACTTTCTGGAGCTATGGCACACGGCCAGTGCCAGTGTGTGGTGAGAGAGAGAGAGAGAGAGAGAGAGAGAGAGAGAGAGAGAGAGAGAGAGAGAGAGAGAGAGAGAGAGAGAGAGAGAGAGAGAGAGAGAGAGAGAGAGAGAGAGAGAGAGAGAGAGAGAGAGAGAGAGAGAGAGAGAGAGAGAGAGAGAGAGAGAGAGAGAGAGAGAGAGAGAGAGAGAGAGAGAGAGAGAGAGAGAGAGAGAGAGAGAGAGAGAGAGAGAGAGAGAGAGAGAGAGAGAGAGAGAGAGAGAGAGAGAGAGAGAGAGAGAGAGAGAGAGAGAGAGTAAGTTACATTTATAAAGACAGGTAAGTCTAACAAATGAGGACTGAGACCTCTACAACAGGGTTTTTACGCCTGAAAGCAGGTGCATGATTTAACAAGCAGGTTGTCAGTCTAGATTTTATGCGCAGATGGAGAAAAAGCGCAGAATTTTTGTAATGAGATGAAAAGCAGAAATAATAAGAAAAGATGAAATGAAAGCCTGCTCACAACCCCGCCCAGCCTTGCGAACTGGGTATGGTGGATTAAGAACCCGGTTCAACGCTCGAGCAAGCGCTCTCCACTCAAGGTGTTCACAGCAACTGATAGGAACTCATATGGGGAAATTATAGAAAAGAAATAATAAGATAAAGAGAATAAATTTCAACGCACCTCAATAAACGGAGCCCCACATACAGTACCTCAGAAAAGTGGATCTTCCGACCAGTGTTTTTGTTGACGTCGCAACCAGATGATGTAGCTGCTTCGCAGAGACGTCTTACTGCACAAATTACAAATAAATTTTATTCTTCGATTAGAAAACCCAAGCGCTTTCAGAGCCCTCCGAAGAGAGTCCGGGATGAAACCACGCACACCTACCTCAACCGAGAAAGAAACGACCTGCCACCCGTTTGCTCGGCATTGATCGGCCAGATCTGCATACCGCCTGTCCTTCCGCGAGTTACTGACACTGAATCTGTCCTCAGCACAAACTGTCAACTCCATCCAGAATACAATCCTACGACTCGTAGAGTACAGAACTATATCTGGTCTTAGGGTGGTAAGTGCAACACAGCTAGGGAAAGAAATCTTTGCACTAACTGAGTCGACAAGAAGTTTCCAGTCTGAGGCCGCTGACAGGAGATCAGTCGTAACCAACTTCCGTCTGGGCTGAACGCGAACTGGCTTCTCTCCCGCCTTGCAAAACGAGATGAAGTCAAGCTCATTTGAATTTTCGGTTTGTACGGTGTTTGCAGCAGTGCGAATTCGAATCTCCTCACGCATGTTCCTGACGATGACCCCGAGTACGTTGTCGTGCCTCCAGGTGTAACGTCCCTGGTCCAGCGCTACGCGACAAGCGCCAAGCACGTGGCGCGTAGTACAGGCCCAGGCACGGCACAAACTACAGTACGGATCCACTACGGTGTTTCCCCAACGGCGTAGGTTCGTCGGAGAAGGTAGCACGTCGAGGGTTGATGCGAGAAGAAATTTCAAATCCTTACCAGTACCACCGTACAAAAGGGATTTCCACGACAGGTCCTGCCACATCACCGATGTCCACTCCAACCACTTGCCTTGCACCTGAAGAGTCTTCAGCCTCAAAATCTGCTCCTGCGCGTTGATCTCCTCAAATGTTTGAAGGAGATCCTTCCTCGGGGGTTTGGAATGCTGCTTCGGAGCACGAGCACCCAACCCTGCACGATGACTTGAAGATGACGGTGGACGGAGAGTCCCTGAACCTACTGATGCCTCTGCACACTCCAGCTCTATTGTCGCCGCATATCGCTTTGTCAGCTTCGCATCCTTACTCCGACGCAGAGTGTACAGCGCCCTCATGCGCGCGTCCCCACTCGATCGAAGAATGTGCCATTTGATGGACTGGCACTTTTTCCACACCGTAGGAAGGTAGTGGAGGCGTAAGCCAAAGCGTTTGCGACTGCCAATAAAAAGAATGGCAGAGTTTGCGCATCGAGGTAGGCCTGACCATTTCTTCAGAAATGGTAAACACATAAAGTGCAGTTCACGTACAAAACCTTGTGTGAGTTCAAGAACCTGGAAAGACCAAGAAAGCTTGGGCACTACAAGATGGTGGTAAAGCCATAGCTTGTGGTGGTCTTGAAGCCAAGAGCCATCTACTTTTTGCATGAGAGATACAGTGAGTTGACGGATGTCTTCCCGCTGGGTCTGCTCAGAGCAATCAGCATGCAGCCTTCGCCCCAGGAACTTGAACTCTGCAGTGTCAATGAAAGCGATCTTCCTCCCTGACATCGTCAGGCAGGGATCGTAAGGTTTGTACCGGCCATCTACAAGCTTTGCTGCACTGCTTTTGCATTTGTGCGGCGCCGCCTGCATACATTGGGTCCACGAGAGAAAGTCCTCCGTGACCGCAATGAGTTTTTGACAACCTGCACTAGATTTGCTATAGAGGCCTAAGTCATCAGCAAAAGCTGTTTGGGACACTTGCAAAGGGGCAGATTTAAAATCATAGGAGAGGCAACTTAATTCAGGGGCTGCAAGTGAGTCCAGCAGAAGCTGGAAACAAATATTGAAAAGGACCGGGGACAAGGGGCACCCCTGGAAAACACCAATGTTGTAATTAAAGGTGGGAGTGTGTGGTTGTACGACGAAAGCGCAAAGACTGTCGTAGTAGGAAAAAATTAATTTCCTGAATTGCAAAGGAAGGCTGTAGTGGGTTAGAGCATACTGTATCAGATTGTGGCGCACTGAACCAAATGCATTCTTCAAATCTATCCACGCAATGCAAATTTGGCGTTTTGCCGTCTTTGCATCACGCATCGCCTCATAACAAAGTGATGTATGCTCTAAGCACCCAGCCTTTGCAGGCATAAATCCTTTCTGGTTGTCACCATCGAAGAACTTATTGCCTAGCATATGTTTCAAGAGGCGCTTTGCAACTAAGGTGAAAAAGATCTTCCCGGACGTGTTTGCTAGAGCAATCGGTCGGAATTTCGAAGGATCATCAGACACCTCCCCCTTGGCCAGGAGTGTGATACACGCTACCTGCCACTGCCTTGGAATGATCTTGCTCTCCCAAACCCGCCCAAAGATGGTGAAAAGAATGGATTGAAGGGAGGGACAAAGCTTCCAAACTATGTAAGGTATCTTGTCAGGACCCGGTGCAGAGGTGTTGCGACACTTCTTCAAAACATTCTGAAATTCAGTCCATGTAGGGGTCCCCTCATCGACTGGGTGGGTGCAATCCCGGGGCTTCCCTGCACTGGGGCAGGATTCGTACGAAGTGGCACGATCCTGGTCTGCATATGTGTGTTGGAAGTACTCAAAGCAGGTAGTGTCAGAGAAAGTGGGTTTGACATGGTTGGTTGGTTGAAACAATTTCTTTCCGAAGGCATATGGGTCCTTGAGAAAGGCATCCTGGTCCCTCTTGTTCCGGGATCGATCGTCGTACATCTTTTGTTGTTTCAAAAGACGCTTGATTTGTTTTCCAATTGAAAAATACTCATTTCTGAGCGCTGCAGGTACTTCGTCCGGGTTTTTGATCTTACGAAATTGGCGCTTTAAATCACGCCTGTGAGCCCGGAGTTTTTCCACTGCACGGTTTTTATTTGCATTCTTGTGTTTTGGTGGAGGTGGTGGTGGTTTCTGGTCGAAAAACCAGTGAATGAAGGTCTCTAGTTTGTCCAGAGTCTCTTCGATGTTAGTGTTTTTGAGGTATGAGGTTGGGAAATGTTGAGTGAGATGGATCTTCAACTGAGCGTTTATTGTGTGCCATGCCTTGGTGTTTTTGGCTGACGGTAGCAGTAGGGACTGCCGGACTTCTACCTTGTCCATGTCCCGTTGATTCAGGACATGAAGTAAAGACTCATTATGACAGGGAGTGGATTCGTGCGGGATTGTTCGCAATTCATCTCCAGGAGTCATTGTCTGACCTACAGATGGGCTGAAGTGCATTGAATCAATCATGGAAGTCGTCCGACCATCCCCGCTACTGCCGTCTGCTTTGGCTGAGGTGGTTGAAAGTGATTTGTAGACCGGGCAGGTCTGTAGATGTCGTGGCAAGTTTTGTTTCCATTTGAGTTTTCTCAAACAGTGTGGACATGTTGTTTCCCGGTCTGATGGTGTAATGGTTGGTGTACTTGCCTCTAAAGTCATTGGAGTCTCGTGTGGTGGTGATGCAGAGACTGCTGACACAGCTCCAGCCTGCGATGCAGCCAATGTTTTGCATTTGTTAGTCCGCATATGTCGTGCAAGGTTATGTTCTTGTTTGATGGTGGTGTGACATTTCGGACATGTATGATGTTCACCTGTGTCATGCCGTGTACTGGAGTGCTTCCGCTGGCTTGAGGTCAAACCCAATGGATCGTCATATGAGAGAGAGAGAGAGAGAGAGAGAGAGAGAGAGAGAGAGAGAGAGAGAAAGAGAGAGAGAGAGAGAGAGAGAGAGAGAGAGAGAGAGAGAGAGATGGAGAGAGAGAGAGAGCTCAAGTGCAGAGTGAATTGTTCAAAGTCAACCTCGCGAATACTGACCTCGGGTATAATAGCTCATCACGACACAGCCTTAAGACACGACGGCCATTTTACGGCAGATCTTCAACCTCACGAATAACGGCGTGAGAACAAAAGATTTCAAACGACAACTCGTGAATACCGGCTTTTTCTCAGGCACGTTCGAGGGTGGATATTCGCAAGTGTAGAGGCTACACACAAGGTTTCTAGGCAGTACCTACCGTCCCTTGTCGGCGTCCAAGTAATAGGTATCGATGGCACCCAGCTGATCACGTGTTATTACAGCACCCTGTACAATGATGATATCGGTATACATGTACAATATAGGTGCACCCACAAACACATGCAAGTGCACACACACACACGCACACGCACACACGCACACGCACACACACACACACACGCACACACACACACACACACACACACACACGTATACAAGCGCGCACACAGACACACGCTCACACACCCGTACACCCACACCCACCCACGCACCAAACACAGCCATTCCGAATCATAGACAATTCACAGCAACTACAAGTAGTGGGGCCAGTTTGTGCGAAGGCCGAATACAACAAGGGGAATTCAAACGTAAGAGGACGCATACTGGTAGATACTTATGAAAATCTTGTTTTAACAAGTTGATTGGTTGAGAGGGTGTTACTGTACAAGGTGGAGGACGCACTGTGTTGAAAACAGTGCTCCTGACTACACCCATCATCGGCTGGCAGAGCCCCGGTCTTGCCATCAACATGCTCAGTGCAGTTGGGCTCGGTGAAATCCGACCCAGAGTGCATATTTGGAGCCCTCAACTTGCACGGCCATTGATGCCCTGGAAGTGGTACGAATGCGGCTGGACGTACACATGTACAAATACAGTGATGCAATCGGAACTCTTTCAGGACACCAGTTTTCGGACTTTGGGCCGGATTTCACCGAGCGCGACTGTACTGCAGGGGTGTCGCACACGGTGCGGTCACTACGGTATTGACCGTACCACCTTTTGCCCCAGGTACCCCGTGAACCAATAAATACACTGATCTGGACTCTAAATTTCCAAAAATTTCGGCTCAGCCACCACTCCCCACAGGTAAATTGTACTTCAGATGGCTGACCGTACCATACAATATCCTCCTCCGCCCCTGTACTAGTACATGTGTAGTACCTGGCCTGGTGTGACTCCTCCGACAATCAGATAGACTGGTGCAATGAGCGGTGTGGTGGACAGCGTCTCCACAGCTTGGACGAAATCAATGCCGTCCGTGTCCAGGGTCTGCACAGTATACCACCGTGCATGTCCACGTTGTACACACACACGCATGCACACATAATAACACACGCACACGCGCACACACACACATATGCAAACACACGCACACATGTTGTTATGTTACCTTTATTCCCGTAGCTATGCAGAAGGGCGCTAGCCAGGGTCCACACAGCTTTAATTTGGTGTTTGTTTGTTTATTTGTGTGTTTGTGTCACGCCTGGCGCTATCCCGTATCTGTCCCGTACCGTACCGTACCATCAAACACAGCTGGCCACATACAGCTGGCCGCAATATTCAAATAGGGCTTTCAAACGCAAGATCATAACGTGAAGCAACTTGGAAGAATGAGTATGAATGCGAAGTGTATGGGGGAATGCATGTGGGGCGATAGTGCGGGTTCGAATCCCAGGTAAATGCCTAAAAAATAGGAGAATTGAAACATTTATAACATCCCTTTTCTTTTTTTGCCGTCATCAAGGCGGTAGACGGTGTCGTATTACCCTCGACCGTACCTGGCCCGTACCTGTCCCGTACCTATCCTGTACCATACCGTACATTCAAAGACGGCTGGCCACAATGCATACTGGTATTCAAATAGGGCATTCAAATACAAGATCATAACGTGAAGCAACTTGGAAGAATTAGTATGTATGCGAAGTGTATCGGGGGATGCATGCAGGGCGATAGTGCGGGTTCGAATCCCAGGTTATGTCTAAAAACAAAAAGTAGAAACTTATAAGAATTGATAACATCCCTATGCTTTTTTGTCTAGGTCATCAAGGCAAAAAAGCATAGCGTAGGGCCCTGAGCTTCCAAGCTCTCTCGTTTAAATTCACCATAGGTACAGGCATTGTTGCCTTCTTGCTGTGGATCATGAATGATGCCACAGCTCCTAGGCTATGATGAAAGTACACTGACGGTACACTGACCTCAGAAGTACAGAAAGAGAGAGAGAGAGGGAGGGGAGACACACACGTGCACGCACACATACACCCACCCACACAGACGCACATGCACGCACACACACACACACTCTCTCACATCAACCCACACACAGACGCACACGCCCACACCCACAGAAACAACACGTTCAAGTTTTCACAGCGTGGCACAACCAAACTTGGTCAGCTATGACCATCAACACAGAAGTAGAAGATCAACAAGACAGACTGGTCCACTGGCAAGTGCTCTGGAATTCTGGACTTGTGCAAGATACAGTCTACATGCGCACATGGCCACATGCACAAATATAATACTCTACTCACCTCACGCACAAAGAAGCCGAGTGGATCAGACTTTCGATCAAACAACGCCATTGCAATGTTCTCCCATACTGCGCCTTGGTCTGTGAAACACACAGACACACATGTACACACACACATGTGTGCGCAGAAGAATTTAAAAAAAAAGGAATGTTCCCACACCGGGAATCGAACCCGGGCCGCGGCGGTGAGAGCGCCGAATCCTAACCACTAGACCATATGGGAGACACATTTCCAACAACACAAAGCAACGTACACAATCCTTCCACAGTACAGCCGGGCGCCGAAGAACGACCAGACACAGCATACCAATGTATACACAGTGACTCAACTGTGCATAGATCGTAATACATGAAATAAGAGCGGCCTAGGCTACGAGGCTGACCCCCCCAGCTCTTTGGCGGCCGACAGTACAGTACCATCACTCAAGATTCTAGCATGGAACAGCAAGGGTGCACAGCTGGGGGGTTATGGGCGATTCAGACTACGGCCAAAATCACGTGTGAACTTGAATTTCCATGGTGATGCAGTCATGTTTCAAAATGTTATGCACAATCGCGGATCAAATAGGTCTGAATTGTAGAAAAGTGATCACAGTTGGCCGTAGTGTGAATAGGCTATAAGCAGCGAGACCTCCGGTCGGATGAGCCTCGCCAACCACATCGGCACATCGCCCCTACTCCCCTTTGTCTTGTTGTCCAGTGTCATTTCAGTTGTGTAACATGTATGACATGTTTATTTATGCTGTTTATTCACTGTGTTTTATAACGGTTGTTTAGAGAGATTGGTACATATCCGGATTACATGCTTTTTGGTATTATGCCCACGCGGGTTCTAATCCTGTCATATTCTCTTTTTTTTCTCTTTTTCTTTGGTTGTCTTTTTGCGCCTGCGCGCGAGAGAGGGAACTTCGAGAGAGAAGAGAATGTTTTTCAGTTTGGGTTGTTCTTGTCCAGGAACTAAAATAATCTAAATGTTATATTGTGAGCCAGTAGTTTGGTGAGTGGTACTTCTTGATTATGTTGTAACCTGCTAACATACCAGCAGTTTACACTTGGTGGCAGCGGGATTTGGACCTGTAGTATTTTGTAAGAAATTTTTTTCATGTTCAGTTTTGAGTAGTCATAATGGCTCAGCGTCAGAATCGTGGAGCAGCTGGCCAACAACAGCCTCCACCACCACCACCACCACCTCCAGCTGGTGGTCCTGTTGCTGCACCTCCTGCTGGGTTGGGTCAGCATGCAGTTAGACCAGTAGCTACCCCTCAGAAATTTAGGGGCGATCGTACCAGTGACTGGCCATCATGGTATCAGCAGTTCCAAGCTGTGGCTAGAATAAACCATTGGAACCTGCAAGACCAGAGTGTTTATTTGGGCCTCTATCTTGCTGATGATGCCCTCACCTACTACCAAAGCCTCGATGCTGGCATGAGGTTTGGGCCTCTGAACCAACTAGCCAGACTGATGGACCAACGGTTCGGTGCGGCGCAGAACGTGGAAGTATTCCGAGCGGAGCTGAAGTGCCGTAAGCAGAAGCAGACTGAGAGTCTGTCAGAGTTTTGTGAAGCCATAAGGAAGCTAGCCCAGCGAGCGTATCCCGAGCTGCACCGTGACATCCAAACTGTCTTGGCTAAAGACCAGTTCATTGTCGGCATCGATTCCAGAGAAGTCCGCCTGGAAGTTCGAAAGCTGAGCCCCATGGATTTGGATGCAGCACTGCAGGCAGCTCTGCAGATTAGTGCGGTTCATGCCACTGAAGCCGTACAATCTACTGCTGAGTCTCTGCCACAGGTCTGCGCGGTGACTTCACGACTGACGGATACGCTGGGTGCTATTATGAAGCGACTGGATGCGTTGGAGGCCACTGCAGCACATCCCCAACCTCCGCACCAACAAACTGGGCCATCTGTTCGTCGCTGTTATATTTGTGAGAGTGTGCGACATTTGTCTTATGCTTGTCCACATCGCGACATGCGTCATGACGAATCCAGAGGCAACAACAGCCAAGGCAACCAGGGAAACCGACAATAGCTGTGGACATGGGTCAGTCCACAGCTAGGGTAGCCGCCGACCCTCAGCCAGAGCTCTCCACGCCCGGGCCTACAAGTCACGTCATACTTCCTGAGTCGTGTATGGCAGCAGAGGTTGACGGAACGAGCTATGTTAACGGCACTATTGCGGGGAAATCGGTGTGTATGTTGGTCGACACCGGTAGTGCTGTCACCATCCTCAGCACAAGGTTTTTCCACTCCCTCCCTGAACGACATCGGTCACCGCTGACACCTGGTTCTGTTGTGCTTAAGTCTGTGGATGATCAACCCCTATCCGTGCAGGGTGAGATTTGTTACCAGTGACGCTTGGTGGTCTTATGACAGGACACCAGATGATTGTAGCTGACATCGCACCTGCTGTTCTCCTGGGGATTGACTTCCTCAAGCTTAACGGGTGTACAATTGACTTCGCACGTCAATGTGTTGTTGCTGGTGGCAAACAAGTGTCACTACAAACGAAGTCAGCGAAGAATCATCAAGTATATCGAGTGTCGTTGCAGGAATCCATCACCATACCAGGCTATGCGCAGGTAATAGTCCCGGCCTCTGTTCCGGTCACGTCTATCACAACGTCAGATGTAGGCTGGGTGCAGCCAGGAGATGTTTTTCTCCACCGCTACACAGTCGCCATGGCAGGTGTTGTTGCTATACCTGACAGCGAAGGACAAGTACCAATCCGGCTGCAGAATTTTTCGCCACAGCCGAAGACGCTCCGAAAGGGTACAGTCCTTGGCACGTTTGACACCGACATCGACATTGAAGAGGAACCACAACCGGACGCTAAGGCACCCGAGGCTATTTGTGGTCAGGTAAATGCTTCTACTGCTCCGCATCAACTATTCAACTTTGACAATGTTAGTCCGTCACACCATTCTTCTTTGCAGTCATTGCTCGATAATAATGCTGACGTAATTTCCACAAGCAAGTTTGATTTAGGCCTATCTGCTGCGGATCAACATCAAATCAACACGACATCTGAAGCACCATTGAAGCAAGGCCCAAGGCGTGTTCCTATACACCAGAAACAGGAAGTAAAGGAACACATTGAACACCTGCTTCACCATGATATCATCGCGCCCTCCAACAGCCCGTGGGCAGCCCCAATCGTGATAGTGCGGAAGCCGGACAAGTCAATTCGCTTATGTGTTGACTACCGTCGCCTCAACGGCATCACGAGGAAAGATGCATTTCCCATTCCGCGTGTAGACGATGCGATTGATGCCATGTCAGGTGCGAAATACTTCTCTACCATTGATCTATCATCTGGCTACTGGCAAGTAGAGTTGGACAACGCCGCCAAGAGTAAGTCAGCATTTGTCACGCCATTCGGCTTGTTTCACTGGAACCGCATGCCGTTTGGTCTTTGTAACGCGCCCGCCACTTTCCAGAGGCTCATGAATACCGTACTCAGTGATCTTCTTGGAAGAGTCTGCCTAGTGTATCTTGACGACATTATTGTCTTCTCGACAACGTTTGAAGAGCACCTGGAACGCCTAGAGTTAGTATTCGCTCGGCTGCGCAATGCTAATCTGAAGATCAAACCGACTAAATGTCACCTGCTGCAAGCCACAGTCACCTACCTGGGATTTCGGTTTTCCAGTGATGGGATGATGCCCGACCCTGCCAAGGTTTCAGCAGTGCGTGAGTGGCCGACACCAACATCTGTAACGGATGTCCGTAGTTTCATTGGCTTCGCATCATACTACCGTCGGTTTGTACCCCATTTCTCAGGCATCGCAGCACCGCTCAATCGTTTATCTGAGAAACATGCAGTATTTGAGTGGAATCAAGAGTGTGATGATGCATTCAATCTACTCGTGTCCAAATTAGCAACGGCTCCTGTATTGGCGTACCCGGATCCCACTCGACCGTTTACATTAGACACGGATGCGTCCAATGTTGCCATGGGCGCTGTGTTATCTCAACTGGATGACGATGGCAATGAATGTGTGGTTGCCTATGCTAGCAAGGGCCTATCTAAATCTCAGAGAAACCAAGGAAGTACGCGTAAGGAATTGTTAGCAGTGGTCACCTTCACGTCACAATTCAAGCATTACTTACTCGGAGCACAATTCCGTCTGCGCACTGACCACAAAGCTCTTCTGTGGTTGCATTCGTTCCGTGAAACCGATGGCATATTGGCTCGATGGATTGAGCGATTAGCACCGTTCGATTATGTCATAGAACACCGGCCAGGCAAATCCCACACCAATGCCGATGCTCTGTCTCGAATAGCAGATGATGTCGAATCCTCTCAACCGCCGACAACCGTGAGCAACAGTACTGAAGCAAGTCCGGTCAATGCAGCAGCTGTGGATAACTCAGCTGATGGTCCTCAGTGGTGCAAGTTTCTTTCACTGGATGGTTTACGTCAAGCCCAAGAAGCTGATCCAGATATTTCTATTGTCATTGGCTGGCAACAAGCATTACTTGATCGTCCAACCCGCAGTGATTCAGCTTTACATGGAGTAAGTGTTGGTGTACTTCGCCTGTGGGGTCAGTGGAAACGTTTGAAGCTGATTAATAATGTCCTCTATCGTATGTATTATCCTGACAACAAGGAACCTATCATGCAGCTTGTTGTACCTGCTTCGTTGAAGCCGATCATATTGAAAGCTGTGCATGCTGATGTTTCTGGTGGCCATCTGGGCATTGAGCGTACGCTTGACAAGTTACGCAAGCGCTACTAATGGCCATTTATGACAGCTTCTGTGTCTGACTTCTGCAATTCATGTCCCGTATGCGAGAGCCGAAAGACCCCTGCACCGAAGCAACATGCCCCGTTGGTACAAGAGCAGCCCTCCTTCCCGCTAGAAAGAGTGGCGATCGCCATAATGGGTCCGCTTCCAGAGTCCTACCGTGGAAATCGGTACATAGTAGTCATCTGTGACTACTTCACGAAGTGGACAGAAGCATTTCCAGTTGCCAACACGCAGACGTCTAGCATTGCTACTGTATTGGTTGATGGGTTCTTTTGTCGCTATGGAATGCCCTATAACCTACATTCTGATCGCGGAGCTCAGTTTGAGTCAGATCTCTTCCAGAAGATGTGTCAGCTCCTGGACATTCGTAAGACTCGTACTACATCTTACAGACCCCAATCTGATGGCCTTGTTGAACGAATGAACAGAACTCTGGAAGCAATGTTGTCTGCCCATGTTGATAGTCACCAACGCAATTGGGATGAGCATCTTCAACGGTGTCTATTAGCATATCGGTCAAGTGTCCACTCGTCGACAAGAGAGTCCCCAGCAATGCTCATGTTTGGTCGAGAACTGAGACTTCCAGTAGATTCGATGTTTCAGCAGCCTAGTGAGCAACGAATGACCGCAACGGCCTTTGTACCCAAGCTAAAGTCAGCTTTGCAGATGGCACACCAACATGCTAGGGCAGCTGGTGCGGCTGCACAGAAACGTCAGAAGACCTTCTACGACCAGTCGGCGACAACCCCTCGCTATGCAGTTGGTGATACTGTGTACCTTCATGATCTTGTCATCAAGCCTGGGTTGACAAAGAAATTTCATCGTCCGTGGAAAGGTCCCTTCAGTATTGTACAGCAGATTGATGATGTAGTCTACCGGATCTATGATACAAGTAGTGGCAAGCTGCAGACCGTTCACGTGGATCGTTTGAAGCATCGGAAAGCACTTGATGTCGAAGCTACACAGCCAGTAGAACCAAATGATGAGGGTGGTGATGATGATCGTGAAGCACCAGCACAGCTAGACCACCAGAATTATGGGCCAGAAGTTGAATATCATGAACAATATCCGGTAGCTCAGCCTGCTGCTCTGCCAGCCGCAATCCCAGCTATTCACCGGTACAACCTCCGAAACAGAGACCATGTGCCTGGACCTGCACGACCAGGTGGTCATCATCGATGAAAATTCATGCAAGTCTGCCGTTGGCATTTATGTGGTGGTGTTATGTAAATAGTTTTATGGACTGACTTAACATGTTGGTACTCATGCGCGCTAGTACCCATATTCACACACACACACATATGCATGTGTTGCTAAGACCAGGATAGAATTTTACTCAATCTAATAAGCACTGTATTTTGCAGAATAATACTTTGCCACATGCATGTCTTAGAACGTATTTGATGGCATAATATTCATGCTCTGACAGCTGATTGACTATGCATGCTCTAAGGTATGCTCGTTGGATATTGAGAGCATTCCACTTAACTTTTATTTGCTGTTATTTATGTGTTCTCTTGTTGTCTCTGGTTGTCATAATCTTGACGGCCATGTCTGCATGGCCTCTTCAATGGAGGGGGAGGTGTAACATGTATGACATGTTTATTTATGCTGTTTATTCACTGTGTTTTATAACGGTTGTTTAGAGAGATTGGTACATATCCGGATTACACGCTTTTTGGTATTATGCCCACGCGGGTTCTAATCCTGTCATATTCTCTTTTTTTTTCTCTTTTTCTTTGGTTGTCTTTTTGCGCCTGCGCGCGAGAGAGGGAACTTCGAGAGAGAAGAGAATGTTTTTCAGTTTGGGTTGTTCTTGTCCAGGAACTAAAATAATCTAGATGTTATATTGTGAGCCAGTAGTTTGGTGAGTGGTACTTCTTGATTATGTTGTAACCTGCTAACATACCAGCAGTTTACACTTGTACTCTTCCCCTGATTATTAGTAGGGCTGTGTTTGCTAGTAAAAAATAAAAATAAAATAAATAAAAAGCGGAGGCATTTTAGGGGCAAGCAGCTATATCTCACCTCTCTCATCAACAGTGACGGTAAAACCACCGGGACGCATGCCACTGAGTGCACCAAAGTAGCCGCCATACGTAGTTAGCTTGTACGCAGTCTGTCATGCACACATGTACACACAAACAAACACACACACACACACACAAACAAGTGTGTGTAGTTAGCTTGTATGCAGTCTATCATCATGCAGTCAATAACAGAGAACAACAAACACATACACACAAACAAGCAGAAACGCATGACGACAAAGAAGTCGTGGTTGGCTATAAAAACCCTGCAATCGCCACGCAAAGTGGTCATTGGCTACCCCAGCCATGTATTGCTTGGAATAAAAAAATATATATAAAAATATAAAATAAAGTCAGTGGCCAGCCAGAGCACTCGAGTACCCAAATCGCTACATTTGTAGGCACGAATGATTGGCTTGGTCAAGCTCAGGATGTGACGCCTACGATGCCGACACGTACAGGCGGATTCAGAGCTTCCAATCCGCAATATCTGATACTCACAAAACGTTACGGGTACCAGGTGTGTGTGTGGGGGGGGGGAGGGGGCATAATTCATTGCTCATGCGTCATGATAGATATCGTTGGACTCTCGGGTCACCTGCTTCAAGCGTTCTTGCATGCAATAGTCTGGTGGCTACCACCAAGAGTACATACCCCCCCCAGAGTGTGCAACGCCTGATCCAGCTCTGCATAGGGCCTTGGTCGAGCGTAATCGCATCTTTGCGTCATAATACCGTACACATGTGAGGAGAGCCCGGGGAGTCGCGGGTACTCTCGGATCAAAAACAACGGTGCCCTGCCTCGAGGCCGGCCTTGCGCGGGCGTGTAATGTACGCACGACATCAGAAGATCCAACTACGCTCAACCAAGACCCTATGCAGAGCTGGATCAGGCGTTGCACACTCTGGGGGGTTATGTGCTCTTGCTATTACTGGTTAACACACTGTGGAGCATGTGACACCAACCATTAAAACAATAAGACAAGAGATGAAGATACGCTAAATACTGTACAACATGTAATTTTAGGTGCATCAAAATTTCGGTGCCAGGGACCTGCCAGGTTTCAGGTGTAATGAAGAATTAGGTGATCAGCATTCCCTGCACCTACACTGCATACTCCAGTGCCATTTAGGTGTAATCTAGATCTAGGCGCCTGGTTTCTCTATCGAAAATACCAAAATTTAAGTTACACCGAAATAACATGTTCTACAGTACACAGCAATACGGGATGGACACTCACCTTTCCTCCTCGCTGGAAGTCACCGATGTAGGTGACGTTGCGCAACACGCCGCCGAAACTGTAGTCCAGATTGCGACCGTGCAGGATGGTTCCGTTCTCGGCTTGCATCACAATGCTTGTGCACGCCCTGTACAGTGTGTGTGTGTGTGCGTGTGTGTGTGCACGTGCACGTGTGTGTAACAAGACCAGTGACATAATTAAAATGATCGACATACAATCAATGAATCAATGTTGCACCACGTACAATTCAGTAGCTACTAACAAACACATGGACATTTATCTGAGCAAAAACCCGGAGGGCCCGGACATCTCGGCCAGTATTGCATACAGTAAATATTTGGTGATCAAGTCATTGTGTAACATCAGCCTAAGACTGGTGTCCACACAATCAGCTGAGGGAAAGCTGTGTGCAGGGAACAAGGCAGAGTGTGCGTCACCCCTAAGACTGGTACATATCAACACATTCAGCTGTGGGAAAGCTGTGTGCAGGGAGCAAGGCAGAGTGTGCTTCGTCCCTAAGACTCGCTGGACTGGACGCTTGAGTCACTAAGATCGCCACAAGGCCACGGCTACAGGCAAAGTATCCACCGCTATAGTCACTGCGTGAATGACATCACCATATATGTGCATGCTTTGTATGATACTCAATCTGCGGACTGCATGCTGTTTCGTCCTCTGTGGACTCATAAGAGCTGCACAGAGAAAATGAGGCCGAACCTGATAGCAATGAAAAAATAAAATTTCCAAAGCTTTGTATGATAGAGTGGGAGACCTGAGGTGGCGATGTCACACCATACAATAAACACCTCAAGCGATGATGTAATCGCAGAACCTCTATATCAAGCATAGGTACGAGACCAACAACTACAACTTACGCCGTGAAGTCATAGATGAGATTGGCAGCAACGACATAGCCAACAGAGATATTCCACGTCTTGGCCAGCGCTGCACACAACACAAGCATTGCAACGCGCAGCAGAACAGAAAAGCACAGAGGGTGTTGACCAACGAGCGAACATTCATCACCAACTCAACACACATTGTATACAAGAGACATTGCACACAAGCAGCGAACATTCATCGCCAGTGCTTGCTTGGTGTGTTGTGTTTGGCTGCTCGCTGTGCGCAATGTGTCTCGAGTTGGCGATGAATGTTCGCTTGGTGTGTGTGTGAAAAAAGGAGAAAAAAGATGCATTGGCCGGGAATCGAACCCGGGCCCCCCGCGTGGCAGGCGAGGATTCTACCACTGAACCACCAATGCCCTCATGCTGTTTGCCAGCCTCAAGCATTGTCAAGGAGACACCCAAATGAATGTTTTTTTTGTTTTTGCTTTCTTGGATCAGAGAGTCAGTCCTTCACTCCCAATAGCAAGGCAAGGTCATGGCCCACATCTTTGTGAGAAAAATATTGAATAGAAGGCGTACTCACTTTACGTTATAAACTGCAAATTCCCCCAACCTTGCGCACTTGGGGTTGAATTGTAACATTTCTCACTAAAACCGAGCTGACCGAGTATTTATCAAAGTAATTGAGCCACTGCAGGGTTATCAATGGTTGGGAACACAAATCTCTAAACACAATGCATGCGAACATCAGAGCTGCCAACCATTCGCCAACCATCAATGTTTGGACGTAAAAATCACCTCTATTAAACCTACCTATGCTGTACACAGTTGCGAATTCTACAAAAAAATGACATAGAGCATTTTGCGAGCCTTGCATTGAATCTACAAGCATGTACTAGTACCGTAAAGTGATAAACTTTCGCAGCCGCCAGCGCACAAATTTAGCGTTTTCATGAATTGGGCTGGTTCACGATGAGAAACTTTTGGATTTTATCTCTTCTGTTGGATCTGTTACTGTCTGCAATCAATGCACAGAGCAGTTTGCGGCGACTTATATTTGCGAATGGGTGATGGTCGGGAAAACAGCGAAATTTAATCTCTAGCGAATGTTTCTCGCTTTACAGCAATCGCTTTGTGCTTTTTACGCATGCTACACAGAGGTCTAGCCAGGATTTTATGCCAGCCGGCCAACGTTCTAGTTAAAATGCATCGTTCTGGGGGCTGCGCCCCCAGACCCCCGCCATCAGTCACGGATCCACACAGACACACACACACCACTACAAATCTTTCATTGCAGCTTGCATCTCCTTTTGCTTCGTCCAATTATGGGCATTCATCAGGCAGTTGTGAACGTGAATGTGATTATAGGTAAATTAACAAAAATTATATGAAAAAGGAAGCAAACAGCTACATGAGCATGGATCTTGTGTTCACCAACGTCATGTCTGCATGTAGTGTACATTGGTCATCTGACAAGACCCAGCCTAGCCACAGCCATGTACACCACCAGAAGCAGCGAACCATGACCCAACCTGTTACATTTTACTGACGTACTCAAGTGCATACTCAAGTGCATTTGAGCTTGAGTGAAGAGCTAGCACTGAGCCTGAGTAGCCAGTGCTACGTACTGTACTGTACATACCTACGCCTAGGATATGGGGCACTACAGCCTACATGGGAGTGACTGCAGCCGGCCAAAATTCGCCCTCCCAGCCGGCATTCTGCCGGCTGTTTTGGCTAGATCACTGCTACACATACTGAACCAGAAGACAATGACTGCAGTCTAATGATGCATGCTGACAGTGCTATACATGTATAGAGAGACTATGCATGAAAACCATACAAACGGAGACCAGGTCGGACCAGCTCTGATCGTGCAAAAGCACCAAAACGGAAAGGCACCCCTACAAACAAAATGTAAAGAAATACGAGATAGAAAGCGGGCAACTGGCCGTACATTGTCGTGTAAGTGCGAAGCCTCCTCACTCTTCATTCTTGATCAAAACCAAGAAAAATGCATTGGCCGGGAATCGAACCCGGGCCCCCCGCGTGGCAGGCGAGGATTCTACCACTGAACCACCAATGCTTTCATGCTCTTTCCTGATCCCAAGCATTGTGAGATAGACCAAGAGTTGTCCGAATGGATTGACAACATGTTCACCGTGATCATGAACCAGGCCCGACAATTTGGCGGAACATAAGAGAGGTTCTGCAAAACGAAAATATGTACGAACTTTCGCTCTACGTCACGAAGTGAGAAACTTTGCATAAACTTTCGCAACTTTGGACGCGAAACTTGCAGGGAACGCGAAATGAACTTTCGTAGGAAGTTTCGGGAGATCGGGTCACGTTGTACGTGCACTTGGCGCGTGCAAACTACGAAAATGTGCAGAACACAAAGTTTGTGCGAAATTTCGTACACATTTTTGCAAGGCCTGTCGCGAAACTTCGTTCGAATTTTCGTTGTGCAGAATCTCTCTATAAATTGAATTTATCCGCAGTGAAGAGAACGTTGTTGGAGTGTTGGAGTGAGGTTTCAAACAGGTAAGATCGTGAACAAATAAGCTTAAGAGTGTGGAAACTCTGGATACCGTTGTCATGGGGCCTGCTGACGGCGAAAACTCACATCAAGTGGTGTAGTGATCACATTGTACAGTCGTAGTCTTAGAGAGCAGAAGAGTAGTAAAATGGCACTCCCTGACAAAAAACCCACTCAGCTTATGCGAATCATCGGCACGGCACGATCATGGCGGATATCAGGAACGCATGCACGCTGGCTCACGTTGCACGTCGTATGAAACGTACTTCGAACAGGTGACGAGAGCTTTTTGTCGTCAGAGATGTCATATGCAGAGCTACACACTCTTGGGAGCATAATTATTACTCTTGGTCAGATGTGTGAAGACAGGTACTGCATTTTCCAGAGCATAAGCCGCACCCAGATTTTTTTGTCAAGAAATATGTTTTATTCATTCCCGTAGCTATGCAGAAGACGTTACTTCAGTAACGTCTGGCGCTAGCCAGGGTCCACACAGCTTTAATTTGGTGTTTGTTTGTGTGTTTGTTTGTTTGTGTCACGCCTGGCGCTATCCCGTATGTGTCCCGTACCGTACCGTACCATCAAACACAGCTGGCCACATACAGCTGACCGCAATATTCAAATAGGGCTTTCAAACGCAAGATCATAACGTGAAGCAACTTGGAAGAATAAATGCGAAGTGTATGGGGAATGCATGTAGGGCGATAGTGCGGGTTCGAATCCCAGGTAAATGCCTAAAAAAAATAGGAGAATTGAAAAATTTATAACATCTCTTTTCTTTTTTTGCCGTCATCAAGGCGGTAGACGGTGTCGTATTACCCTCGATCGTACCTGTACCGTACCTGTCCCGTACCTGTCCCGTACCGTACCGTACATTCAAAGACGGATGGCCACAATGCATATTCAAACAGGGAATTCAAATACATGTACAAGATCATAACGTGAAACAACTTGGAAGAATTAGTATGTATGCGAAGTGTATCGGGGGGGGGGGGGCGATAGCGCGGGTTCGAATCCCAGGTTATGTCTAAAAACAAAAAGTAGAAACTTATCATCCCTATGCTTTTTTTGTCTAGGCCATCAAGGCAAAAAGCATAGCGTAGGGCCCTGAGCTTCCAAGCTCTCTCGTTTGGCCATCATAGTACACGTATACGCCGTAACGGCTTTTTTGGGTGAATTGCTGGTGTTTTTTTTAAGTGCGGCTGATATGCCGGAAAATACGGTATTATGAACCCCCGCGTCAACCGAACACAGGCCAAAACTCAGAAACAGCACACACACAAAGTAAACTGCCAGGGAATGCTTTGTCTTTTCTGCGCCATATCGCTCACTAGAAAATGCTGGGCACGTACAGCTTTCGCCGTCAGCAAACACCTAGCAACCTTATGTAGAGTTGCACGTTCTTCTTGGGGGCTGTTCACTTCTGGCTCTACTCTACCACTACAGCACTCGCTGCTGTTGAGCAAACGGGGGTCTATTGTAAATTTAAAAATAAAAAAATAAAAAAGATGCATTGGCCGGGAATCGAACCCGGGCCCCCCGCGTGGCAGGCGAGGATTCTACCACTGAACCACCAATGCTTGGATGGAGATAGCTGAGCCCAGTAGCTCCTTCTGAAGGAGACCGGAGTGTGCCTGCGAGAACGAAATCTGCTGGAACTCTTCGATTG
>NC_088648.1:16348570-16366070 GCF_964019385.1 Sycon ciliatum | reverse complement strand
GTGTGCAAGTACAGTGCAACCTGTCTAAGACGACCGCTCAAGGGACGTTCAAAACGTGGTCTCTGTCACCAGGTGGTCTCCTTATCCAGGGTCATTTGATTGGAAATAGCATCCCTTGGTCCTGGCTGCAGTGGTCGCCTGGGACAGGTGGTCGCCTTATCCGAGTGGTTGCCTTGACAGGTTTCACTGTATGCTAAAAGCACTCCTGCCGTCCTGGGTCGTTCAGCACTGCAGCCTACAGTGTCGGCCAGTGAGATCTGTCCGTCCGTCCACGTACGAACTAACTGTCTGGGTCACGAGTCCAGTAGCCTTTGCCGCCCTGCTGCTGTGAAGGCCGTGTTATAACTTACTAGCAGCACCCGGCCAGCGTTGCCTGGCCGAACGTGGCATGCGGGTGAAGCAAGTACATGTACATGAACAGCACACGTGCTCAGCACGTGGTGGTGGCTACACGATTCGCACGCTTCGCGTGCTCAGTGCTTCTGTGGCTGCTTCCGCTAGCTACACGATTCGCACGCTTCGCGTGCTCAGTGCTTCTGCGGCCGCTAGCTACACTGTTCGCACGCTTCGCGTGCTCAGGGCAGCGCTGCTCCGCAGCGAACACACAGACAAACACACGTCACAGGTGCCTCTTCTTTATAGTATATATTAGTCCACACGTCCACAGCGTAACTAATACTGTAGTGTGTTTCCAAAGTTAGACCTCTAAGACTTTTTTCCCGAATAATTCAAATTTGGTTTGAGCTTTTTCAGAAATTTCTTCAGGATATTGCTCAGGCAGCTTCTGCAATTTTTCTCATAAACATTTCTACGCGATTGGACAACAGGCGGCAGGCGCCTAATTTCGGAAATTTTATGCACAAAGTGATCACAGATTTTATGTGGTATAGATGCTGGCCTAACGGTTTTTTGAAACCAGAGGTCTGGACTTTTGAAATGCTCTACACCTATTGTTACTTGGCAAGTAATTGCAGTGTGCTGTGAGGGGTCGGATTTCACTGACCAGTGCTGTAATTTTATGGTTGAAATACATGAAATTCGTGCATTGACCAATTCAAACTTTGAACTATCACCTAGTATAGTGGGAAGTGATGTGTACAGGTTTTTTTTCAGGCAGGCATTTATCATTATGGGTGAATTACCTGATTTGCTCGACGAATGCCGGAGCCATGTGCTTGTAATACTCGTTGACTTTGTGGAAGCGCACTTCGGGCGCAGCGTCCAAATCAATTGTGAAGGTGGGTACTGGATATTCAGTACCCAGACTGGCACCCACAGCAGTGCAGAGGAGCACTGCCACGATCTCTACGTACTTGCACATGTTTGTTGCGCTGTTACGACAGCCAGCACATCTATACTAGTATTGATCTACCGAGGCAAAGAACTAGAAGACAAGGCAAACTTTAATTTTAAAATGCCACGGGCGTCTAGTCTGAAGTAACTAGGCTCAATCCGCAGTGGTCAAACCTGGTGAATGTTTCGGACGTGTCGTGACCAGCCTCTCAGTTCTCCTTGCACATGTGCAGGCTTGATATCTGTGGCTCGATTGTTGGCTAGGCTGCCAGCAGGGCTTTTCCCAAAATAATTGAAAATACGAACCACACCTGGTACCCGTACAGTCAGTACATGATTGTACTTTTGTACAAAGTCATGTACAATAATACTCTTGCACCATGCATGCATGCATGGCGCGGCGAGCAGCGCAGAATCAGAGCCGCAGACTGGCGCAGAGTCGCAGACACGTGCACATGACGTAACTCTTCATCAAAGATTCAACAATGGGGCTGTTAAGTGATGACGTCACAGTTCCTTCGATACGCATAACAACGATCCCACTGGGGACAAACAAAAGTAGCGTCGTCTCCACCGACCCAGTTGTCAGTGGCAACATATAGGAATCGTGTATATTTCTTCGTTTCTTCTTTGCTGTTTTCAGTGAGTGTTTTGTTTTCTCTTTGTCCTTGATCTCGACGATGTTGTCGTGCTCATTACCTTACTGAGACGTCTCTTGTGACTGTAGCCAGTATCACGGAGGATTTTATTGGCGTGACAAGGTAGATCGCCGAGATCGAGCGTGAAAAACGCTCTGCATTAGTAGCTCCTGTAGAATGTTTTCTGGGTTGGCGTATCCATGGTCAACAAAACCAAGGTGCAAGACAGCATGAGAGATCGTGTAAACGATGTGAACTCCAAAAGGTAAGCTCCTGAACAAGTGGAAAGATATGGGTATTTACAAACTCTCTCTTCATCCATCGATTGCCGCTATGCATTGCATTTTGTCTTCACAGATAATCTGGCCAAGTTTATTGTAACTAGAGAGTGCAATCGTGCACTGCTTGGGGCCCATCCCAATGTCATCACATGGCTGTGGTGACTAGTGTATATCTGGGAGAATTTTTCCTCGACTGATACGGAGTGCAGGTGGATCGATTATGAGAAATGCGAACATGTGAAGTAAGTAATTAGTTGTGTCGAAGAAATGTGCAATAAAATAAAATTTACTTTACACTCAAACATACACTGTAGATGTACATGTAACATCATGATAATGATTCCATCTTCATTGTCCCGCAACTGGTACACCATACGCACCGAATACATGGTGTGTGTGTGTGCGCGCGCGCGCGCGCGCATGTACATGCACACACTCTCATGCGTGGCCGAGTCGGCCAGATGAACAGACCATGCATTTACACGAGGTGCCCGTAATGTCATTGGAACGCTGTACTTTATGACTTTATTCCAGAAGAGTATGCCTTGCCCCTGACGAATGGAGTTGTGTCTGTGCTCAGCTGGTATCGGGCTATGACGCAACACTGCAATCAGCGCTGCAATTAAAAGAGCACTGCATGGATTGTTTTGACTAACTTCCTTTGCGTTTACTTGGTTGAGCCCGTGTTTTCGTTTCTGTGTTCTGTCATGATTGGCCTCTGGAAATAATCAGAGTGGATGTCATTTTGCCATTATATGTGTGCCTTGTGCGACAGGTTCAAGGCTAGATGCACTTCACATTCGGCGTGCGATCTCAGCGTCTGGGACCTGATGAAGTCTTGGTTGGATGATTATTCAAGCCTGACACTACTCGACACACCAATGTTCATGTCAATGTAATTTTTTCAGAGCTGCACTATTTACGTGTTGATGCTTACTTCGGTGTTAGCGTGTTTCCCCCGGATTGTTTCTATCATCATGATCGTGTGTTCTTGGGCTGAGCGAGCACATGCACAAGTGTGCAGCTATAACCCTGTGTATCTTTGGTTACACTTTGTTCTGCAATGCATGTACCTTGTAACATTATGTGCTTGCACTGCTTTATCTGGCCTGCGTATTTCATTTTCAGGACTATTCAGTGCCTGATTAGACCCAGGTTTGTTCGGTTGCCGGATGATCTCTTGTTGCGTCGCTCTGTATTTGTATTCATCAATTTTTGGGCTTGAGAATTGAGCTGTTAATATGAAAACATCATGCTGGTGCTCTGTGTTTCGATTATCGACTGTCGGAGCAGTCATGCATTTATTAGCAGAACGGTCAATACTGTAGTCTTTTCACGTGTTTGTCTTTGTGTTTTCGCCGGGGGTATTAGCGGTAACGTTGCACGCAGAACGGCAGTGTTGCATCACTGGACGACCCTGCCTCTGCATCTGACTTAATTTCCCCAGGATCTGGTGCAGTTACACCAGACAGCCACTTCCTGTAAACACGCAAACAGCAAAAGAAGAGATCCCGCAAATCAGGAAAAACCATTATGGAAAATATAGAGTAGATCATACAACATTCAATAATCTGGAGTAATTACAGTGAGACAAACACTTCAAACAGTGCTCTCTCTCTCTGTCTCCATCCTTCCAAAAATACCCTATGACAATTCCCTAGAATTATTTTATTTTAATTCTTAGGACATCATTCTGAACATAATAAATTCTTCCATGGGTCTTCAATCACCACGGAGGGCGAAAATATATCTAAGTCATGCAGTTTACGGGAGGTGCGAGCTGTCATGGATATAGAGGCTGATATTGTGCCAGCGTGAGGGCAGAGACAGAAAGAAGACACTGATTTCTTGAACAACTCACCGATATATAATTGAATCCACAAGGAGCGCTCATACTTTGATCCATCAGGACGCGAAACATCTTCAAAGCACTCTCAAACACGGAGTTTTACTGTGGGCAGCCAATTTCACAGCCATCATGAAGGCACTCGACGACTACAGGAGTTTTGTAGAGGAAAGAACAAGGAGTAAAGAGCGACAACAATCGCTTGAAGAAAAAGCAAAGAAAAACAACTGTCTCTCCAGTCATTTAGATGCTGTTGCCCTTGACATCTGGTTCCATCCAGAGGACGCGACTTTTGTTTGTCCCCAGTGCTCTCCGTTGCTATGCGTATCGAAGGAGCCGTGACGTCACACTTAACAGCCCCATGCATGATCAGCTGATTGTCAGCTGACGAAGAAGAGAACGGAAGTGCTAAGGACATGGTTTAGCAATGCGAAAGTTCGAAAGAAAATTCGAGTCTGGGAATGAGTACAGAAAAAAAGCTCGAAACTTCGAAAACTTGGACGCGAAGTTGCAGTGATTTGCGAAAATTTCTCTTTTCTCGGTACGCATTTGACTACAGGGAGTAGTAATTTTACAGCCCCCTGCTTGAGACTGAGCTGCATATACCGTACGGTACTATAAGATTCAAATAACTTCGAGAAAAAGTCATTTCGCATTGCTAAACCTCACAAGTTTTCTTTTTCGAAACAGATTTTCGCGAAATATCACCACCACCAAAAGTTCGAATTTTCGCATTGCTAAACGTCCTTACTATTGGCACTGCCTACAATATAATTAATAGGCTACATACTACATGTAGTAATTATTTTTTATGTACGTTGTAGTCCTTATGCAGAACAGGGAGTTGCACACAACGCCCAGATGCAAATACATGTACATATTAATATAATTGTACATAGTCCTACAATCAAGAGTAGATCTACTAGTACCAAGAGTACATAATGGTTATGTACCAGGGAGTCGTATCTGTTATGTACTGTGGTACATAACCCATGGGGGGGGGGGGGGGGGGCGGGGGGATTACATTGTATGTACTACTACTACTACTCTTGATACAATGAAATTGTAAGAGTGCATAACCTCAGTGCAGAGCTCATCAGTGCATAACCTCAGTGCAGAGCTCATCGTGACGTGCAGAGTATAAGACAAAGTTAAAGTACTAGCGATTTTTTCGTTATAAGTTCTGTTGAGGCTCTAATGCCGCATAATATGTGTTATGTGCAGATACGCCTGAAGACCGCAAGATCGTTAACGTATCTTCTCGTTAATCTATGGATTTTGGACAATCGTTAAATTTGCGATTCGTTATAATAACATGTCTTACAGTAAGTATTAACTCTTGGTACTACTGAAGTAGTAGGCCGCAGCGCAGACAGTGTTCTGGGTTTATACAATTCCATTCAGCCTGTGTGCAGGCCCCGGTTTGCAGGACTGACCCGCTCTGGTCCGGTTGATCAGGTCGGACCCGGACCAACTTTCTGACCACCGACACATGTATCATACTGCTGAGGAGGTTATCTGTGCCCAGCATATCATACGGTACTCAAAGTATCAGAAAGGCTACTGTATCAGGCGCGAACTTGGAGTTGAAGATTTTGGAACACTTGGGAAAAAATATTCATTGTGTTTATTTTGCCCGTAAAAGAGGCTGTACAGTAACAGCGCTGCAGGTGCACTGTATCAGGCGCGTGACCCGTATGGGTTCCTGGGTGCCCGGAACCCCCCCCCACCCTTTTCGCTCAAAATGCAGGATTTTGCTTCATTTTTTTGGAAAATTTCCCCGGGCCGGGGAGGCCCCCGGACCCCCCCCCCTTGAAGGCCACCGGCTCACGCGCATGTGTATAGCCGCGGAGCAATCAAAAACTGCTTCCGGCGGTCCTGCCCAGATCAGAAGCATACACATCATACAGTATAGTACCGGCTACCGGGTAACGTTGTACCAAGAGTAGATAAACAAGAGTGTGCAACTCGCGGATGGGTTGGCCCACGGCGGAATTTTTTGTTGACGTAATCTTTTCGACGACGCACGCGCTGCGAGCCTTTTGGAGAGGTTTCCCTCGTGCACTAGCGGGGCTTTACACTACAAGGTCGGTGCCCAGCACGTGCTCTCACACTGCTCTGCGGCAAAGTCCGCGTTTCCCTGAAAAAAGGTGACGTCAACAAAAAATTCCGCCGTGGGCGGGGGTATCTGCAGATTGTGCAGAAGAGATCCGGAGTTGCACACTCTTGTTTATCTACTCTTGGTTGTACCGATGACCGATGCCCCACTACACGACAACATACTGCAGTAGACATGGCAGCAGGCTCGGAGTTGAATGCAGTCGAATGTTTATTCTTATAAAAAGTAGGACCGTTGGATAAAGACGCTGTTTTGTTCATATAAAATCGAGCAAAACAATAACTTGAAATAGAGCCTTGGTGAGAAGTCTGCTGCACCGCTCAAGCGGACGAAATACAAAAATGGAAACCGTCAGCTCGGCAGCAGATCAGAACAGACAAAAATAGCAGGAGCGACCATCCAAAGCAGATCCAGCCTTGTGTTTAAAAATAAAAATAAAAATTATTAGTTAACACAAGTCTTCACTAGGTTAAAATAGCACCACGGACAGGCAAGACTCTGACATTGACAGCTAGCCGAGAACCGATAAGAGAAGTCCAATATCACAGTTTTAATTAATATCGAGAGTACGTACAGGCTCCCACTACGAACCATGCTTCACTGAAAAGTACCGAGGATTGAATCGGCGGCACTGAAGCTGTTCAAACTCCCAAGTCACACCGGACCCCAGAGCAATGACTTCATCAAGAAGATTAGAAAACAAATCAAAACTGAAAAATCACAGAGCCTGCAGCTAGATATGAAGACCAAGCTGGCGGAGGAAAAATTTAACGGGACCATAGTGGTGAAAAAAATAAAAAAAAGAGAAATGTGATAAAAACCTTGGTGTTCGCAACATTAGGAATATGCCGGTGGTGACAATAACATTGTGGTGAATGCAACATTATTCGGAAGGCGAGCCGTGCCGGGCGGCATGCGGTAGTGTTGCATTCTATTCCGTTCCGCCTGTGTGGTTTGTTGCAGGTGCCTCAGTGTGTCATTGGATGGCGATGGCGGTGAGCTAGTTATTGTGACTGGGTGAGTTCTTGCCGGGTATACGCGGACAATGAGTGAGTGAGCGAGTGACGCCGGCCAGAATGGTGCGATGATGTCTGCAGAGTGTACGTCATGCATAAACGGGCAGAGAGCAGACGATAGTGCTCCAGTCGGTAACGGAGGGCAAGTAGTGATCAAGAGTGTTCCCGGCACACCCTACCCACACGTGTACTTGCCATGATATTATTGTTGAGCAGTGTCTTCCCTACGTGCATGGGTATGAAGCACGCAAGCGCAGAGAGACTTGTATTTAGGGGAGAACGGCAAACATGGGTTGTCCCACTCACAGATCTGCATCTAGGTACAGATAAACTAGAAGAGAATGATATTGTGGCATGGGCGAGTTAAGCGTGTGATTTACGTCTGGGGCTGCAGCTTCGACTGGTCACTGGTGAGGCACTGGCGGAGCTGGGCCGGTCGGTCTTTCTCATTCTCAGCTTCTTTTGCAACTCGGCAGCAAACTTCTCGCCTTCCGTCATCTCCTTCAGTTCTTTCTTCTTCGTTGCTGCAGGCGAGGCTGGCTGTGACGCACGCTGCGAGGAGCGTTGCGAGGAGCGCTGCAAGGAACGCTGACGCACGTCACGCGTCGAACCGGTCGGTCGGAGGCGATCCCGCAGAGAGGCAGCGAACTCCGACGTCCTGCTGAGCTCTGCTTCGGGCTCGCCGGCTCGCACGGTGCTGGTGGCGGCGGTGGTTGCGGTAGTAGTTGTGGTCATGTGGTTGCTTGGCGTGGAGCCATGGTTAGATGTGGTGTTGGCCGGCGGACGTGTGGGCCTCAGCTTCAGTTTGAGACTGGACATGTCGACGGACTCGCCGGCCGGAATCACTGAAGCCGGTTGAGGAACGGCGGCTGTTGCTGGTGTGTTCGACGCCGCATAGCGACTTCCAGTGCGGGCCAGTGCTGTTTGCCCAGTCCCAGTACCGGCGCTAGAAGCTGCGGACGACATGGAGTTAGCAGCGGCTGCTGCTGCAGCCACCGACATCCCTATCACAGAGCTGGAAGCTGCGGATGTGGACGCCGTGTTGGCAGCTACTGTCGCCCCTGCAGGTGCCGTCGCTGCAGCAGAAACAGACGCCTCTGGCAGCATTCTGTCACTTGTCATTGAAGTGGCGGGGTCTCGTTTCCTCCGGCTAGATGTGGCGGCAGTGCTGGGATACTGGAAAATACTTCCTTCACAGTATTGCGGCGACAGCAGAGTAGTGGTGGCCGCATCACTGGCGGCGGTGGTAGGGCTGCTTGGCACGGTGTTGGGATTCATGCTGGGCCGTCGGGCGACTGGCCTCAGCTTGCGGCGCAGCGAGGCAACAAAGTTATCCGTCTCCTCGGCCGTGCGGGTAACGGAGAGATGACGCTCCTGCACGCGACGCAGACGACTGCGCAGGTCCACGGTAACGTTCTCCATGACGTCGTGCTTGGAGCGCTTGCGGACGGGACGCAGCGAGCGCCGCATGTTCCTGATCACCACACGGTTGCTGTCTGCCGGCGCCTTGTGGCGAGAGACGGTGAAGCAGAGGTGCTCTTGGCTGGCGACTGCCACCTGAGCCGTCTCGTACTCCGCGTACGTCTGCGAGGAGCGGACACGCCTCACGCCTTGCCGCTGGTGTGGGTGCCGGAGCATGTGCGGGGAGATGTCCAGGTTGGAGCGGGTCTGCATCAGCACCTGACCGTCCAGAAAGATCTCGTCGTCGTCGTCGTTGTTGTCGAAGACGTCGCTGCCAAAGCCGGTAGAGCTTGCCCCGCCGCTGAAGGAGCTCGTCGTCTTGACGGTCGTATCGTGTTCCTTGTGCTGGCACTGTGCGTGTCCGTGCTGTGGACCCAGGCTCTTCTCCGAGCTGGCGTCGGATCCACTTGAAGAGCACCTCTGCCTGCTGCGAACGGCAAGGCCTCCACTGGCGGCGTGCTGCCTGGCATGCATCAGCTCGGTGCCTGGCTCGTAGCCCACTGCCAACGGGTTTGCTGCCGCTCTAGATGCGGCGGGATCGGCGAGGTAGTTGAACGAGTTACTGGCCACGAAGGGGGACAGCTGTGAATGGCGCGCGGTTTCGTTGTTCATTGCCACGTGTTCGCCCAGACGCTTGTCGGCATGGCGATGGTCCGAGAACGACAGACGCTGTCGCGAGCCATACGGTGTTCTACGCGTGGAGCTGCTTCTTCGCAAGCTGGCGCCGTTCCTGTGTTGGCTGCTCGAGGGCTCGTCGGGCGACTCGTTGCTTGAAGTCGAGCAGTATCTCTGACGTGTGCCATACATCAGGTTTCTGCAGTCGTGCTCTTGCTGCTCCGTCGCACTCTGCTTGAGGATCTTCTCTCGGTATTCGGTCTGAATGGCGGGCCTTGCCTGTCCAAACAGGCTCTTCGAGCGGCCGCCTGGCAGGCAGGCGCCTGGCATGTCTTCAGGCGGGCTGTTGTCGTTGTTGTCGTCGTCGAATGATAGCTCATTACTGGTCAGTAGGACCTGGTCATTCCGGACTCGTTGCTCGGGGTTACCGCTGCTGCTGGCGCCTTTGCGAGATGATTCGGAGACGGGCAGTGTAGCGGTGCTGCTCCGAAACGAGCTGCTACTGCGGTCGGGAGAGCCGGTTGCCAGTGGCGATGTCTTGACGGACACGCTGGAGCTTGGCGAGCGGCGGCTGGGAGTCGCGGGCCTGCTGCCTAGTTCTGTCTCATTGCCTGGCGGCTGCGCTCTGGGGGTGTTGGTCCTGCGATACGCGCCGGTGCGACGTAGAACGGGAGAGGCCTGTCGAGGTGACGTGGTTGCCGCCGCCGGCGACGCAGGGTGGGTTTGTGCCCTATCGTCACCGCTGGTGTCCAGGTCATCCTCAATTGGTACTGCCGATGAAGACTGCACGGGCGAGTCGGACTCCCTCGCGGTACCGGCCATGCGTGTGCTCGGCTGCTCGGATCTCTCCAAGCTGACCATGCTGATCTTCGTGCTGCCCAGGTCTGGGTGGCAAGCACTCGTGTCACCGGACACGGCGAGGTCGTGTGAAGACTTTGAATTCGCATCTAGACTACGTTGATTGGTGCAAGGCTGCTCTCCATCTTGTGCGACGCCCAACTGGCATCGATTGTCGTCGTGTGCCGGATGCGTGACTCTGCTGGAAGACTCTAGATACGTCAGCGAATCCAGAACGTCTCCAGTAGGACTGCAGCAGGACACCGGTGAAGAATCGGAGAAGCCGTTGCCGAGGAGTTGGGGCACCGGACCGGCGTTGGACTTGTCAGCGCCACGCTTGGCGAGCAGAGCAGGGATTGGTGTGGACGTGAGCGGGCAGTTGTGCCGCACTCTCCCGTCATGGCCAGCGTGCTGCCGTCCGAGAGTTTTTGCCTCGTCGGCTGCTGCCGCGCCGGTAGCTCGAGGGTCTTGGCTCATGGAGATTCCAGCAGCAGCACATACAGCCTTTGTTGTTTTGAGCACTCGACTATAGGTGGCCGAAGCAGCTGCTGGGTTGACGTGCGGCTCTGTTCTCAAACTAGCGGGGCTGCGCACACCGTTCAGCGTGGACTCGTGTTGACCGTCACCCGTGCTCTGTTTCTCGCCGTGGTTGTGAGTTTGCTCATGGGTATTCGCTCCGCGGTGTGCTTCATCATCATCACCACCGTGTGCTGCCGATAGTGAGTTGAAACGCAGGCGTATGTTGGCCTGCCCTCCGCCGGAGGAGAAGGAACTCAGTGGTGGCGGTGGTGCGTCTGGGTGTTCGCTGCCCGAGGAGGACACTCTGCGCATGCGCTGCTGCTGCTTCTGCCTGTGCTGAAGGCGAGTGAGCTTGGGCAGTGCATAGTTAGGAGAGGTGTCGCTGGATTGCAGTCGCGTCCGCTGCTGGGGTTTCCCCGGCGAAGGCATTGGCCACGCGAACACGGAGTCTGCCGTAGCGTTGGCTGCATCAAGTGTCAGGCAGCTGTTGCCATCGGCCGGGCAAGACTGGCCGAACGGCAAAAACAAGTTGGCCGAGCAGTCCTCCGCCGAGGACCTCTCCGACAGAAGGTTGCTGGGGAGAGAGTACATGGGGGCGGCCGGTATCGGTTCATACTCCTTGTCCTCCGTCGTGCTTGACCGGCCGTTCCTGGAAGGACCGCGGTGGAACGCGCTGGTTGAACTGTCGTCCAGAGAAGAGACGGTCTTCCTCACCTTTGCATACGCAGGGCACGGTGAACGACCGCCTTGTTTGCTTCGCTGCGAGTGTGTTCCAATGGCCTTGCTGGTTTCTACCCCGTCCGTTCGCGGATGTGAGGGTACGATGCGCGTAAGCTTCTGTACTTTGGCGTAGGCGGGACGGCGGAGGTCCTGGCGGGCCACCGGCACTTGCGGAACCGGCTGACTACCCTGATTGGACTGTTCATCACCTGCTGCCAGATCACGAGGCCAGGATAGCGGCCTGTGGTTACCCCCTTGGGCCGCCGAGTTATCCTTGTTGATCTTGGCGTACGTCGAGTCGAGTCGTGGCGACGCGGAAGTGGATCGCGCAAGGGCGTCGCACGAGGCCGGCTGGCCCGAGGAGGGGCGCAGCGGCGAGCAGCTTGCCGTGCGCGCATACGTGCCCGGGGAGCAGGAGTTGTGTCGACGCGAGTCGGCAGCGGCCGCTGCACCCTGGCGTCCGCGTGTGGAGCGCGAGTATTGTGGCTCGTTGCCAACGCTGGCGGCGCGTGTTCGCGACGCGACCGATGACGCGCTGTAGTGGTGGTGTCCAGGGCTTGCCCCGAGCGGGGGCAGCGGAGGGGACGCATGCGACGTCTGCGAAATCTTCGCGTAGTCCGAGTGCTTTGCGGACGTTATTGACGAGGCGGGGGACGTCACCAAGCTGCCGTTCTTCACTTTCTGGTAGTGATCGCTGTCCGACTTTATGCTGTCCAATACCTGCGGCGAGCCACTCAGCCGCTTGTCAGACGTCGTCGACGTAACGCCCAGCTTTACATAGCTGACCACAAGGGACTGGTACGGGTCGACAGCTACGGCGCTAGCTGTGCTGTCGTCCAGCATTCTTGGAAGTGACCGTTTCTGGTAGAGCGAGGCCAAGATGTCCTCGTCACGTTCCGCTAGAGGCGCTTCCTTCTCGACGGTTCCACGCACCAGCGTCGTCGTCATATCCAGCGACTTGTCTTCGTTGGCAAAGGATACCGCCGAGTCGATGCTAAACGCAGGGTTTGCCTCGCAGGCAATGGCAACCTCGGTGGAGCCGTCCGACACGAGCGACGGCTGACGCTTGCCGAAGATCTGGAACGAGCGACGCTTGGTGGTGCCTCCAGTGCTGCTGACGCTATCGGATTTGCCTGCGCTGGCCAGCGTGCTGCTGGTGCTGTTACCGGAAGCAGTGGCTGCGACGGCATTGCCCGTGCTGCTGGTTCGACACCGCACTGCCGGCGCGCTCAGGCTGTTATCGCGGCTCCTGCCGGGCGGAAGCGTGCTCTGGCTGTCGGCTCTGTCACGCTGCGACAACGGGTCGGTCAGGCCACTAGGTGATTTGCTGCTGTTGCCGCTGCCGGTGCTAGTCTTACTACCGACGCTGGTCTTACCAACGGCGGCCGTAGCAGCATTACCGCCGGCGGTGGTGTTGTCAGCTCTGACCTTGCTGGCGCTGTTGGCCCTGACCCTGGCCAGCGCGTTCACCGGGCTGGTGATGATGGCCGTGAGACTGGACACGCTCTGCGTGGACGTGTACAGTGACGAGGCCTTGGACAGGTTCTTGAGACTCTTGCCGAGCCCAGGCCGGCCACTGCCGCTCTCCGACTTGCTGGTGGACTTGGAGCGCACGCGGCCCAGTATACCTATGTGGTGCTCCCGACAATCACCGGGCAAGCCTGGCGCATCGCCACCAACACCGTTGTGTGTTGGATTCAGGCTCATGAAGCTGCCCTCGTTACTCGATGGCGTGGTGCCGGCCACATTTGCGGCATGGTGTGCCTTCTTACGCAGGTCCTCCTGTCGCCGCACTGTGGTGGAAGGTGCGGAGAACGTCCGCTCGCGGAAGCCCGGAGTGTCAAACTGCTCGTCGAAGCCGAGAAACTGGCTTCCTTGATAGCTTCCCTGATTGGAGCAGGCTGCAGAGGGAGGTGGCGGTGGTAGGGGCGCTGATGTGTTCGACGAGTAACTCGACAGCCTGGATCTCTCTGGGAAAGGCGGAGGCTGCTGCGGCTGCTGCTGTTGGGGCTGTGTCTGTTGCGAAGACTCGGGGTGCCTGACGGTGGCCAAGAACTTGCCGAGGCTTTCGTCCAGGTCCGAAGAGCCGCTCTGCGTAGAGTGCTGGCTGGCCTGGCCGAGGCCAGCACCGACTGGTTTGAGCACGGGAGTGTGATGTTCCTGACTGACGGCCTGCATCATGGGTACGTTGATGGCGGACGGTCGGCACTGCGTCTCGCCTCGACGCGCCGCCCACGGATCGATGGCGCCGACGAGGACATTGTCACCGCCGGCGCCCAGCGGCAGAGGCCAGGTGTTGGTTGTGGACGCACTGTCCCCGCTCTCGTAACCGGCACTGCTGCCACCGCCGTTCTGCTGGCTGTAGCGTGCGGCGCCGTCGCTCTTCGCCTGTCCGCCGTTGGGCGCGGGGCGTCGACGAGCCTTGTTCAGCTTGCTGACTTTGCCAGTCTTGCCGACTTTGCCCCGGCCGTCCTTGCGGTGGTGCTCCTTGCGTCCGCCGTGATTGTTGTCGTAGTGGAGATGCGAGAGGCTGCCGAACGACTGCTCCAGGGCGCAGGGGCTGTGATAGCCGGCATCTCGCACCGGCGGATTGGGCATGGAGCCAGATTTCACCTGGACGTTAGGTATGCTGGTCGTCATCTTTCTGGACGTGCTCTTGCTCATTGAACCGTAGGCGTTCTGCTGCATGGCGTCGCTAAACACCTTGCTGCTGGAGAGGAAGCTGTTCGGTTGTTTCGGCGAGTTTGGCGACATCCGCAGGTGGAATGTGGCGGTTTGCGAGCCGAACTCCGACGAGATGCTGAGGCTGTTGGGTGGGTTCATGCTCAGGTGCGACGACCTCTGTTCGGAGTAGTCGGGAGTGGCGGTGACGTTGCCGTGGCTACGTGAGCAGCTCTGCCCCGGCGGGGTGTTTTTAGCACTGTTGTAGCTCAGTCCGGACGGCGCGTTTGTACTGTTGTTGTGGTTGTTGTTAGCGGCGTTCATCTCGGCCAAGTAGGCAGCCACGGCAGCCGTGCCAGACCACTGCAGCTTGTCCAGCTTGGTGATGGAGTTGGCGCGCGATGCACTCACGCTGCCCGGCAGGTACTTGCTTAGGGAGGCGCGGGATACCGCGGCTATGGAGCTGCGGCGAGAGCTGGCGTTGATGGGCGAGGTCAGGTGCGACTCCATCTCCGTCTCAGGCACCGAGCGAGGTCGCTGGCTGGTCAAGTTCTCGTGGTGTATAGTGTTGTTGCTGCTGCGCGCGGCAATCGGGTATGAGTTTCTCGCCATGCCCAGCGTGCGTTTGGTCTTGCGGGCAAGCAGCGTGATGAACGCGCCCAGCGATGCTTTCTGCTTGGGCTTGCTGGCGAACGGCGACTGGGTTTGCTGCTCCCTGTCCGTGTTTGCGTCTCCGTCGTGGCTCTCCGCAGGTCGATCGCCTTTCTTGCAGTCGGACGCGGAGGAGACGAGGTGTATGCGGCTGCTGGGCTTGGATGGGATGTCCTGGTTGGAGTGGGTCTCGAAACACCAGTCTCCAAACTTCTCCTGCACCGTCGGGGGCCGCTGCGGCAGCAGGATCACCTTGGAGCGCGTGATCGGGTGGCTGAGCATGCGGTTCACGCGCGCGTAGATGGGCAAGCTCTCCTGGCTAGCGCCCCAGCAGTCGTCACGTGCCGTCAGCAGTGGTGGAATGGTGCCCGGCGGTCCGGCATTGGACGACGCCGTTGTCATTTTCGTTGGCTCTAAGCAGAACAGGTCGTCGGCAGTCGGAGGGCTGCTATTCCACGGTGCATTGTACGGGTCCGCCGACCGAGACCGGTCCCGTTCCTTCTTGGATTTCTTCACCTTGGCGTAGGTCGTCGCCGATCGCGTACGCGGAGGCGAGGTCGACAGGGCCTTACGCTGGACTGAGCGAGAAACATTGATGGCTCTGATGACTGGCTCCTCGTCCAGTGGAGATGCGGGAGCCACGACCAACAGCGAGGACGGAAGCATGTGGTTCGGACTCCCCTGTCGAGGCGGCGTCAAGGGCAGGCTCTGCGTCAGCTTCTTGGTGGCGGAGTAGTCGGCGTAGTCCGAGTCCCCGTCGGTGCACGTCTCCGTCTTCGACTCGTGACCAAGGTGCCATCCGCGCGACGCGGCCGGAGACACCAGTAGCTCGTTGCTGAGGCTGGCTTTGCGACGGGCGGCCGTCGGGGAGCTGGGCTGGCTCACGCACGATAGCTGAGCCAGTGGTGAAAGTAGAGGAGCACTGGACCGTCGCAGGTCCATGGTAGACATGGCGTTGGCACGGTCGCGGCCAAAGCTCCTGAACGACACGCCGTCCCCTCGCACGGCGTCCTTGGCCGACAGCAGGTCAGAATTGCTGTGCGCCATGGCGGTGCTCAGCGTGGGGGAGTCCCGGAACGAGCACAGCATGGCCTCGCTCATGTCCACGTTGCTGAAGGACTGGCCCAGCGTCCCGGCACTGCCCACCGAGAAGCTATGCATGGCCGTGAAGGGCAGATGGCTCTCGCTGGTGGCCATCAGGCACTCCTTCTCGTAGTTGCCCCAACGCCGTCGTACTCTTGCAATGTGACGAGCTCTGGCTGGGCGTCAGGCGGCTCGAGAGGGCGTCGCGTGCCACAGTGAACAGTGATGCTTTGCTTCGGGCGGCCGGCACAGCCTCGGGTACGTCGTCGAGCTCACCTGCTGTGCTGTTGGTGCGTGCGTATATTGGTGAATAGCATTCCATGGGTTTGCCAAACGCAATGGCCAGTGAGTTGGTGAAGTACTCGTCCGACTGGTACAGGATGTTTTTAGGCGTTGGTGGCGGGGTCTTCATGCCTCCCTCCATCTCCTCTTGCGACGACATTGCCGCCCGGCGTTGCATGGACTTGGGGGAGAGAGTGACGCGGGAGAACACGCTCTCCTTGCATTCCCTGGAGTCGGCCTTGCTGGACGTCTTCTTGCTGAGCAGCTGGTTGAACAGCTGTGCGTGCAGCGCATCGTTCTGTCACAGTGGGACACACGCACATGCGGCGCACAAACACAAACACACACACACAGAAAAGCCAGACAGATACACACACACCTCACACACATACGCGTGCGCGCACACACACACACACACACACACACACACACACACACACACACACACACACACACACACACACACACACACACACACACGCATGCACAAGAATGCACACACACGCAAGCATGCACACACACGCAAGCATGCACACACACAAGCATGCACACACACACACACACGATATAGCACACATTGCACATTTGTATTTGTATTTGTATTTATATTTGTATTTATGGATATCAGACATAAAGTATACAAAGAGTGCACACATTTCAACTCTCAGGAAGGAAACACGGGAAGGACATGGTGACCATGGCAACCACTCAATCTACAAATACGATGGTAAGGATCGGAGGGGCAGAGGTGTAGATAGACAAAGTTGGCAAGCGGATCTTATTGTGCATACTGCCTTCATAGCGGGCAAAATAGCACAACCTGTTTTGTGCCAATATAATCATACTTGATAAGAGAGCGGGAGAGCGGCAGATCACAAGATGTTGAAAATTCGGCTTACCTCTTGTGTGGTGTTGCGCAGGGTCAGCAAACAGAGAACTAGAACATAGAGGCCCTGCAGTGCGTTGAGAACGGTGAACAGCAAGCGCAGTTTGGCCTCGCCAGAGCCGACGAAGAACGCCAGTGACCAGGTAATGCCAAGGTAGAACGGCAGCGTGGGAACCACGCGGATGAGCAGCTTCAGCCGGTGGTTTGCGCGATAGCCGATTATGGACTTGGAGAGGCCTTTGCTGACGGCCGAGACGGCCAGCGCAATCTGCAAGAAGAGCACTGCGGCGAACGGTGTCACGTAGAAGATGCAGAATGATGGTACGCCTCCGAGGAAGCATCTGCAGTTTGTGTATGGGATCACATGTGTACACACGCGCACGCGCGAACGAATGCACGTACCACACACATGTACACACAAATATGCACACACACACACACACACACATACACACACACACACACACACACACACACACACACATGCATACACAAACATGCACACACACACACACACACACACACACACACACACACACACACACACACACACACACACACACACACACACACACACACACACACACACACA
>NC_088648.1:16333570-16343570 GCF_964019385.1 Sycon ciliatum | reverse complement strand
GGCGCCGAGGTCGGTGGGCGTAGTACTCGCCGGACACCAGCCGTCGCAGGTGGTCCGCTGGCAGAGCTTGGCGACGCACTGTGGCGCTGCACCGCTCCAATGACCGTCCGGCATGCACACACGCTTGCGTGTGGACCCTACCAAGATGTGAGTGTCTGGGCACGAGATGTTCACACTGTTGCCCAGTGTAGTCGCCGGCACTGCCGGTGTCAGGATGAGACCGTCGACGGCAAGTGTTGCCATGCCGCAGTCCACTGGCACACAGCGCGCGGAGAGGTCCGACCAGTTGCCATGGTGTTCGCACACCGTACGGGTGGTGCCCATGACGACGTAACCGTGGCGACACGAGAACGACGCCACGCTGCCGACGACGAGGCTTGTTGCCGTGACAACCACAGCGTTGCCGACGGCTGGCGTTCCGCAGGAGACAGGTTGGCATGAGGGCATGGATGCACCCCATACGCCATTGGACATGCAGACGACACTGCGCGGGCCGACCAGCACGAAACCAGGGTCACAGCTGAAGTGAAGGGCACCGCCAAAGTCGCGGTGTGTGGTATTGAAACTGCCGTTCAGGATGGACACCGGCGTCGGACACTGCTTGCGGATGCAGAGCGGTGCGGACGTTGTCCAGGTGCCGTTAGCCTGGCAGGTGGCATTGCGCATGCCGATGAGTCGATAGCCGGGGCTGCAGAGGAAAGTGATCTCGGACTGGTAGAGGAACGTGCCCACGATACTGACCATGCCGTCGGCGACGCGATGGCCGCCGATGTTACAGGATACCGGCGAGCCGCAGGAAATTGGGACGCACTGCGGCACCGGCTCAAGGATGGTACGCAGCGCTGTGCACTCCACGCGATTGACGGCCAAGTCGACCTGGTAGCCCGCATCGCAGACCACGTGTGCCATTGCGCCGAACGCCAGCGTGCTGAAGAGCGGCTCGATGTGGCCGTGGTTGATGCTGAGCACGGACAGGTCGCACTCCACCGGCCGGCACTTCAACAGCGTGTCGTTCCAGTAGCCGCCCGCCTGGCAGCCGAGCACCCGGCCCCCGCTGCTGTGCTCGTAGCCGCGTACACAGCTGTACAGTATACTGTCCCCGTAGGCCAGGCCGCCGGGGCTGCTGGAGAAGACGAACCGCTGCGTGTTGGGCGCGGTGCCCGGGTCCATGCACGGCTGTCGGTGGCAGTTCAGCGCCATGCCGCTCCAGGTCTTGTTGGCCAGGCACTGGCGGGTGGAGCTGCCGCTCAGCGTGACGTAGCCCGTCGCACAGCTGTAGTGTGCCGTCTGGTTGAACGTCAGTGATGGTGGTTTGACTGAACAAAAAAAGAAAAAAGAAAAAAAGATCGCACCAGACACAGCAGAACCTAACGTAAGCAAACATGCATTAGCAGTTTGTTGTGGGATACCAACATGCCTACAGACAAAGCAACGGGGTGGGGTGGCAGAAGCGAAGGCAATATCAAAGTGATTACAGTGCATTTCAAAACTATAGACGCGTAGGGTTTTTGAAATATTTCAAATTTGGCTGGAACTTTTTGAGAATAGTTTTCGGTATATTGCTCAGGATCGCTCCACAATTACTCTCATATAGTTTCTAAAGGATTGGATAACAGACGCCCAATTTGGAAAATTTTATGCACAAAGTGATCACAGATTTTATGTGGTATAGATGCGGGCATAACGGTTTTTGCCTAGGTACGCGTCTATAGTTTTGAAATAGACTGTAGCTACTGTGCCTTTGTTGTGCCAGGAGATGTTGATGTGTCGGGAGTTGTCCGTCCAAAAACCCAAAAAAAGAAAAAAAAGAAAAAAAGAAGAAAAAAAGAAGAAAAAAGAAGCTTCTGAGAATCATAACATCATAGACAAGCCATGTGTTGATGGACACAAACCATCAAGAGACTCGATACCTCATCATCAGCAACCAACACAGCCACCACCCGGATTCGAACCGGGGATCTCCTGTTTACTAGACAGGCGCTTTAACCCCTAAGCCATGGCGGCAAGCACACAACTAGCAAGTTCTGATCACCTCTTATCACAACACAGTCACAACATACATACACTCGAGAGTCCATAACCATACATGTAGCTGTGGCCTGAAAGTTACTTCGTATGGAACTTAGGCTGCGTTTACACGACAACGCTGGGGGCGAAAACGCAACGAAATCCTTTCGGATCCATGGTTCATTTACACGGTACGCGGAGCAAAACGTAAAAGTTGGACACCGAAACGGAAGAAAACCAAAACGCTGGCCAAGGTGGAAGAATTTGAAAAGGGAAATGTTGTGCCGGATAAATTTGGGTGTGTAAACAGTCGAAACGGTGTGCTGGGCCTGCTGGCCTTGTTTTCCGTCACGTTTGTTTTGTTTTCGGCAGTTTACACGGATCCGACAATCCAAAAAAATGTTTTTACAATTTTCGTCATGTGACGTGTGTTGTCGTGTGCCTGTTTTCAAACATTACTTGAGTGTGATTGGTGCTTCCACGGCAACACTTGGCACATGACAAACTTTGGCGGGTTCTTTGCTCTCGTGTAGACGCTTGAAAACGATACAAATGGAGACCACTTCGGATCGGCTTTGATCGTGTAAACGTACGAAAACGAAAGAAGAAATGCGGGACTGAAAACGGAAAACTGGCCGTGCGTTGTCGTGTAAACGCAGCCTTAGTTCATGCACAAAAACTTGGAGTTCGCACCTGTACTCGAACAGCAAAATTGGATATGCCGCCGGTATGAGAGACTTTCGGTTTTAGTGGATGAGTGTCGCACAATCTTGGCTGAGCACTCTTAGAGAAATCCGCACTGCCCAATTGATATCCGAGAAAAAACGTCAGAGATGATACTCATGCACCCAACGGTTTGACTGAAATAAATACGGTGCGCTTTCTAAGTTACCTACCGACAGCGGTATTGGGAAGCACGGCGTAGTTGCCACACTCGATGGGCATACACAACGGTGTGGGACGTGACCAGACCAGTGACGAGGTGCAGGTCAGTCGCGACACGGCACCAGGCGCCAGCAGATAGCCAGCGTTACAGGTGACATCCACGCTGGCATCGAATGTCTTGTTGTCGCTACTGAGAGCACCGTGGCTGGGGGCTAGCAGCGGGCTGCACATGAGAGGTTGACAGTAGGGTAGCGACGCCGACCAGGTACGACTGGACGTGCAGGTGATGGAGGAGGCACCGACCAGGGAGAAGCCCGGCCGGCAGCTGTAGTGCAGCGACTCGGCGAATGATAGGTTCCCGCCACTGCGCACGGCGTTAGCAGTATGGCCTGGATCTGCGCACTGGATAGCTGCAGATGGGCGGAGAGACAAACATGACATTATCAGAACAAGAACTGTAAATCGATGACATCGCCAAAAGTAAAACTGTTTAAAAAAAATGAAAATGAAATCACCGGATACAGAACTGATGACGATGAAATCACCGGGAGCAAAATGTATGACGATATCACCAGGCAGAAGTAGAATTTTGCATCTTTTGTATCCAGTGTTCACCGGCTCTATCTTACGCAAACCTAAATGTAATTTATTGACCGGCTCCACACTGCACAGTCCGATCGAGTGACCAGCTTCACACCGCACTATCTTGTCTAAACCAGCAATAAGAGAAGAAAGGCAGCAGCCTGGTGCAGTAACTTACGTCGACAGTTTGGCGAGGCGTGCGACCAAACTTCATTACTGGTGCACGTGACATTATCTGGATTCTTGCCATCCAGCTCAAAGCCGGAGTTGCATCGGAAGACGGCCACGTCGCCGAAACGATAGCCGTGATTTACGCCGAGGAATCCGTTGGCGGGCGGTGACGGCGGGTTGCAGAACTTGCGCGAGCAGATCAGACCGCGACCGGACCACGAGCCGCTCGCTAGGCAATAGCGCACCGTGTCGCCGTACACCGTCTGGTGTCCGACGTCGCAGGACGAGCGCAGCGGTGCTCCGTTGTACTCGCCCAGCAGAGTTGGCAGCTGTTGCAGCACCTGGCTGTTGGGCTGCGGAACGGCGCACTTCACCGGGCGACAGCGCGGGAACGGCGCGGACCACGTCTGGTTGTGCTGACAACGCACACTCAACGCGTCCCCGGTTACGTAGCCGTCCGCACAGGCAAACATGATCGCATTCGTAACGGTAGTGTTCGACGTGCTCGTCCGGTGTTCGTCGGTGTTGTTAGGCGGTGGGCACTGCTGAGGCAGGCAGCGCGGTGTGGTGCTGTTCCACTGGCCGTTCTCCATGCATGCCAGTACGTGTGCACCGACCAGGGTGAATCCCGTTGGACAGGAGAACACCACACTCGTGTTGTAGATGTTTTGAGAGCCAGTGAGCATGCCGTATGGCTGAGCGGTGAGAGCACGGCACTGGACAGCTGTAAAGCCAACAGCAAATGTCAAGACAAGACAAGACAGAACAATAGAGAGGGAACGGTATCATACGGGTGCATGGTGGTCCAAATGTGTGTGTGTGTGTGTGTGTGTGTGTGTATGCGTGTGCACGTGTGTGTGTGTGTGTGTGTGTGTGTGTGTGTGTGTGCACACGTGTGTGTGTGTGTGTGTGTGTGTGTGTGTGTGTGTGTGTGTGCGTGTGCGTGCGCGTGTGTGCGTACCAGGAGAAGTTCTTCTGAGTATCTGGCATTCATACTATGCACTACATGAACACCAGCACCGCTAATACACACACGCACACACGGACACACACAAACACACACACACACACACACACACACACACGTATGCACGCACGCACGCACACACACGCACACACACACACATACACACACACACACGCATTCACCCACCCACATTCACACACCCACATTCACACACCCATCCTTTTGTATTCAAGTTACCGTCGTAGGCTTACCAGAACAGATGGCAACCGTGCCGTTCCAAGTCCTGTCGGCCTGGCAAAGGATGTACTCATCCCCGGAACGCACGAATCCTTTCAGGCAGACAAACTGCTGGACGTCGCCGAACAACAGGGCGCTGTTGGCACGGTAACCATTGGGCGGCTGGCCGAGATCCGGGCAGGAGACTCGCTGGCACGTGGGCTGAACACCGCTCCAGCGGCGATCCGCCTGGCATGTGCGTCGCACCTGCGGCTCACCGGAGGCTAGCTCAAAGCCACGATGGCATGTGATGGCGACCCAGTCTCCGAACAGGTGTGTGCTGCCACCGGGAGTTACCGTCGCGTTGGCAATGGCTGGATGTGTTTCGCACGATACACCTAACAAGCAGCACGACAACAAGAACAATGTGCAGGCGTGTCGGACGTGCTACGGCCACTACGGTATTGACCGTACAGTCAGACCTCGCTTAACCGCACACATCCGTTCTCCACAAAAATATTCGGATAGGCGAGGGAACCGGATAATCCAACGCACATACTGTATGTATGCATGGCATATGCTGTAAATTGGTAACCAATGATTTTTTTCGGATGGCGAGGGATCCGGATAAACGAGGACTGGATAAGCGAGGTCTGACTGTACCACTCTTGGCCCCTAGTGCCCTGTGAAATAATACAAGGCACTGATTTGGGCTCTCAATATCGAAGTATTTCAGAGGAGCCACCCGAACCCCACAAGTAAATTGTGTGTCAGGTGGCTGACCGCACAAACACCTTCCGACACCACTAAAGTGAGAAGCAATTTTATTGTCTCATTCGTACCCGACATTCGTACCCGACAATGGCAATATCGCCGAAACATGGCAAGGTGAGAATTGGTGCTGTCCTTTGCCGTGCTTTGGAAATGGGTGTGTCCAGCCAACTAATTTCTACAAGAACAAAGATACTGGGTTAACGGGTTCCATAGACAACGCCTCACACCCGACACGCATTCTTGTGGAGTGAGCCGGAAGAAGAAAAGCCCCGTGACTAGCAATCTGTATGCCTGCATGCCTGCATGCCTGGAAGAGACACTGATTAATGTGCATATTGGTCAGTAGGTGAAACCCTGGTGAACCCATCAGCAGATAAACTCAGCGCTGAAAACCAAAATACACACACGCACACACACGCACGAACACGCACGTACATGTGCGTGCATGCGTGCGCGCGCACACACGCACACGCACTGCGTGCTAACAAGCAAAGGACTTACGGCGACAATCCGGTGCAACTCCACTCCAGGTAGAATTGGCCCGGCACAACACACTAACGGGGTCGCTGGTTTCAAATCCATCCTCGCAGGCAAACGTTAATCTTGATCCGTAGTCAAACGACTCGTCGCTATTGCTTGAGTTCATACCGTGTGTTATCATGGTAGTGTTGGTATCCAGTGGCAGGGCTGCGCAGCGCTTGACTGGGAAAGGAAGAGAGAACACACATGCATTCACGCACGAGCGCATGAAAACACACACGCACGCACACACACACACACACACACACACACACACACACACACACACACACACACAAACAAACACACACACACACATGACGCACGCGCATGCAAACACGCAAACACGCAAGCACGCATGCACGCATACAAACACACACACACACACACACACACACACACACACACACAGCGATACGGGGGTGATACCCATGTTGGATTGGCTGCTTGTCACTGAGCTTGAAATGAGAACCTTGTACTAGTACATAGTGTGTACGGTGTACATGGACACACGTTTTAGCATAGAAAAGCAGTGGCACTCTCAGCAGCAGCAGCAGCAGCAGCAGCAGCAGCAGCAGCAGCAGCAGCAGCAGCAGCAGCAGCAGCAGCAGCAGCAGCAGCAGCAGCAGCAGCAGCAGCAAGACGCATGAAGTCGGCAACCGAACTGATAACATACTTTTGCACTTGGGTAGAGTTGAATTCCAGGCCATGTCGCTCTGGCACACCACGGCGGAAACCGTGGTGCCGTCAAACAGCTGATAGCCTTCATTGCACTCATACACACGCACCGACATGTACGTCAGGCCACCGGAGAGCAGACGTGCGCTGTGCGGTGTGCCCAAGTCTGGGCAGGTTACAGGCGTGCACTGCCGTACCAGGCCGCTCCACGTGCGATTGGCCCAGCATTCAAACTGCACCGCCTCCGCCTGGCCCGGCATGATGTAACCTTGGTTACACTGCACGGTGGCCAGATCTCGGTAGTAGTGCTGCGATGGATAGCGCACGTAACCGTTGGTTACCGGGGGATACTGGCCGCATGAAATGCCTACATGAACACACCGAGCAGGAACAACAAACATCCAAACATTCGTCAACATGTGTACATGTCATCATGGTCACGTTGTAAGGCACAACGAGTGAATGGCAAGGGCAACCTGAAAGCGCCGGAAAGCGTACGCACGTGATCGCTTCGGGCCAACATCGATGTGCCCTCCAGGTTTCACTTTGAAAAAGTAAAACTCCTCTGGCTGCTCCAGCCTCGAGGTCGGAGCAAGCAGAACATGTTCTGGCCGACCCAGAACAGGTGCAGTCCCAACCTAACGCGCTGTTCTGGTGAATCCTGTTCTAGGTCGCACCAACCAGACGCACCCTCAGTTAGCCTGAGTTTTCCACATCCGCAGGAACGCCGCCACCCTCAAGAATCAATGCGCAGCTGCAGCTCTTTTAAAAGCGGTGGGAGGCGAGTAGATCACACCCGCCACAAAGTGATCAAAGACAGACAAATCCCATTCCCTGCATCCATGACCATAATGTACCATAAACACCCCACACAGCCACCTGGGCATGGTCGTCTGGTGTGTTGAACAGTGCATTGCTGATCCCAGTGTACTCACATAACACCCCACACAGCCACCTGGGCATGGTCGTCTGGGGTGTTGAACAGTGCGTTCCTGATCCCAGTGTACTCACATGCATTACTCATACCTTCCATATTTGGCAATGCGCAATTTGGCTTATTTAAAAGAGAAAAGAATCGAAGACAACATGCAGAGGGTGGGTTCACCGCACACTCACGTCTACAAATGGGCGCTGGGTTGCTCCAGGCACCCGTGCCTAGACACCGCACACTGGTGTTGTCGCTGCTCTCGAACCCAGACAGGCACTGGAAGGTGATGAGGGTCCGGTAGTCGAGGCAGCCGTCTGCGTTGACAGCATTGCTCGGCGAGATGGCCGTGAGCTGGGAGTGAGCGCTGGGTGCCAGGCCTGGACATGTTACAACTGATGAAAGAAAGGTACAGGTACAGAACACATGTACCGTAGTGTCTCGTATTAAAGCCTCTCTCATACTCTCTCGTAATAGAAACCTGTTTTGAATAGAAGCCTGATTTTCAAGATGCACTGCCGGCACATAAGCCTGGTTTTAGTGTTGACATAATAATAGAGAAAATTAGCTGTCTTATATAGAAGCCTATCTCATAGATGCCTGCAACTTTTCCCCACGAAAGTCATACAAGCCACGGCTTTTATACACGACTCTAAGGTGCTGGCCCAAACAAAAGCAAGACAATCGTCATTATAAGCCACGGCTTTTATACACGACTCTACGGTGCTGGCTCGAACAAAGGCAAGACAATCTGCTCCAGAATACACATACTGAGGACAGAACAGTAAAAACCTGTCAAGGAGAGCACTGTGATGAAGGGAGCATTCTGTTCAAGAACAAAACATGTTTTAAAATGCAGTCCGACCGGTGCGCACAAACTGCATCCTTTGAATTATACAAATTGCGTTCTCCACTCAGTGACGGTAGTCATCATTCAAATACATGTCCTGTAAACTAGTACAGTTCTGGCCAGAGCAATCCAACCGCTTGGAAAAAAAGTAGTGCCGCGCTCAAGTGTGCAGAGTGGTGTGTGTGTGTGTGTGTGTGGTGGTAGGTTGGCGTCGCTCTCGGCGCTATTATATTCACGCCGTCGGATTTCTCCGGGGAGAACTGTGGTATAGCACGGGTTATCATAGTAGTGATGTCATGTACAATATCCCGTGATGTCAGCAGCCACACACTGACTACTTACTTTGGCAGGATGGTGGTCCAACGTGCAAGCGTCCAGTCGCCGTGCAGTGCTGGTCTCGAGAGCCCAGCAGTCGATAGCCCACTTGGCATGACCAGCGAATCACGGTGCCAAACCGCACCCGGCTGACTCCGGTAGTGTTGTGCTGTCCGGGGTAGGAACTTGAGACATTACTGATCTGACATGTTACAACTGTGCGCGCACGCACACACGCAGCATATGTACACACACACACACACACACACACACACACACACACGCACGCACGCACGCACGCACGCACACACACACACACACGCACACACACGCACACGCACACGCACGTACGCACACACACACACGCACGCACACACACACACACACACACACACACACACACACGCACACGCACACGCACGCACACACACACACACACACACACACACACACACGCACGCACACGCACACGCACACGCACACGCACACACACACACACACACACAGCATACACAACAATAACAGTGACAAAGATAAATTCAGGTATTAAAGCGAGTTTCGTATTGAGCACACAAACACACAACATTGGCTAGGGTTAGGTGTTCATCAACGTTTCGTTGCCATCTTATAAAGGCCAGACATCACAGGAGGAAATCAAGTACGCAAACAGACAGAGTGGTTTAGGAATTCATCACAAATGCAAAGCGTGGGGGGGGGGAGAGAGAGAGAGAGAGAGAGAGAGAGAGAGAGAGAGAACACGCCCAGTTGTTGAGTCAGCGATACAAGATGGTACAAGACTAGCAACTCTAAGCGCCCACTGACCTGTACAATTAGGTAGCTCTCCCTTCCAGGTGCTATTCGTCGAGCAAAGCAAGACCTGAGAGCCTGCCGTCAACACATATCCATGGTCACAGGTGTATGTGACTGCACTAGAATACACCCACGTGTTGCCAGTGTAGTGTGCATTGGGCACGGTCGGGGGAGCGGCGCATTGCGACGGCAGGCAAGCAGTGGCGACGTAGGACCAGGTGCGGTCGGCGCGACACTGGGCGCTGGCCGTGCGCCCTCCGCCCGGCTCCAGCGTGTGGCCGGGCGGACAGTGGATGTGCTC
>NC_088648.1:16218570-16328570 GCF_964019385.1 Sycon ciliatum | reverse complement strand
GGACAAAAAGGTACGTGCGTGCATCTCTAACATGGCAATGCCAGTGCACACTACGTACCTTCGCAGCGTGGCGCTGCATGCGACCAGATTCCCTGCTTGACGCACGTCAGGTTTGCCTGCTTGCTACCACCTAGTCTGAACCCAGGATCACACGTAAACTCCAGCACATCACCCTGGGCATACGTGGACTGCACACGGCGGAGATGACCGTTCAATGGTGCCGCAATGGCAGGACACAGAATCCGCGAACACACCACCATACTTCCCGACCAGCTGCCGTTCGACGTACACGTTTGGATCAGATCACCAGACGAGAGCTGGTACCCTGACTCGCACGCTGCAACAAGCGGTGCACCGTTGAAGACGGGCGAGAGTGGAACGGATAGAATGACATTTGGACCGGCTACGGGCACTGGACAGTGCACTGGACTGCACACGGGGAATGGACCAGACCAGGATTGGTCGGCGCCGCACGTCACACGCACAGCATCCCTAGTACTGTAGCCAGTGTCACAGGCAAACACGATGGTGCCGGTGATCGTCAGGTTCCTCGATGTCAGGCTGCGATGCCGTCCGGTGTTATTCGGAGCAGCGCATGCTAGAGGTATACACGCCGGGGCAGGGGCACTCCATGTGCCATTCAAGAGGCACTTCAGTGTGGTCGCGCCAACAAGACTGAAGCCCGACGGGCAAGTGAACGCTTGCTCTCGAGTGGAATTGCCGTTGCTATCACCACTGGTGCCAGTGCTATCGGTGGCTGAAGATGGTGAGGTGGGTGTACATAGAAATGCTGAAGAGATATCCATGCAATACACAAATATCCACATGTGCGCACACATGCATCCATTCCAAACACAGGTAGATAGACAGACACACAGACACACATACAGACACAGAGACAGACACACAATACGAAAGGGAGTCAGCTCACACAACTAGTCTCAGCAGCAGCAGCAGCAGCAGCAGCAGCAGCAGCAGCAGCAGCAGCAGCAGCAGCAGCAGCAGCAGCAGCAGCAGCAGCAGCAGCAGCAGCAGCACGATGGCATTATGAAATATGTGCCCAAATGACGAAACGTGTAGACAGAGCAGAGGGCAAGTGCCCAGGTCGAGACATGGCCCCAATGTCCATGAAAAAGTCACCTGCTGAATACAAGCCACTTCAAAGAGTGAAAGAAACGCTCAGCCGGCACACAACTGGCTAGCACAAATGTCAACAGCAGTAAGCACTGTGGAGTGGACTACAGAGTAAAGTTGAAGCCTATCAAGGCGACTGACCACCTGTCCTAGAGGGCCACTGAATCTGGGGCCAAGGGGTGCTTTTTCCATTCAAATGACCTAGATAAGACGACCTCCAGCAAACAAGGACCACATGTGTAAGGTCCCTTGAGCGGTTGGCTTAGACAGGTTTCAATGCACGTGAATGCCCAAGACAAAGCTAAGTAAGATTTCCAACATCACATTCATCGCTGCTACGCACCTGAGCAGATTGGCAGAGTTCCATTCCATGCCTGATCAGCATTGCACTGTACCGCAGTATCACCAGACAGGACGAAACCCTGATTGCAGGCAAAGCGCTGGACAGAGCCAAACGTCAGGTCACTGGAGGAGCGGTACCCATTGGCCGGCTGACCCAGCTCAGGACACTGAATGGGGCGGCAAGACGGTGCCGGAATGCTCCACTGTTTATCCAGCTGGCAAGTAATCAGTAGTGATGTCGTTCCGTCGTTCATTGCAAAGCCATTGCTGCAGGCCACCGTGATGTTGTCTTGGTAGATATGTGCAGCGCTGACATTGGTATTAGTGATAATGGTGGCATTACCGACCATGGGTACTGGGCCACAGGTTAGAGCTAGAGGACAAAGATCAAGGCAAAGTAACAAACTGAAACGTCAACCACAACTACAGCTACATGTTGATATCTCTTTATCCGATCACCGCCTCTGCACTTCTTCTTCCTCTCTTATTCGCCACAAGCCGTCGTGAGACAACACGATTTCAAACTAGACATAACAACAAGTTGGATCAACACAACTGATAAGAACACGAGGGGACCCGAGTGTGGGGGCCAGTCCCTTCGTATGGCTTTGGAGTTTGGAGAGAATTTTCGAGACAGCACCAAAGGCTTCGGCAAGCTATTGCATATTCTGCCAACCAGCAAATTTCCCTTTCCGTTCCGTACTGCCATGCACACTACACACGATGTAGTGCACTGGCGTTGAGTCGGCACATTTCTTACGTTTGCAGACTGGTGGTGGCGAGCTCCACCGATGTCCAGGCAGGCACGTCAGCGTTGCGTTGTCGGTCGTCTCGTAGCCGACATTGCACGCCACAGACACCACACTGGTGTAGTTGTAAGAACCGTCATGATTCGACGGCGATGTCCCCAAGGCTGGGTGAGAGTTTGAGTTCAGTAACAGCTGGCATGTCTCAACTGCACGATATACACACACACAGAACAGAAACAAATTCATTTTTTCGAAGTCAACCTTGCGAATAGCGACCATTAATCAGGCACGGGAAAAGAGTTGTTCTGCCTGAGATGTCGTTATTCGCCAGGTGAAAAGTATAAAATCGAGTAGCTACTTGGTCTGGTGATAATGTAGGTAGTTGCTGTTATACTGTAGAACGGGTAATTTTAGCCACGTAAAAACCCTAGCGAATTTAGCGATCGACTCATTTTCGCTAAAGTTTCAAGTCGCTAATTCGTTGAGACATTAGTAGTGCACTGGTGATCCGTGAGTAAAATCGCTGCAAATCGCTAAAATAAAACGTCGCTAGCCGGTTGACAATGGGAAAACGCTAAAATTGATAGTCGCTAAAATTACCCGTTCTACAGTATCCAAGTCTGCTATTGGCAAAAAGTTGATTGTACCTACAAGTACAATATAACTTCAAGCACAGTAGCGGCTGACATGATACTAACATTCATTTTAAAAATACTCGTGAAAACAAACACAGCCCTGTACAGCTATGGCCAGCAACACACTGAACTGAAAGCTGAAGCAGGCAGATAATAGCGGTGCTTTACGGATGAACAGGCTCGGTACAAAGTGAACAACGTGCAGTTGGAGATTGAAGTGGGAGCTCAAAAATAAAGCCCCATGTATTGCACCCCACATGCACAAGGGAAAGCCGCAGTTTGTTTAGTTTTCATGTGATCAAATCAGACGCTATCACCCCACCTGTGCAAGTCGGTCGTGTGCCGTTCCAAGTCTTGTCACGTTGACACGCCAGCACCGGGTTGCCGGCCGTTAGACGATGACCAGCGTCACAGGCAAACGTTTGCACGCTCTGGTAGGTGTTGGACGAGGCACTGGCGCCGAGACCGAGACCCGTGCGGAACCCGTTCGGTGGCTCGGTCAGAATCGGGCAGTGTACGCGCGAGCAGTCCGGCAGTGGACCGCTCCAGGTCCTGTTGTCCTGGCAACTGCGCTCCACGGTGTTCACTCCGTCGGCGATTTCGAAACCCGGCTGGCACTGTATGGTGATGGTGTCATTGTACGTGTAGTTCTGTTGAGATGGTGTTACCGAGCCGTGGACAACCAGTGGATGTGATAGGCATGATACACCTGTGAGGGGGAGTGAGGAGCAACAGGGACACACAGAACAGGTGTAAGGTATTATCAATACACACATTACACTGATTACAGGGACACAAACAGTTCAATGATGTACAACAAACGAGTTATATTGTCAACTGATGCTCGCTAAGAGCTACAGGGAAAACCATACTCCCCAATGGCAGAACTGCAAAAATCAAACCAAGGCCGCATGCATGCACACATCCACACACACGCACGCACGCACGCACGCACGCACGCACGCACGCACGCACGCACGCACACACACACACACACACACAAACAGACAGACAGACACATGCACACAGACACAGACATACATACAGACACACACACATGCACAGCTTTAAGAGGCATGTTTCACAGCTTACGTGTACAGTTTGGGACTGCACTGCTCCACAGGCCGGTCTTAGTGCACTGCAGCGTGGTGACATCACTAGTCACATGACCAGCATCACACTCAACACTCAACACATCGAGATGCCGGTATGTTGCGTTAGATGGCCTACCGGCCGGTGCAAGGAACGAGTGATCACGGAGAACCAGCGCTGGGCATACCACAACTACAACGGTGGCAAAACAAGATATAACGGAAACAGAACCAAGGGCCAGTAAGTAAAAAAAGTAAATTATCGTATCCGTTCCCGAAGGGAACTCACGACGGCCGCTAACACCCGATAAGGGTCAGTAACCGCAAGCATAATCAGAGTGTTGCATTGCATGTTCAAAGGTGTACTTTATGGTAAATGGGCAATTCACCCTTGCAATCTTCCATAAAAGTGATGTAAATTGCTTTCCAACTGCATAACCCACAGCTCCACTCACAGCATCTCACCTTCTCATAAAATTATCTCTTATTGGCGATGGTGCCATCGTGAGAAAAAAGAATTCAAAAAAGGTACTACTATAAAAGCAGAAATTTTCGGTGGTGTAATATTTTCGGTATTCTCCAAAATCGGCAGTTCGGTGGAGGGAAATTTTTGGTAAAGCCGTTTTCCAGGTAAGTGAACTAGTACTAGTACCAAAAGTTTCGGTGCGTTTTATTTTCGATAAAAATTTCGGCACCGAAGTTTACCGAAAATAAAACACCACTGAAAAATTTCTGCTTTTACAGTTGTTGTGAGTCTTATCAAGAGTACATAACCCAAGAGTGTGCAACTCCAGCTATGGGGTCTGCGACGGCAGAACTTCACATCACGTGATGAACCCGTACACATTATTTGCACTCTGTGCATGATAGATACAGGGAGGGTTGTACGCAGCCCAGCTTTGGGTACAACTCTCTTGTGGTCACTTTGCACTGTTTGCCAGCATAACCTTTTGAACCATGTCACGTGATGTGAAGTTCTGCCGTCGCAGCACAGCATAGAGATTGTGCAGGCAGTTGCACACTCTTGGGGTTATGTACTCTTGGTCTTATGACATAATCACTCTGACTGGTATGACATAATCACTCTGACTGGTATGACATAATCACTCTGACTGGTATGACATAATCACTCTGACTGGTATGACATAATCACTCTGACTGGTATGACATAATCACTCTGACTGGTATGACATAATCACTCTGACTGGTATGACATAATCACTCTGACTGGTATCCTCTACTCCAAACACTTACCAGTGCACTGTGGATTGACAGCTGGTAACAGAGTGCCAGCATCTGTGCACAGCTGCTGAGCAGTACCCGTGATTGCGTAACCGTAATCGCACGACCAGGTCACCGACTGCCCGTACAGCAGCTGCGCGGAGCTGTTGACATCGTGAGTGCCATGGAAACCGAGCGGCACCGTCGGAATCTGACAGATCACAACTGCACACGGAAGCACATCAGTTCAACACAGAAATAAAAACTTGTTCGCATACCAATGGATGGAACAGTGAGCTTGAGAGTAGCTCAAGGGAATAGGGATAAGACTAGATTCAGCTTTGGCAGAATCCTCATTACACGTTGCCGTAATCTCTCTACCAGAAGGCGGAAAGGAGTGATTACGCCACAGCTAACAACCATACATGTTGTGTGTCCTTGCTCATCGGACATGTAATCTCACACACGCACACACACTCACAAAGCCGGGTCAACCAGCCAGCACAGATACATGTAGGTAAAGACCTTGACACGGTGTATATTCCCACAAACACTGCAACATCGGTGTTTATTCTAAACGTACAATGTCATGCATACTAGTACTGATAATATACACACGTGCCAGTCCAACTCCGGACTGTCTCACTAAAAACGGGACTGGCTTGAGAACCGGCTATAGCTTACTTTGACAACGTGGTTCCGTGCCAGTCCACTGCCGGTTAGCCGTACACGTCCTGGTGAGATTGCCACCAATCAGCTTGTGTCCGTCATGGCAACCATACGTCACCACATTGCCGTACGTGTGTGCGCTGGCGGTGGCGCTGGTGGGCGGGAGCAGGGTGGCGTGTGGCGGTGCATGCAGCGCAAAGCAGGAGACGGGCAGGCAGGCGACGACGGCCAGGGACCAGCGTCCGTCAGCCCAGCAGTGCGCTGTGATGTTAGTCTCGCCGGTGGGTAGTTCATGGCCAGTGTGGCACTGGATGGTGATACGGTCGCCGGCGGTGAATTCCACACCACCGGGAGCAGCAGCGCCGTCATCGGACAGGATATTGGCGTTCGGTACTGCGGTGTAGTTAGGACATTTGATTGCTGCAGGGAATGGTGTGTTGGTAGACAAGCAGGCAGGAAGAGAGGCAGGCAGGCGGGCGGGCGGGCGGGCGGGCGGGCGGGCGGGCGGGCGGGCGGGCGGGCGGGCGGGCGGGCAGGCAGGCAGACAGGCCGGCAGGCAGACAGACAGGCAGACAGACAGACAGACATACAGACAGACAGACAGACAGACAGACAGACAGACAGACAGACAGACAGACAGACAGAGGTTAACATCAAAGATACAAACGAATGGAGACAATTTTGATGATGAATTTTGATGTTTTGGCGATATTAGTGATGATGTTTTGGCCCGGAGAGCACTATTAAAGCGGTGCTCCTCAGGCACAATCATCCCTAGCCTATCCAAGCTCAACTGATGGGGGGTGAATTCCCCGAAACACTGTGTATTGGGTAGGGAGTGGTGCTTTCTTGCAGGCTTGTCGAGTGGACGGTTCGATGGACTTCGCGTGTGCTCTGGTTGGCAGTCCAGAGTCAGTAAAGTGTCAAGTAAAGTCGGAGGTGGGAAAAGTGAGAGTTCCAGTGTTGCGAGCAGCCAGCCTTCTTATGATTATCGCTGGAGTCGCTACATGTACCATCAATTTGTATTGGTCAAGTTGGAAAATTTTTTTGACAAGACAGATCACTGTTTTACTCACTATCACACACGGGTTTCATTCCACTCCAGCGTCCCGGCAAGTTGGTGTCCTGCGTACAGGTCTGCGTTGCCGAACCGATGAGACGGAAGCCGGCTTGACAGCGCCACGTGACAGCCTGGCCAAAGAAGGCCGGCGCGAATGACAGGACACTGTGGTAGCCGTTCTGAACCCCGCCCAGGTCGGAGACGTTACACGAGATGGCTGCGGTGGCAAACAGAGAAAACACAACGAGCAAAGACAAAGTGAGGATTGAGAACGAAATGCCTGTAGAAATAATAATAATACTAGTAGTCTGAAATACACAGCTCAAAGAATCATGAACACAACTTATCTTAATAAAAACTCGGATGTTGAGCCAATAGCAGTATGTCAAGAGAATGTCTCAACATCCTTGTCAGTTTTGTGGCTTGTTGTCGCACTATCTGACTGTATACTATCTCGTTACCTTGGTGGACTGTTAGTCATAACTAGTAACCTTTTCTCTTTACAATTTACCTTGTTTTGCATTCAAAGAAAAGGACTGCAACATGGCTGAATGTAAACAAGATCAAGCGGCGTAAAATTGTTCGTGATGAACAAGAGTGGTGTGGCTTCTTATTTCCCCAAGCCCCCCCCCCCAAACAAACACACACACACACACACGCACACGCACGCACACACACACACGCACGCACACACACACACACACACACACACACACACACACACACACACACACACACGCTAGACAGACGATAGCATAGCTTACGTCGGCAGGTGGGTGCCGGATTGGTCCAGTTGCTGTGCTCCGAGCAGGTGGTGTTCCACGCACCGTCCAGAGAGTAGCCAGGCATACACATGTAGTGTACAACGGTGCTGAAGTCCATACGTGATGATACGGAACTGCTGCTGCTGCTGCTACTCTGTGATGATGATATGATACCGCTCGGGTAGGTCAGCTGTGGTACTGGCGGGCAGTTGATACCTGTGTCACAGTGCAAGAGTGTGTAAGTGTGTGTGTGTGGAGCACAAATTGAACAGTTCAAGTAATACTCTTACAGGAGCAATAGGTGCGTGGGTGAAGAGTCACAGCAAGGAGTTTCTGCTTCCAGGAGTAGTGTGTTGCCCATGTGGATATGCCCCACACGACTGCTGAGTACTGAGAACTGCGAGGATGTCGCACTATGGACCATAGACGAACTTGGAAAACACAGATTACGTAACAACTTGGACAACACAGATTATGGAACAACTTGAACATAGATTGCAGAGGGATTACGGGACAACATAGACTACAGAGGAACTTGGGGAAAACAGATAAGAGAGGAACTTGGGGAAAACCCCACAGCTTAGATAGAAACATGGAAAACACAGAGCAGTGCTGGTACGTGTACTTACGATGGCAGTTGGGTATTGGATTTGACCATGTGCTGTTCGCAGTGCATGTGATTACGGTAGGCGGCGTTAGCTTGTAACCCACGGTGCAGGTAAACCACAGACTATTACTGTACGAGTTGCCCTCAAAGTAGGAGAGGACGACGTTGGGCGGCAGCTGGAACGCCGGACACTGCACGGCTTCGCACACGGGCATGTCGCCCGACCACTGGCCGCCGGCCTGGCAGACCTGCGTCAGGTTACCACGTACCAGCTCAAAGCCCAGCTTGCACTGCCCAGTGACCGCATCCTGGAACACGCCGCTGGGGCTGCTCCATGTGACTGACGGACTGACCGGCAGCGGAGGGCATGCGACGAGCGTGCAGTTGGGAACCGTACCGGACCATTGCAAGTCATGCCCGCAGGTCAGCGTGTACGTAGGGAAGGGCCAAAGCCAGGAGTAGCCGCGCTGGCAATGGAACACATGCACATCCTCCTGTGGCGTGCCGGCAAACACTCGCACGGAATTGTTGCCGGACGAAATCGGTGCCGGGCAGATGAGCCGCGTGCAGTTCGGCGCAAACACAGGCGTCCAGTTGCCACCGCGGCACAGTGCGCTGAGAGGCAGCGTGCTGTCATAGCCGGCGTTGCACTGCGTAATGATCGTGTCACCTTCGTGTAGCGTGATGTTAGTCGAGAACGGGCCTTGGCTGGTGATGGTTGTGCCTTCCGCAGGTGGTGGAAAACTTGTATCACATTCATATGCTGAAAAGAAGAAGAATACATTTTAATTTATAATTAAGCAGATCAAAAAGTATGCTTTCAGGGGAGGTCTGTTGCTTGACTTGAGCTGCTGAAGAGGATGCTGTTGGCTGGAGCAATCTAATTTTCTGGTGTGTGTGTGTGAGTGAGCTAGACGGAAGCTAAAAAACACCTGACGTGGGCACGAGCGCTACGCATTGTACTCGTCATACCTTGCCCACTTTGAACAGAAACAGAAAGAACCGCGTGCACACGCAATGTACACTCAAATGATTCGGCCGTTGCTCAAACAATTACCCAACTACTGTAGGTCTACAAATGTTCACGCCATTCAAATATCGGCCTCCCAGGGCTAAAACACATTTCGGCCGCATTACATGTCCGGCCTGTACTGCTGCTACCTGTACACACTGTCACACCGAAGCTTGCAAAACAAACTTTCGGCTGCAACAAACTTTCGGCCAAATATGATCAGGCCGAAAATAAATATGCGCCGAATATTTGACTTACAGTATCCAATCACACAGAACAACAACAATGGCAAGCAAGGCTAGTTTGTCGCTACTCTGAGTTTCATGCTTACGCTATCATCAGGCAGCATGATGATGCTATTGGCCAAGCCGGTAACTGTCCAAACATTCTGAAATACTTTCATCCACCCACGCGAAGCAAAACAACCTCCCTGCATACTCACTACTCACTCCGGCAGAAGGGCAGCTGAGCCGACCAGTTCCCATGGCGTGTACACGTCAGCTTGGCCGTGCCCAGCAGATAGAAGCCTGTATTACATTGATAGGCTACAGTGTGGTTGAACTTGTAGATATCACCATGACGTACGGAGTTAGCCACGCTGTCAGGCACTGGACACGCTGATACTGTGTGGACAGGTACAGAAAAGCAGAAAAGGCAACAAAGCAGAGTACATCTAAGTTACTGGTAATCTGCATATTTTCGACGCGCGTTTAAAATTTAATTTCCGCCGCCAAAGGGCTAAAAAACATTTCGGCGGGCCGCATCAAAATTTCACCCTATACTGCTGCTGCCAGTACACACTGTTACGCATATCTTACCAACACAGTACGGACTGCGGAAATCCAAGTAGCCGTCCTCCAGACACTCCAGCATGGCTGCGCCAACCAGGGTATGGCCGGCATTGCAGCTGTAGTGAATCAGCGTGCCGTAAGTGACGGTGGACGTGTCGTTGAATGCGGGCACACGCTGAGCGTGGCGCGGAGTAGCACTTATCGGACAGCGCACAACTGCAGCGATACAGCACACACACACACGCACACACACACACAAAAGAAAAATGAACAGCAGCCATGTGAACAAATTGTGCAATGTTGGTCCCGCTGCAGGCCGTTGGCAAAATGTTTTAGAGGGATGGTAACCCGGGGACACAGAAGAACAATTTCCATACGTATCCGGATAAAAGTCATCTTTTTTTAACAAAAGTCCATTGTCGAAGTAGACCTATTTCTCACGTGAGGTTACTGAAACCACACGGCAGAGACCAGAGACGGGGAAGTGGTATCCTACACTGCAGGGCTGGGAACAATTTAAACGGAAGCTTGAACATAAAGACTCTCCAACATGAAAAAAATTATTTAGAAAAAACCCGTCCCCTCAAGACAGGTGGCCATTACATGTAGGTCACAAAGGTAATGTATTATAATCACCCATAGCTTACTCGTGCATGTTGCTGGTGCATCACTCCAGAAGCCTCCCTCTTCACACACAGTGGCCGTAGCCCCGACCAGCGTATAGCCTCGAACACACGAGTGCGTCACCACGGTGCCTATTGTGAAGTTGCTGTGGCTCACCACGACACTGCCGTTGGCGGGAGCAGATAAGGATGGACAACGTGTGACGGTGCACTCCAGAGGTGAACCGGACCAGGTACCATCAGCCTGGCACACACTCTGCATGTTGCCCTGTTCATATATTGAATCCATATTACAATTGAATGCAGCCACCGATTGATACACTACGGAAGAAAAGGTAACTGTCGAGTTTTTACCAGAGGGAGGTGTGCCACAGGAAATAATGGTACAGTTTGGAAATGATGAATTCCAGGTTTGATCGTGTTGGCATAAAACTGAGAGTTCATCACTCGTTTCATATCCCACATCACATTGAAAACGTATCACACTTGTTACTGTGTTGTTTCTACTAGTGCTGCTACGATGTGCATTGCTATTGTCTACCATTGGACACTGTTTAGGAACACAGCTTGGTGTGGAGCTGTTCCAGGAACCATCAGCTTGACAGAACAACACACTGTTGCCCACCAGATCAAAGCCAACAGGACAATGGAACATCACAGATCTATTGTAGAAATGTTCATCTCCATGTCGGCTGATGTAGTTACTGTGTCCAGGATGATCACAGTTGATAGCTGCAGAAAAAGAGAAAGAAAAACAGAGTTGCCACGAATTGTCTAGATACACAAGTCATCCAAGGGATCTTGAATGAAGAATACAAATTCAGCTGCTTTCTGTCACAGAGTCACAGAGAGAGAGAGAGAGAGAGAGAGAGAGAGAGAGAGAGAGAGAGAGAGCATGTAAGCAAACAAGTGAAGGATTCAAAACGAGACCATGCTGGCAAAAAAACCATACCTGTACAGTGCGGTGTGGGCGCAGTCCATGTAGCATTGGCCTGACATTGAATAATTGATGTACCGTTGAGTAGAAAACCACTATTACACTCATACTGGGTGACATCAGTATAGCTACGAGCAGTAGTGTTACGTTGTCCATCCACTGGTATACCAGGATCAGTACATTGTATAGGTGAACATACAGGAACACTGCCAGTCAACATACCAACACCATTATTACGAACATCAACTACACAACTACGAACCAGATCACCATCAGTTAGCTCATAGCCAAGGTCACAACTACCGGAGAGAGTATCCAGATATTGGAGCGATGCCGGCAGAGTTGTATTGTCGAAAATGAAATTATTTATCGTCGGTGTGTACAGGCAAGAGACTGGAGCACATCCTGTCGGTCGCAAGTCTGCAGTGATATTCACCCAGCCGTAGGGAATGGCAGCTCGGCTATTTGGTATGAACGCACACTGGTAACGTGCAGACAGCACATTGCTAGCGCCCACGTACCCGGAGTCGCAGATGATATCGACCACCGACTGATAGAGAACATTGGTAGAGCTCTGATGCGAGTAGGAAAGCGTTGGCAGCGGATCGCACTCAATCCGGGTGCAAGCGGCCGGTACACGTATCGAGTAATTGCCGTGCGCCTGGCACGTGATGTCCGTTGAATACTTGCCGACGCTCAGCTCAAAGCCGCGATCGCAGGTCACCGTGATGTTGTCGCCGTACTGTGCCGCTGTGGCGGAGAGTTGCGCATTGGCAACATTGAGAGGCAGACATTGAACAGCTGAGCACAGAAGTGGAGTGAAAGATACAGCAGCAAACAGCATGGGACATGTTCTAGCATGTGAAACAAGGGAGCAAGCATGCAGCCGCAGCGCACAGGAATGTCTGCCACAAATCACCACTGTCTACAAAGACACTCAGTCAGATTGTATCTCGGGGCATGAGAGCAACAGCTAAAAATATGTAAGGTCGAGGACAACATTTTGTACGTGACATCACGAGAGTGCTAAATGCAAAACGTGCACAGTGAGCGGGTTACATTGATGTCGTTGGCAATGTACTGTATACATCAAGAATGCTCCGCTGGGCTAGACTGCATACATAGCGAAAATGAGTACTTAGCAAACCTTTATACACTGAACGTACGGTGGACCATCTCATACGAGTGAAAAAAAAAACCGAAAATACTCAGCATGTGAACGGGTTTGAGACGAAAACGTGCAAACATTTTCATGAACCAAATATTCCTGATTCAGAGTAGTGCGTCTACTAGTGAGTCGTGACCTACCGCTGCATCCTGGATGTTGATTGTCAAACTTGCCATCGTCAGCACACATAGCCTGTGCCTGACCAGCATTCAGCAGGTAGCCAGCGTTGCAGATGAAGTCGACGGTTGTGTTCCAGTCATGTGACATGCTGGTCGGTGTTACTGATTCCTGACCGCTGGCAGTCGGCGTTTTGCATGTGATCCCTGCACACACACAGGCGAGAGATGCGACACAAAGGTACAGGATTGAGCGAGGAAAGACGCGTATCACAACGAGCGATCCTTCCCTCTTCTAAACACATGAACTGTGTTGCTTGACGTTTGTCAGTTTGTCCACGGCAAAGGAGACTCACAATGACGCTTTAGCATGAAGACATCACACCTGCTCTGGCCAATATAGCATCACCGACTAAACCAAGAGGTAAAATTGACTTTCCACATTTTATGTATGACACCACGAGATCTTTTATTGCAGCATGAATCTACCATGGAAAACCTCTTTGCAAAAGGTACGAGTCGTAAACAAGTGGATGATATCATCAGATCCAATCACTTTAGGGAACGACAAACAATTTGCTTGAAGCCTGGAAGCAGGTCATCGTGTGTGCGTTTAACTCACTTGTACATGTCGGCGAGCTGCCGCTCCACGTCTTGTCGTCAAGGCAACTGCGCCTGGCTGTACCGGCGGTCATTTCGAAGCCAGCATGACACGAGTAGGTGATTCCACTATTGAAAGTGAGATTGGTGCCCTGGGAATTGGCGTTCGGAACGTCCGCAAGTGGAGGACAACTGATGATCGAGCACTCGGTGAACTGATCTGACCAGGTGCTGTTGGCCAAGCATTCTAGCGTGGTGTTGCGCAACCCCAGCGTGGTGGGTAGCTCGTGGCCAGCGATGCACTGGATCTGCAGGCGATCTCCGTACTCGTAGTAACTGCGACGACGACGCAGGATGCCGTTGGTGATGAGCGGGTATACGGGACACTGCATTTCTGCATGTATGTGAACGTTTGTGTGTGCGTTGGTAGATTTGGGGAAGCGGAGCACAACGTAGCCAAATCAGAAGTCAGATTGACAACAAAACCCATGTCAGCAGAAACAACACAACAAAAGACCATTCAGGGTTGTGCTTCACTCCATGGGGTATGATAAAATTAATAGTTTTAAAAAAATACTCTCCCATCACTATGCTTTTAAAAGGCACAAATTTTACAGGACAAGACATCTGACCTACCTAGATGGAAGAGAGATGAGAGATAGAGAGAGAGGAATGAGAGAGGACTGAGAGACTGCAGTAAACTGTTTCTAAGATGCGCACACAACCACTGTTCAGCTACCAAAGCCCGCCGCTACTCACTTGAACAAGTTGGTCCTGAGCCACTGAAGTAGCCGGCAGAGCTGTTCATCTGCACACAGGTGCGCACTGCATCACCACTACTCAGCGTGTAGCCCAAGTCACACGTCCACGACAGGCTTGCAGCGTATGACAGCTGGGCACTGCCGTTGCCGATGGTGTTGTTATGGCGGCCATTGAGGACAATGGGCAACTCGGCAACACTGCACCGAACAGCTAAACAATGTAGATGTGTGCGAAGACATCAACAAGACACATTGAACAGAACAGCACAGATCTCATTATTAGAATGAATTCATTGCAATCTAAACTCGGATTTAGTAATTGCAGAAGGAAGGTAGGAAGAATACAGATACATGAATACAAGTTGTGCGCAACCGTGAACCTTACAAGTTGGAAGGTTGTTCATTTGCGCCTGGGGGATGTGTTGGAGCTAGGTGTCAGGTTGTTGAATATTTGAGTACTCTGCCAGTTAGGTGCCTAGTACGACTTACTACTGAAATTCATATTATATTGAAATGATGCGACAGACCTGGAAATGGGGGTGCACCGTACAACCAGGGAAATGCGGTACCTGGACTTTCGGCTTACCTAGACACTCTGGCTGCTCCGCACTCCAGCTGTGGTTCTGCAGACACGTGGCTGAGTAGGACGTGTTCTGTAGGTAGTAGCCTGGGTTACAGCTGTAGACAAACACCGCTCCAAACGTGTGCTTGCGTGACGGCTGCCAATCCCCGTGCACAATGTCCGTCTGGTTGATGGCGTGCAGCGGTACGTATACTGGTGGTAGAGGTTCGGAGCACGTCACACCTGTGTACATACAACACACAACCAAACACAGAATTTCATTTGCAGAAACACACGTGACTGTAGTCTGTTTGGCTGTACGTGTGATCTTTGAAAAGAACTTGAGAGAGAGAGAGAGAGAGGGGGGGGGGGAGGGGAGGGAGGGAGGGAGGGTGGAAAGGAGGGAAGGAGAGAGGACAGGAGGGAGGGAAGGAGAGAGGACAGGAGGGAGGGAAGGAGGGAGGACAGGAGGGAGGTAAGGAGAGAGGGAGTTACAGTGAACTAAGACTCATCAGGTAGGCACTTGTTGTGCCATAACGAAAGCACGGTGTTGTGACAACAAGCCGAACCCAGTACCAAACACACACACACACACACACACACACACACACCGCCATACTTACGAACACAGGTCGGCAGATCAGCGGACCAGGTCCTGTTTGCCTGACAGTGGACGGTCATCACTCCACTCAGCTCATAACCGTCATCGCAACGGAAGCTGACACTGGCCAAGTATGTGTTGCCTCGGTAGTGCAACATCTCCCCGTTAGCGGGCACTGTTGGCTGTGGACAGGTGACCTTCTGACACGATGGCTGATCTCCAGTCCAGCGTCTACTATGCTGGCATGTCCGCGTCAGATTTCCAGACGCTAGTTCGTAACCATGGTCGCAATGGCCGACGGCTGTGGTGTTGAATAGAGACGCAGCTAAGCTTGCGTTGTTCCAGCTGCCACTGGTGATATCGGCGAGCGGTGGACACTGCACTGGATGACAGTCTGGCGCTAGAGCGGACCACGTCATGTTGTACGTACAGGAGGTGTTGAACGTGCCGAGCGGCCACGACCACTCGTGTCCGTACTGGCAACGATAGCTGACTACATCGCCGAAGAGATTTCCGCCGCCAACGTGCTGAGTATTGGCGCCATGGTCCTTGATCGGCGGGCATGTGTGTCGCATGCACCGGGGCTCGAACGCTGGCTGCCATTGTCCGCTGTGGCAGACTGAGTTTGTATTGGAGTAACTCGTGTAACCTGGCTGGCAAACAGCCAGTATGACGGTGTACTCTGGTAGGGCAATGCCGGGTTGGAACACACCGGCAGATGTGACCGTCACGGCGTTTGCTGGGCTCGCAAAGCTGGTGTTACACAGGAGTGCTGCAAGCATGGGGGAAAAATAAAGTAAGAGATGTACATCAGACGGGGATTACTTGCACGGGTATGTGACCTGCACACGTCTGCTTGTGAGCTTCTGTCCTTTTGTGGGTGGATGCATATCTGCTTATGTGTGCGTGTGCGTGTGTGCGTGAGTGTGCGGGTGGGTGCATATCTGCACATGTGCTTGTGTGGCGAGTGTACTGGACGTATAGAACTATTGCACTGCTGTCAGTGCTGTACCAGTGCAAAAACACAACATAGATAATCAAAAAACAAGAATACGTGCCAACGGTACAAAACTGAAAAAGAAAAAAAGAAAAGAAAAAGGAATGCACCCCCGGTGGGATTCGAACCCACAACCTTTGAATGCCGTCAAGCAGCTAGCCCGATTAGAAGTCCAATGCGCTAATCCATTGCGCCACGGGGGCGTCCACGGCTTTCACAGCACGCATCGCTTTCATGATTGATAATGGCAAGAGTTCATAACCCCCAAGAGTGTGCAACGGGCATAGACCCAGCGCTCGGCGAAATTCCTACATTACGTCATGCGCAGCTTGTCATCCGAGGTAAATTTGGGTTCTTTGCGATTTCTGGAAACTATACCCTGAACCGCTCCTAACTCAAGGTTGTAGCCTCGACTTTTCGAAGCTTTTTTTGAAGACATTTCGGACGTACAAGTCGTACTTTCTCAAAAACAAACTCTTTCTCCAAGAATCCATGCATGGACATCGCGATATCGCGACAGGAAGAAGTGAGGACGCTGTTAAAAATAATGCATTGCCGTCGAGGACAATCATTCTGATAGCTGTGCAACTCAGCCGAAAAATGCTCCTTCCACTTATTCTCTCAAGTTCCTCAACCATTTGAAATCATCTTCGAGGAAAGCACCGGAAATATGCCGATGGCCTTGGGAAGAAATTGTTCTTGAAGAGACTGACTGCACTGGTGAAAGAAGAAGGCGATGAAGAGTCACCATTGCATCGAAAAAATAAAATAATAGTTTTGTCTTTAATAGGATCGTTCGTGTGCTTTGTTTTACTTTTGCTTCTTGATCTTGAGGCTCAGACTAGAATCGCAGTTTAGGCAGTTTACCCTGGGGAAGCATCCTGGTTTGACTGTAAATTTTAGAAGAATTCATCGGCGTGACTCATCGCACTGCACCAAAAATGACGCAATGAAGGAATTCCGCCGAGCGGCCTTCCATACACGGACTGATCAGGAGTTGCACACTCTTGGGGGTTATGAACTCTTGATAATGGTGGGCTTCTCTGATCACTAACCGGTACAATCACGAATTTATATTTTTATATTTCTAATTTTTATTTTTCATTCGTACAGTTGCCTTTGTGTTTTGCGTCATGAGTGTATGGAACCCAGAGTGTGCAGCTTGTGACTTTCTGCATGGGTGCCCGGAGCAGTGAAACTAGAAAGCTGTGTCCATCTGCAAGTCATAGCATTTCGTCCACCAGAAGTGCAGTATCGCTGCGCATCCACTCGTAGAGTGGTTTCACATGACCATAATTATGGGACAGCCATGTTGATTCCCACTCCAGTCAAGCCCTGCATCTACAGATCACGTGGTGTTGGCCATGTTAGATCCACTGCGCACATGGCATGATCACCCTCTTAAATTATACCAATAAAAACTGCTTTATGGCAGCTTTGTAAAACAAATGTGACCACAATAATAGAAAAGCTGACAGGATCGCTTTTCTAAATGTAGTCACATGATGCAGATGTGAACTCAATGGTGTCAGTATATTTTTTTAATTAAACTGTGAGGTGTGTGGTGTCAAGCCGTACCTTGGCACTGGGGTACCGGTGCTGACCAGTTCCCATGCTCAGTGCACACCAGTGTGCCGTCACCGACAAGCTGATGACCGCGAGCGCATGCCACCGTGATGTTCTGCTGCCAGACGAAGACACGGCCGGGAATGCGAACGCCGCTCTCGGGCTCGCCAGGATGGGGGCAAGTCACGACTGCAAACACACACACACACACATTGGCACAAGATGGAGAGACAGAGACAGAGGGAGACAGAGAGAAAAGACAGAGAGCAAGAGAGAAAGACGGAGACAGATATACGGGTGTATTTATTTATTTTATTTATTTATTTATTTATTTATTGCAGCATCTCATAGCACAGTGAGAACACCGGCCAATACAAAGAGAGAGGGTGCTAGCCAACCACGGCAAGGAAGGGAGAAGGGGAGGAGAAGAAAAGGAACCGGCATGGATAAGCAGTGATTGCAACCAAATCATATATTGAATATATATTATAGTGTATTGACAAAGAAAGGTTTGAATAGACACAGTCAGGAAAGAGATAGAAGGAAGCTATGTTACAACTCTGAGTACGTTATTCACTATCATCAAGCAACTATTTAAAGAGACAAGCAGGTCTTCCCTGGAAGGGCTTTTACAGTTTTACAACTATCACCACCCGCAGTATACTCCTATTCTCGAATGAGCACAGACTACAAGGGGATGTATGATAGACCAACCATCAGCTTCCACGCAGGGTTTGCGCTAATCCAAATGGACACTATAGCAGCACCACATTGTAAGTACATCTTTACTTCAAGGAAAGCAAAACCCTGACAGGCTGTAGCCCAACAGTGTACACAGAGAACAACAAGGTGTCAGTCAGAATACATTCATACTCTTCAGCTACTGGCTACTTACCAGTACAGGTGGGTGTCGGTGAGCTCCAGTGCCCGGTGTCCAAGCAGTGCTGCATCTCTGCTCCCAGCAGCTTGTAGCCACGGGTGCAGGAGTAGCGGACACCGGTGGAGAAGTCCAGGTGTGTGAGGCCGCTTGTGTTGACATTCGCGTGTAGATGCTTGGTCAGGTCATTCACTGGACACAGTACAACTGAAGAGTACAGACATGAAAGCACCACATGCTGTGTGAGGTGATGACGCCAAACGTCTAGGGCTTCGTGAACGTAATAGACAAGTCTATTTCACGACTGCTATGCCGGCCAATGGAGAAGACATTCCCACCCACCCACCCTCACCACCCCGCAGTATACTCCTATTCTCGAATGAACACAGACTAAAAGTGGAGGGGCGATGAAACCAACCATCAATCACTCGCGTAGGCGTGCCTTACTTCAAACGCACACTTTAGCAGCACCCACATCTTACATCTTTACTTCAAGGAAATCACAACCCTGCAGCCTGACATTATGCACAAACAAGCAAAGGTGTGTTAGGGGGATTCACAAGTCTTGGGCACCCCAAATATTTGCCATTCGCGTAAGTCTTACTTCAAGCACACCAAGTACAGCACAGGATCACCCCTCCCCCTCCCCCCCCCCCAAAAAAGATGAAAAAAGATCCATGCTACAGTCCATTTCAAAACTATAGACGTGTAGGGTTTTTGAAATAATTATCTCAAATTTGGCTGGAACTTTTTGAGAATAGTTTTCGGAATATTGCTCAGGACCGCTCCACAATTACTCTCATATAGTTTCTAAACGATTGGATAACAGATGCCCAATTCGGGAAAAATTATGCACAAAGTGATCACAGATTTTATGCGGTATAGATGCTGGCATAACGGTTTTTGCCTAGGTACGCGTCTATAGTTTTGAAATGGACTGTAGCTGTGCACACGTAACATTAATACTGGGCTAACATGGCATGCTGGTACTGAGCCATGGAAGAATCGTAATAATTATTATCATGCAGGGGCACATTGCTTACTATTGCAGGTTGCGGCCACTCCGCTCCACATTCCGGATTGCAGACATGTACGTTGACTAGAGCCTGCAAGAATGTAGCCAGTATCGCATGTCAAGTTTGCCATTGCAGAGTAGGCAAAGCTTGCGGCATCAAGACTAATGTTACCATTGTCGGGAGCTAGGAGCGGAGGACAGGTAACTTCCACACACTGTAGTGGCTGGCCTGTCCAAGTACCGTTGGATGTGCAAGATAATTGCTGATCTCCATCGATTGATTTGTATCCAGCAATGCAGCTATATGCTGCAGCACCGCCAAAGTCCGTTGTTGTCAGTGACAGCGTTGTGTACAATGATGTGGGAGCAGGGCCGCATGAAACAATGGTACAGTTTGGAAAGGATGAATTCCAGGTTTGATTGTGTTGGCATAACACTGAGAGTACATCACTCGTTTCATATCCCACATCACATTGAAAACGTATCACACTTGTTACTGTGTTGTTTCTACTAGTGCTGCTACGATGTGCATTGCTATTGTCTACCACTGGACACTGTTTAGGAATACAGCTTGGTGTGGAGCTGTTCCAGGAACCATCAGCTTGACAGAACAACACACTGTTGCCCACCAGATCAAAGCCAACAGGACAATGGAACATCACAGATCTATTGTAGAAATGTTCATCTCCATGTCGGCTGATGTAGTCACTGTGTCCAGGATGATCACAGTTCAGAGCTGCAAGAAAAAATGGACAATAAAAGACGGAGTTTCAAGGAGTCAATGGAACACGTACACACACGTCATCAAGTGATCTTGAATGAAGGAGACATATTTGGCTCTCGTCTGTTACAGAGACTCAGAGAGTTGATTAGCAAATAAGTGAAGGATTTAAAATTTAATTTTAAAATGAGACAACACTGATAAAAGACCATACCTGTGCAGTGTGGTGTGGGTGCAGTCCATGTAGCATTGGCCTGACATTGAATAATTGATGTACCGTTGAGTAGAAAACCACTATTACACTCATACTGGATGACATCAGTATAGGTACGAGCAGTAGTGTTACGTTGTCCATCCACTGGTATACCAGGATCAGTACATTGTATAGGTGAACATACAGGAACACTGCCAGTCAACATACCAACACCATTATTACTAACATCAACTACACAACTACGAACCCGATCACCGCCAGTTAGCTCATAGCCAAGATCACAGACACCATCAAGTACCTCTGTGTAAAGTAGGTTGGCAGGAGTGGTTGGCGCACTACTACTACTACTACTTCCACTCCCACTTCCTGACATACTCCTCTGGTTGAAGTTAGGTACGGTTGGCACTTGGCATTGGACTGGTTTGCAACCACTGCTGCTGTTGCGCAAGTCACTGGACGCCGTTACCCAGTCGTATTGCTCGCTCTGCTGCGTGTTGGGAGTGTGAGCGCACTCATACGTCGCACTGAGCGTCGCGTTCTCACCCACGTAACCGTGATCGCAGGTAACCGTCACCAGGCTTCCGTAGGACACATCACTGCTGCTACTATTGGCGTGCAGGAGATCTGGCAACGCGCCGCACTCAACTACACTGCATGAAGGCAAAGGCCACACGTTGTAACTGCCATTAGCCTCGCAGGATATTTTCAGTGAGTACACACCCGGTTTGATTTCGTAGCCAAGGTTACACGTTGCCGTGACGATGTCACCAAACACGGCCACACTGGATGAGAGTATGGCATTGAGCAGCCTAGCTTGTGGGCATTGAACAACTACGAGAGGAGGAGATAAGTTCAACAGAAGTCAAAATGATTAACTCGAGACATCAAAGATAGATCGATGCTTCACCCAAGAAGACAGAAGAAATGCATCGGATCATGGAGAGTAAATGATACATAGAACATAAAAAGAGAAGAAAAAATGTTTCCGCTCGGGTTCGAACCGAGGACCTTGTGCGTGTGAAGCACACGTGATAACCACTACACTACGGAAACACACGATATAAGTAGACTTCATTTCATGCTAGTTAGTTCTGCAGCTCGGTCTTCTACGTTATCGCTCTCTCCCCATCTGTAGCTGTGAGCAACATGAAGGTAGAATTCTGCTCGAAATTTTTCAGAAACTTTTGCTATTCGGGCTGAAACAAATAGTTTTTTCTTCAGGATAACGTGGACACCATTTGTTCAGTTGGTTGGCAGGGCTCTACTTTTTCACAACAGGGTTCGTTCTCAAGCTTACTTTCACTACAGTACGGTCTGGTGCTGAAGAACTGGGGGGGGGGGGGGGGGGGGGGGAGAGTTGACCACTCTTATCTTCATGTAGAAGTGTCTCTAAAGTTGTTGTCTGATGATCGGCTAGTGTGTGAAACTCGGGGCAACAACACTTTCTTCGTCCTCTTCTTCTTGTTGTAGACATCTCTTTATAGCTGAGCCACCATGCACACACAGGCATCCTGTGCTTAGTAAGAAGTCTAGTCTGTTTGTTTTTTGGTGCTGCAGCACAAAATAGTTCCTGTGCTTTGGCCTGAGCACTAGCTGCAATCTGAGAACAATCAAAGGGGGTGGATGAGCCGGTGAATGAGGTACTCACTGTCACATCCTGGGTGAGGATGGGTGAACATGCCGTCATCTGAACATTGCGACTGGTTGGAACCGGGTCTGAGTTGATATCCCCGAATACAGGAGAACTCCACGGAGTCACTCCAATTATACACACTCGACAATGGCTGGAGAAGTGCCACGGACGCCTGGGGTAGCGCTGGCGCAGGACAAGTGATACCTGAGAACAACAGACGGAAAAAGAGCAGAGAAATTTGCAGCAAGTACTATTAGGAAGAGGTGCAAGTGGTGGGGATAAGTAGAACAGACAGACCCAGCAAAGTGGTTAGCAGCATCGCCGGAAGCAGTTTTCAATTGGTCCGATCGTACCCTAGTCTTTCATACAGTTTGTGTATAATATGGCGGGGACGTATGTCCTCCTCAGCAGCAAACGTGCATTGGTAGCTACAAAGTTGGTCCGGTGCTAACCTGACCAACCGGACCGCTTCCGGCGGGCTTGTTGTTGTTGTTTGTTTATTTAGAGTCGAAGAACAAACAGGCAAATTTGCCTAATTACATGATATCGACTAAAAAGGACTTGGTTAGACAATACCTCGGATACTAAATGCATTTTCCTGCTACCCACGGGGTACGTTTTATCAGTGATCCACTGTTCTTGTACTTCCATATTTATATTACACTCTTAAAACCAGGGGCAAAGTAGATATCAATATCTATTATCTACAACTCAACTTGGAGTCATGTTGCTGGTGTCACTGAGGGTCGGCCAAAGTGCGCATGTGGTGGAGGTGGAACTAGTTCACTGATGAACAGGCCGAACGCTTACCCCCGTATCATCAATCACAGTGGATACATGTACATGTACAAGAATGGTTCCTCACCTGTACAGACGGGAATGCTGCCATCCCAAGTGCGATTGTGTTGACATGTCAGACTGGAATCACTGGCGGCAGTCGTACGATAGCCACTCTCGCAGCGGTACGACACGGTTGTGCCGAAAGACGTTCCGCTACCATCACCACCCGCACCAGCAGCAACACTGTGAAGAGCGTGTGGTACGGACGGCAAGGCAGCACACTGGACCGGCGTGCAGCGTGTGATGTTCTCCGACCACGTGCCGTTTGCAAGACATGTGATCACTGTCATGGCAAAACCACCGGTCGCAGTCTCGTGGCCCGGCAGGCAGTGAATCGAGATGACGTCTTCATACACAAAACTGGTGGAGTTAGTAATGCTGATAGCATGTGTAACATTAGGGTAGAGCGGACATGAAACTCCTGGAGTTAAAGAAGACGAAAAAGAGCGAACAAAACACAGGTCTTCTGTTAGGAACAGAAAATTCGAGCAAACTGATCTGATCATTCTACTGTTCTGCAAAATACACAACCTCTTAGCAAAACGAAACACTGCTCGGTACCGGAATAAAATACACACCGGCTTTGCACAAGGCATGGATTTTAATTTTTACAGCAGAGCTGCACAAGTCCTACATATGACATAACTATTAGAAGCACGGTGGCAAAGACGGGTTCAGGTTGTAATACAAGATGACATCATCACACAATATGACGACGTCATCACTGCTAGCCTAAGATTACATCATCTCTGCTAGCGTATCTCCACAGTTTACATTGGTTCCTGCCATCTCAGTTCAAGTGCCACTTACTGACACAGCGAGGTGTTGTTCCACTAAAGTATCCGGGTTGATTAGTGTAGTGTGTGCATTGCTGTATTCCATCAGCACCGCCAGTATCACCGCCACCACCACCACCCGCAGCAGCAGTAGTATTGGTAGTCTGTAGCTCATAGCCCTGATCACATGACCAGACTATGCTCTCGTTGTAATGGAGAACGGTACGATTAGAGTAGTCATGGTAAGCATTGGAGGCCGTCGGCAGAGACGAGATGTTACACTCAACGGCTAATCAAGAAATACCACACGCAAATCCAAGCACACAATATGGACATATTGCAATTTGAGTGTTAAAGACCAGACAAACGCCAGACGGCTCTCAGAAACAGTACCCCACTGAAGCTTTCCCTCTACAGCACATGGGACTGGAAGAGCTGTGTGCTTTGAGAAGAAAGCTTTACTGCCATGCTGTCTGTCATGTTATGGCTCAAGGAATCCACAATATTGATGAAAAAGATTTCTAGCTAGTCTTTGAGAAACGCACAAACAATAACGATGTACAGTTGTGCTCGGTGAAACCCGACCTAGAGTGCATATTTGGCGCCCTCAACTTGCACGGCCCTTGACGCCCACTCCCCTGGAAGTGGGAAGGATGCGGCTGGACGTTCGTACTCATGAACAAATACGATGATGTAATCAGAACTGGTCCAGGACGTCAGTTTTGCACTTTGGGTCGGATTTCAGCGAGCGCAACTGCAGCATGCCTAACCTTGACATGTTGGTGGTGGATTAGTCCAGTTGTGAGTTTGAGAACAAGTAGTGTTGTTTGCACCAATCAGATAGTGACCAACATCACACACATAGCTGTATACGTGGCCATAGTCAAACGACGCGGTAGAGGTGGGCAAGGGCGTTGGAGTTGCTGCAGTGCTTGGTGGTGTGTGCGCTGGAATGGCTGGAGCTGCGCAAGTAACTCCTGAAAAAACGCAAACAAAGAAAACATCAACACTACCCATCTATTTTACTCATATCGAAGGACCTTTCACTCAATTGAGCTTTGAACATCACGGGCTGCAATCTCACTGACATACGAGTATAACCCTGCTTCTGACGGAGAAGCAAACCAACTATGCATCTGGACAAGAAACAAGCCAGCTACCTTTCACAGTCCGATGAAACCAGTCAAGGCAGCATCGCAGGCACTACTCAGAGGTACATCACTCCCCACTCGAGGAAAAACAAAAAAAAAACTTACGTTTGCAAACTGGAAACTCATCACTCCAGGTTTTGTTCGCCTGACAAACCAGTGTGCTGCTTTGACTGCTTGCAATCTCGTATCCATCATCACAAGAGAACGAGACCATGTCACCGAACGAGTTACCCTCATTGACCAGGGTCCTGCCATTATCAGGTACAGGGCTGATCGGGCATTTCACCCGGGTGCAAACCGGGTCGGTCCCCGACCATGTACCATCAGACATGCAGGTCCGGGTCAGATTGCCCGCTGTACGCACATACCCCGGGCTACATGCACCCGGCGCTGAGTCTTCGTACACCTGAGCATCTGTGTCGTTGAGCCACACGCCATTGGCGATGGCCGCCAGGGATGGACACACTACCCGTGAGCAATCCGGGACAACACTGGACCAGCGCATGTCATGCTGGCAGGTAGCATTGTACGCACGCCAAGGCCACAGCCAGTCAAAACCGGGCAAGCAGCGGAACGAATGAACACTCCCAAACGTGTTGCCCGCCCCGGAGCGTACTGTGTTGGCGCCGCCCATCGGCGCAGATCCGTTGCACGCCGTACGCCGGCAGTTGGGCATGTATGCTGGCTCCCATTGTCCGCGCCGACACACGGCCTTGGTGTTTGCGCTTTCAAAGCCCGCATGGCAGCTCGTCAGGATGACGTCAGACTCGCGCAGAACAATATCCGGAACAAAGTCGCCGCGCGATGTCAGAGTCTCGGCGTCGGCTGGCGTGGAGAAGTTTGTGTCACACGTGTACGCTGTGGTAGCAACAACAAACGAAACAGACACACAGGAGAAGGACAATGTGATGGACATGCTGGACAAGCCGGAGAATGCCAATGTGCAAAGCAAACAACACACATGGTGGGTCTAGGTGGCCATGAAGTCGAGACCCTAGGTCGGCGGAGCTCCCTAAACCTCACCACCACTGCCACGATTCAGGTTGTGCATGCTTCCCCTAGCTGCATCTCATGTTTGGCATTTAAGTGGTCTTTGTAAAAAAACAAAAAAACAAAAAACACACACACACATGACAACTGGACAGCAACAAAGCGAAGCGGGACAATAATTGCTCTTCCATTCATTTTCAAGTAGAATGTCTGTGATCTATTTGTGCCGTGCGTGGTCTTAGCTAACACAACAGCAGTAGTAGGCTGGGCATGGCTACACATTCAAGACAACCACAATGAACACTTGAGAGACACGTTTAAGTCCAAGTACTGAAAAATCAGAATGAAAACGAATGCATCAGTTTATGGACCCGTTCGCGTACCAATGCACTTGGGTGGTGATGGTGACGACCAGTTACCATTCTGTGTACAAGTCAGTGTGGTGCTTCCCATGGCGTAGTAGCCCGTGATGCACTCATACGTGATGTTATGCTGCCATGTGTAGATGTCACCGTGACGTAGGGCGTTAGGCGTGTGTCCAGGGTTGGGACACGTCACGACTGCACAGGAAAACAACACACAACATACACGTGCAGACGAGGACGATTGTGAAACGGAACGGACTTCTACTTGAAGAAGTATAATGACGGAATGCTGGGCTCTTCACCTTCTCCTAGTAAGATGGAGGTGTACACAGGAGAGAGAGCAAAAGAACAGGTTCAACAGCATGGTGCACAAATAGGGCCAAAAAATGTGGCAATGTGATAGGGCGCTAATACAGCTCTGCGCCAAATGAAATATGCTGGCCATAAAATTAGTGAGCAGAGAGGAATAGAACACTTCGAAAGAGCACACATTCCAGTTTCTTTAACTATAGCAGAAAGGTTATGGAATAGCGCAAAGGAATATTTGACGAGTTGTAAATTCCACAAAACAAGGCCTCACATAACAACCACGGGATCCTAGCCTTAGTCATCTGATGATCTCAATACTGCTCACTGGAAGATTGCACAACATAATACCTGGCCGTACCTGTACAGTAAGGTGTTGGTGAACTCCAGAATCCTGTATGTAAGCAAGTGTGTGATACATTACCCACCAGTCTATACCCTTGTACACATGCATAGTTGACTTCAGTCAGGTAGTCTACACTCAATAAAGATGATGTCACGTTCAGTGAACGTAGAGTGTGAGCCGCTAGACTGGGTAGCAAACACTGAACGACTGTAAGCAAACACGAGAAGAGAGCATACAAGTAACACAGTTTAAGAAAAGTCGTAGCAGTCAGTCGAGCACTCTTGGGCAAGTTCAAGACGAGCCACACAAACAGAATGAACAACACATTGAGCATGTCGGAGAGATCTTGGAAATGAAATATTCCATATCAGCAACAGTTCATGTGGTCATGAACTCTTCACATCAGCATAAAAGTATTATACATCAAATGTGTGAACAAATTTCATGGTTCGCTTGAGACTCGGTTAGAATGAATTTTCAGCATCTGTAGGAACGCCACCACTCTGCAAGGCTCTATGGCGCAGATGCAGCTCCTACAGCGGTGGGAGGTGAGTAGATAAGCCCAACAGCAAAGTGTAAAATCAGGGTGTATATCCAAACAATAAGAACACGGGCAGTTCAAACCATCCCCGACGTCCACGGCCATAGAGAGATAACCAACCGGCTACAGAGCTCTGCCCTCACTTACTTGAACACTGCGTTTCAGTTCCATTCCATTGGCCATTTTCACCACACACACGAACACCAGACCCGGACTGCGTGTAACCAACATCACAGCTGAACCGAGTCACTGAACTGTAGCTGAAATTGCCATCGTTCAAGTCCGCAGCACCGTCAGCGGGTGCATTGAGAGAAGGACATTCGATAAGAGTACAACTGAGAGGATCACCCGTCCAGTTACCAGAATCTGAACACATTATGTCGGTGGATCCCGACACACTTGTGTAACCTGTTCTGCAGGCATACTGAACCACACTGCTGTACGTTCTTGAGGTGTAGGATGCAACCGCATTTTCTCCACTGGGTGGACTGCCACAGGAAATAATGGTACAGTTTGGAAAGGATGAATTCCATGTTTGATTGTGTTGGCATAAAACTGAGAGTTCATCACTCGTTTCATATCCCACATCACATTGAAAACGTATCACACTTGTTACTGTGTTGTTTCTACTAGTGCTGCTACGATGTGCATTGCTATTGTCTACCATTGGACACTGTTTAGGAACACAGCTTGGTGTGGAGCTGTTCCAGGAACCATCAGCTTGACAGAACAACACACTGTTGCCCACCAGATCAAAGCCAACAGGACAATGGAACATCACAGATCTATTGTAGAAATGTTCATCTCCATGTCGGCTGATGTAGTCACTGTGTCCAGGATGATCACAGTTCCGGGCTGTAGACAGAAAAGAAGTATACGAAAGGAATTACAGCGACAGTACGCCTTAACCTGCTAGACTTCCCACTGCCTACGATAGTACATAAGAGGCGCGCAAAGGAAAGGAATGGCTTGTTTGTTGTCACTCAAAGTTTCCTGGTTTGAAAACCAATCATCAGACAATGGCTGTTCAGCCATGAAACTCTGAGATACAGAAAATACGAGCCCTTATGCGCAATGAAAGGGAGTTTGATGAGATTACCCAGTGCAGCTTGCTATTACTTCAATAACGAGCACTACGTCGATGCCCAGAGGCGAGTCAGGTACATGTATACGTATTTAGGCCAAGGCTGATGTACCAGAGTAGACGAGCAATTTTGGATAAGTCCTGAGACTCGGAGAAATGTATGGGAAGTCCACCAACACATTTTTTTAAAGTGGTAAATATCACAGATCTGTGTAGACGAAACAAATGTAGGCTACCTACCTTGACCGGTTGTCAGATTCAGGTCGTAAGCGGTGCAGGTGGGGGCAAGGTGGGGAGGGGGGGGGGGGGGAGGGGGGGGGCAATACATCAGATCCACTAGTAAGAGAGAGAAGAGGCTCATCAGGATTCAGGGAGGCCTAAGGCTTACCTGTGCAGTGAGGTGTGGGTGCAGTCCATGAAGCATTGGCCTGGCATTGAATAATTGATGTACCATTGAGTAGAAAACCACTATTACACTCATACTGGATGACATCAGTATAGCTACGAGCAGTAGTGTTACGTTGTCCATCCACTGGTATACCAGGATCAGTACATTGTACAGGTGAACATACAGGAACATTGCCAGTCAACATACCAACACCATTATTACTAACATCAACTACACAACTACGAACAACATCACCACCGGTTAGCTCATGACCAGGGACACAATCCCCTCCAACAGTATCACCATAGGTAGCAGTGCTCATGTGGGCAATGTAGTCAAAGTTAGCAACGCTTGGCACCAAACACTGCACCGGACTACAACCATCTTGTCGGATATCGAGCCCCTGGGCTACCCACGCGTACGGTATGGTGGCATTCGATGCGTTCAAGAAGTTGCAACCGAATGTGCTCTGAAGTGTACGGTTTGCGCCCACAAAGCCGTGGTTGCATGTTAATTGCATAACTGCATTGAACGACGCGTCAGTGTCCAAAGTGAATGCGTTGGTGAGGTTGCGGAGGGCAGAGCACGTCACAGGTACACACTCTGGCAAGGTTGCAGCGGAGTAGGTGCCATTCTCCAAGCATGTGAACGCTGCAGAGTACACACCACTGGTTACATGGTAACCTACATCGCATTGCAGTGTGATGTTATCACCGTATGAACCCTGGTTGGATGAGAGTATGCCGTTCTGAGCAGTGATCGGAGGGCACTGAACAACTGCAGAACAGAGAACAAGAACAAATCAAACACTTTCAGCTATAATGCTGCAGGGGATATGCTATGATGCCAAATCTGTCTTACGTATTACGGCAGCTAGCTGAGTGGCAAAACGCCCATTTACGGTTAAAGTGTGAGCAGAAAATTTCCCAGCCAGAAGCCCTTTATTTAATATGTAGAAGAACTTTGGGCGGCAGACATACTATGTGACGTGCATTTTCATAAGCTCTATATTAAATGCTACAATTACAGACACCATCTCACACAGTACAACACCGTGCTTCAGCGAAACAGAGGCAGAGTTGGGGACGTGGTGAATGAGTTCTGTCAAGCCGAGGCCATGGTGGATTCTAACAGTCCACACTCGTTTCTCCACATCCTCATCAAAATCTCACTGATCCTCCCTCCCCACAGTCATAATACAAGATGATAGCCCATGCCTCACGGCAGACATCCATGCACGACATGTATACATACCCTGGCATCCTGGATGATCATTATTAAATTGGCCGTCGTCCGAGCACCTTCCAGCGGTTGCACCCGCCATCAGACGGTGTCCAGTATCACAGTTATAGGTGATCTGGTCACCCCAGTCATACACAGACAGTGCTGGATGAACTAGGGAATGAGCTGGCAGTGCTGCAGGACTGCATGTTATTCCTGGAGAACCACACACAACGAGAATGGGAAGGAAAAAGGATGGTGTGAGTGGGAAATTGTCCACAGCTGTTCATAATGTGTACACATGATGCTAGTAGGCTAAAGTAGCCGGGGAAGCATAGTTTACAGTGCTGCTCAACGGAATCGAATGAAGCAAGTCAATGTCATGCCGGGCGCTGTACAACTCAAGATCTGTGAACACTGGGGTGTGAGACGAAGCCGGATGAAAACTTGACTGAAGCGAACTGATTTCATTGAGCAGCAGAGTACATATACATGCAGTGGAGTCATCAAAGACTTAGGAGCAGTCGGTGAGAGTGCACAGAGGAGTAAACAACACAGCTACTAGTATACCACACATCGCGCCCCATCTGACTCGGTACTGTACAACAGAATATCCTGTACCGCCCGCTAATAGTGACAACACACTGCACATACTTCTTGGAACTCACTGCATGCGTGGACTTACTCGTGCAAGTAGGGACTGTACCACTCCATGTCTTGTCGTCCTGGCAACTAATCATGGCCGACCCAGACGTCATTTCGTAACCAGGTAGACAGGTGTAGATGATATTGCTGCCAAAGGTGGATGCATTCCCTTGCCAATCGGCATTGGAAACATTCGGAATGGCTCCACAGTTGATGATTGCACACGAGGCTGTTTCCAGCGACCAGTTTCCCGTCGGCTGGCATGTAGAATTAGAGCTTGCCACACCGCCGGTGAGCTCGTGGCCAGGAAGGCAGCGTACCGTGACAACGTCCTGGAATGCAGGACTTGGTAATGCTGGTTCAACCAGTCCATTGGGTACACTTACAAACACCGGACACTCCACTCCTGCACACAGGAATGTAGAAGAGAGACAGGGCAGGATGCATACATAAACCGAAAGGAATGTGCAGGTGGCAAGAAAATCGAATGAAGTCAATCATTGGACAGCGCAACCTTTCAGTGACGATTGCATTGTGAGAAATTCTTACAACACAATGAAAACAGTATCTTTATCTATCAAAGACGAACACACATCACTTGTGCAGACCAAAACCTGAGCAGTGAGACATGGAGATGTGAACAGAAGGAGCAAACTCACGTGTACAGTTTGGTGCTGAGCCATCCCAGTATCCAGGCTGATTGACGCTGTGTACGCAACGCTGTGACCAGTCTTCTCCGTCGCGGCCATCGCCGCCGTCGTCATCGTTGGTAACGGTAGACAGCTGATAGCCAGCATCACACGACCAGGTGACTGTCTGGTTGTACGACAATGCCGTCCTAGCAGTGGTGGTGTTGATAGTGGTGTTTGCCATGCTATGCTCACCGTTAGGAATAGCAGGCAGTGAGGAGATGTCACACTGCACACCTACGACACACACATTTGCACAGCGCAGAAGCAAGTACCAGTACAGCCAATGAGCCAGTTATTCGGCAACAACAAGAGACAAATTTGTCGGGAAAGTTGAAAATTGACGGAAATGAAAATTCGCTACATTGTTTCTATCCCAAGCCATGTACCATGAGTTCTTTTTACGGAGGGAGTGAAATGCAAGTGCAATGGCGGCTTAGAATAAACGACAAAGGAGAGATACTGGAGAGATACTGCTGGAGGCAATGTCACATCTAAGGTGAATGGAGATACTTGTAGGCCATAATAGCATTGTAGCAGCTGAGATGTTCGCACAGTACCTTGACAAATTGGTGGTGGATTAGTCCAGTTGTGAGTTTGAGAACAAGTAGTGTTGTTTGCACCAATCAGATAGTGACCAACATCACACACATAGCTGTACACGTGACCATAGATGTACATGATACCAGATGCTGAAGATGTCGTTGACACAGCTGTTGGCTGCATGCCGGAATACAGCGGGGTTGGTGGACTTGGGCACAGGATTTCTACACATGGACAGTAAGAAGAGAACATGGCAAGGTGGTAGCTGCAGTATCGCGCATCCTTGCAGCTAGCAAACACAGACCATGGGGAAAATGCAGATCCATGGCATATACCCGTAGCCGTGGTAGTAAATCCGTGCTTATTCCTGTAGAAGCCGATGTCAGTGCTAGGCTTGCATTCAAGTCTGGCTTGTATTCAAACCAGGTACTTCTTTGTATGTCAACACTGAAACTAGGCTTATTTGTAGCCTCAATAGTCTTGTCGCATTTTGTCCCCCCCTCCCCCCCCCCCTCCCCGAAAGAATTTATCATATTTCAGCTTGAGTTTGTTGTGTTTGGGATGGTCTAAACCATGTCATCTTTCAGCAGGGTAGCAATAAGTGATATTCTCTCACTCGCACCATGCAATCAGTCAAAGCGCAATAACTTACGTTGACAGGCGGGGAAAGACCCGTTCCATTGTTCACTGGCTTGGCACGTCAACACACCACTTTGGTTGGTGCCCAGTTCGTAACCCTCGTCACAGCTGAACCGCACAGTGTCACCAAAACGATTGCCATCGTAAGCGTCAATGCGCCCGTTCTGTGGCGGAATGGCGGGGGAGCATGAACGTCTAACGCATACAGGATCTGCTCCAGACCATGTTTCATCCGCTATGCATGTCCGGGTCAAGTTGCCAGAGACAAGCTCGTGTCCAACACTGCACACACCGACCAGAGTATCTTCGAACACACGGTCCGCAGTGGCATTCAACCAGACTCCGTTATTGATCGCGTCCAGGCTTTCACACTGAACTCGAACACAGTCTGGTGCTATGGTCGACCAGGTCATGTCATGCTGGCAGGTAATGTTGAGCACGGGGAAAGGCCAACTCCAGCGATACCCGGCCAGGCACGTATAGGAATGTGTGCTACCGTAGGTGTTACTGCTGCCGGTTCTCAGCGTGTTGTTGCCACCCAGAGGGGCTGAACCGTTGCACTGCGTCTCCTGGCAGTCGGGCATGAAGCCAGGCACCCAGCGGCTGGCTCGGCACACCGACGACTGAGCGTTGCTACTCTCGTAACCGTTGTGGCACAGCGACAGAATGACGTCACTCTCGTACAGCGCCATATTTGGCATGAAGGAACCGCGGGATGTGACCGTTGTTGCGTGGAGCGGACTGGAGAAGTTCGTGTCGCACATGTAAGCTGCAGAGAGCAAACACAGAACAGGCATGGCAGGACCGTGTAAGTATGGTGATGGCATCAAGTTCAATCCTGCGCTGGCTACAGCCCCAATTCACCACACATGCTAAGCAATGGGTGGAAGGTATGGTGCACATACGACGCACATGCCATGGCCTCCTTAGACAGATCACAGATGAAAAGCAACAAAGTTCTTCCCTAGGTGTAGTTTGCAACTTCCATTATTTTCGGAGTATAAGCAGCTTTAACTACGATGGTCTAATGAACCGTGAAATACATGGTGGATGTCTGTATTTCGTAACAAAAAAATCTGAGTGCAGCGTGCACTTCAGTGCGGCTTATACTCCGGAAAATATGGTACATACAAACTGCAGATACTAGTATTCCCAAGTCCTGCTCCACTGTACTCACCTATACAAGATGGAGGCAGTGCCGACCAGTTGCCGTGCTGGGTGCAGGTCAGCGTCGTCTCTCCGTCGGCATAGAAACCGTTCAAACATTCGTACGCGACGCTGTGCGACCATTTGAATGCGTTGCCGTGACGGAGGGCGTTGGTAACATGATCTGGTTGGGGACAGGTTATCACTGTAGTCGAGTAGAGCAGGGAGAAATCAAATTAATTTTAGTGTATGCAGGGCCATCAGAATGTACAGTCAACTTCGCTTATAACGACTGCGGATATAACGACAATTCGCGAATAACGACAGAATTTCCATGCCCAGAACAAAGTCCCGTCTAACTGTAATACATAATGAGACTTCGGGTACAAAGACACTTCGCGAATAAGGGCACGTTTCTGCTGCCCCGCCGAGTGTCGTTATACGCAAAGTTGACAGTGTATGTATTCCACATTGGCGCAGAGATGCAGGGTTGGATTTCACCTTACACCACTGTACTGCATGCACACATTCAGTGGTGATATGTGAAATCCAACACGGCAAGCTTGTAAAGCTGAGACGCAAAGGTTGGTTTACACTTTGCAACACGGTAGCTTGGAAACACACACAGAGGAACCAGATATTAAACCAAGTTGTAGCTGCATGCCTGCACTTACCTGTACAATAAGGTGCTGGTGAACTCCAGAATCCTGTATGTAAGCAAGTGTGTGATGCATTACCCACCAGCCTATACCCTTGTACACATGTATAGTTGACTTCAGTCAGGTAGTCTACACTCAATGAAGATGATGTCATGTTCAGTGAACGTAGAGTGTGAGCCGGTAGACTGGGTAGCAAACATTGCACGACTGCAAGCAAACACGAGAAACACAGCATAGAACAGTGCAAGCACAGAGTCACAAAGTGAACAAGCAACACAGTTTGAGAAGTCGTAGCAGCTAGTCGAGCTCTCTTGGGCAAAGTTCAAAATGAGCCACACAAACAGAATGAACAACACATTGAGCATGTCGGAGAGATCTTGGAAATGAAATATTCCATATCAGCAACAGTTCATGTGGTCATGAACTCTTCACATCAGCATAAAAGTATTATACATGAAATGTGTAAACAAATTCATGGTTTGCTTGAGACTCAGTTAGACTGAGCTGTCAGCATCCGTAGGAACGCCACCACCCTGCAAAGATCTAAGGTGCAGATGCAGCTCCTAAAGTGGTGACAGGCGAGTAGACCAGCCCACCACAGCAGCAAAGTGTAAAATCAGGGTGTATATCCAAACAATGAGACCACGGGCAGTGTAGTAAGCCATCCCCAGCATTGGGGCCATAGAGAGATAACCAACCGGCTACAGAGCTGTGCCCTGACTTACTTGAGCACAGCGTATCAGTTCCATTCCATTGGCCATTTTCACCACACACACGAACATCAGACCCGGACTGTGTGTAACCGACATCACAACTGAATCGAATCACTGAACTGTAGCTGAAATTGCCATCGTTCAAGTCCGCAGCACCGTTAGTGGGTGCATCGAGAGAAGGACATTCGATAAGAGTGCAACTGAGAGGATCACTCGTCCAGTTACCAGAATCTGAACATGTTATGTCGGTAGATCCCGACACACTTGTGTAACCTGCTCTGCAGGAATATTGAACCACACTGTTGTAAGTTGTCGAGGTGTAAGACGCGACCGCATTCTCTCCACTGGGTGGACTGCCACAGGAAATAATGGTACAGTTTGGAAAGGATGAATTCCATGTTTGATTGTGTTGGCATACAATTGAGAGTTCATCACTCGTTTCATATCCCACATCACATTGAAAACGTATCACACTTGTTACTGTGTTGTTTCTACTAGTGCTGCTACGATGTGCATTGCTATTGTCTACCACTGGACACTGTTTAGGAACACAGCTTGGTGTGGAGCTGTTCCAGGAACCATCAGCTTGACAGAGCAACACACTGTTGCCCACCAGATCAAAGCCGACAGGACAATGAAACATCACAGATCTATTGTAGAAATGTTCATCTCCATGTCGGCTGATGTAGTCACTGTGTCCAGGATGATCACAGTTCATAGCTGCAGGAAACGACACAAAAATCACAAAATCACCATCGAAAAGGACAAAGAAATGCAAATGATCAACCCACAAAATAGAGAACACAAAACTGAGGACAAGACTCCAAGCATGAATACATTTGCAATGTTGAAGCGGCTTCTAGCTTACCTGTACAGTGTGGTGTGGGTGCAGTCCATGTAGCATTGGCCTGACATTGAATAATTGATGTACCGTTGAGTAGAAAACCACTATTACACTCATACTGGATGACATCAGTATAGGTACGAGCAGTAGTGTTACGTTGTCCATCCACTGGTATACCAGGATCAGTACATTGTATAGGTGAACACACAGGAACACTGCCAGTCAACATACCAACAGCATTATTACTAACATCAACTACACAACTACGAACAAGATCACCACCGGCGAGCTCGTGACCAAGAGCACAATCCCCTCCAACAGTATCACCATAGGTAGCAGTGCTCCTGTGGGCAATGTAGTCAAAGTTAGATACACTCGGCACCAAACACTGCACCGGACTACAACCACCTTGTCGGATATCGAGCCCCTGGGCTACCCACGCGTACGGTATGGTGGCATTCGATGCGTTCAAGAAGCTGCAACCGAATGTGCTCTGAAGTGTACGGTTTGCGCCCACAAAGCCGTGGTTACATGTTAATCGCGCAACTGCATTGAACGACGCGTCAGTGTCCAAAGTGAATGCGTTGGTGAGGTTGCTGATGGCAGGGCACGTCACGGGCACACACTCTGGCAAGGTGGCGATGGAGTAGGTGCCATTCTCCAAACATGTGAGCGCTGTATTGTAGACACCACTGGTTAGATGATAACCTACATCGCATTGCAGTGTGATGTTATCACTGTATGAACCCTGGTTGGACGAGAGTATGCCGTTCTGAGCAGTGATCGGAGGGCACTGAACGACTGCAGAACAGCGAACAAGAACAAATCAAAAACCATCAGCTATAATGCTGCAGGGGATATGCTATGATGCCAAATCCATCTTATATTATTATGGGAGCTAGCTGAGTGGCAAAATGCCCATTTACGAGTAAAGTGTGAGCAGAAAGTTTCCCAGCCAGAAACTCTGATATAAAAGAACTTTGAGTGGCAAAAATACTATGTGACATGCTCTTTTCTCCACATCCTCATCAAAATCTCACTGACCCTCCCTCCCCACATTCATACATATGACATAATACAAGATGATAACCCATGCCTCACGGTGGACACCCATGCACAACACATACCATACATACCCTGGCATCCCGGATGATCATTATCAAATTGGCCGTCGTCTGAGCACCTTCCAGTGGTTGCACCCGCCATCAGACGGTGTCCAGTACCACAGTTATAGGTAATGTGCTCGTTCCAGTCGTACACAGGCAGTGCTGGATGAACCAGAGAATGAGCTGGTAAGGCTGCACGACTGCATGTTATTCCTGGAGAACCACACGCAACGAGAACGGGAAGGAAAAAGGATGGTGTGAGTGGGAAATTGTCCACAGCTATTCATACTGTGTACAGGCGATGTTAGTAGGCTAAAGTATCCGGGGAAGCATGGGGGTTACAGTGCTGCTCAACACAATCGGATGAAGCAAGTCAATGTCATGCCGGGCACTGTACAGCCCTAGATCGGTGAACACTGGGGTGTGAGACGAAGCCCGGTGAAAACTTGACTGAAGCAAACTGATTTCATTGAGCAGCAGAGTACATGTACATGAAGTGGAGTCATCAAAGACTTAGGAGCAGTCGGTGAGAGTGTACAGAGGAGTAAACAACGCAGCTACCAGTATACCACACATCGCGCCCCATCTGACTCGGTACTGTACAACAGAATATCCTGTACCGCCGCCGGCAAATAGTGGCAACACGCTGCACATACCCGTACATGCTGGAACTCACGGCATGCATGGACTTACTCCTGCAAGTAGGGACTGTCCCACTCCACATCCTGTCTTCCTGGCAACTAATCATGGCCGACCCAGCCGTCATTTTGTAACCAGGCAGACAGGTGTAGATAACGTTACTGCCAAAGATGGATGCATTCCCTTGCCAATCGGCATTGGAAACATTCGGAATGGCTCCACAGTTGATGATTACACATGAGGTTGTTTCCAGTGACCAGTTGCCTGCAGGCTGGCAGGTTGAATTCGAGCTTGCCACACCGTCGATGAGCTCATGGCCAGGAAGGCAGCGTATCGTGACAACGTCCTGGAATGCAGGATTTGGTAATGCTGGCTCAACCAGTCCGTTGGGTACACTTACAAACACTGGACACTCCACTCCTGCACACAGGAATGTAAAATAGAGAAAGGGCAGGATGCATACATACATAAACCACAAGAAACGCGCAGGTGGCAATAAAATAGAGTGAAAACAAGTTCACTAGTATTGCATATTGGATCTTTCCATGATGATTGCGTTGTGATGAAAAAATAGCAAAATATACAAGGACCTCGTTGCAAAACGTCGTTACAACACAAGGAGCAAGATAATTATGTTCATCTGTCAAAGACACAGGCAAATCACTTGCAGCGGCGGATCCAGCGATCTCTACAGCGGGGTTCCAGTATAGTCAAAACTGAATAGCTGATACATGTACATGTATATGGACACGAATATGGTTACCAGTAGTACATTTTACGAAATTTGGGGGGTTCCGTGGAACCCCTGGAACCCCTGGAACCCCTCCTGGATCACCCCTGACTTGTGCAGACGAAAACCTGAGCAGTGAGACATGGAGATGTGAGCAGAAGGAGCAGAACTCACGTGTACAGTTTGGCACTGTGCCATCCCAGTATCCAGGCTGATTGACGCGGTGTACGCAACGTTGTGACCAGTCTTCACCGTCGCTGCCATCACCGCCATTGTCGTCGTCATTGGTAACGGTGGACAGCTGATAGCCAGCATCACACGACCAGGTGACTGTCTGGTTGTACGACAGTGCCATTCTAGCAGTGGTGGCATTAATGGTGTTGGTGGTGTTTGCAATGCTATGCTCACCGTTGGGAATGGCCGGCAGTAAGGAGATGTCACACTCCACACCTATGACAAACACACACATGCACACAGCACAGAAGCAAAAGCCAGTACAACCAATGAGCCAGCTATTCGGCAACAACAAGAGACAAATTTGTCCGAAAAGTTGAAAATTTACTGAAATGAAAATTCGCTACATTGCTTCTATGGCAAGCCATGTGTCAGGCGCGTGCCCCGTATGGGTTCCTGGGTGCCCGGAACCCCCCCCCCTTTTTTCGCTCAAAATGCAAGATTTTGCTCAATTTTTTGAAAATTTCCCGGGGAGGCCCCCCGGAAACCCCCCTTGAAGGGCACCGGCGCACGCGCCTGTGTGTCACAAGTCCTTTCTACAAAGGAGAGGAGTGAGATACTACAGTGCAATGGCAAATTAACTACATAACAGAGATACTCTAGGGTACCTCGACTCAGACACTCAAAACTCGGTCCCTTTGCTGCACACGTCACTAGAAAGAGTTCACCAAATTTTCGTGCATGGCCCATCATGAGGGTGAAATCATTTTAGTATTTGAGTTGCGTGTTTGAGTTGAGGTATCCTAATGTTTAGTGGCTGGAGTGGAGTCTGCGAGTACTTAGAAAAGCAGAGATACGTCACATCTGAGGTCAATGCAGATAGGCCATATTATTAGAGTAGCTGAGATGCTGGCAAATTACCTTGACAAGTTGGTGGTGGATTAGTCCAGTTGTGAGTTTGAGAACAAGTAGTGTTGTTTGCACCAATCAGATAGTGACCAACATCACACACATAGCTGTACACGTGACCATAGATGTACGTGATACCAGATACTGAAGATGTCGTTGACACGGGTGTTGGTGGCATGCCGGAATACAGCGGGGTTGGTGGACTTGGGCACAGGATTTCTACACATGGACAGTAAGAAGAGGACATGGCAATATGGTAGCTGCAGTATTGCACATCCTTGCAGCTCACAAGCAAAGAAAACGGGGAAAATGCAGATCCATACTAGCCGTGGTAGTAAATCCACGCTTATTCCTGTAGACACCGATGTAAGTGCTAGGCTTCCACTCAAAGCAGGCCTGTATTCAAAGCAGGTATTTCTAAGTGTGTCAACACGAAATCCAGGCTTATTTGTAGTCTCAATAGTCTCGTCGCATTTTGTCCCCCCCCCCCGCGAAAAAATTATCAGTTCCAGTTTGTTGTGTTTAGGCTGGTCTAAACCATGTCATCTTTCAGCAGGGTAGCAGTAAGTGATAATCTCTCACCAGCACTATACACTATACAATCGCAGTCAGTCAAAGAGCAATAACTTACGTTGACAGGCGGGGAAAGACCCGTTCCATTGTTCACTGGCGTGGCACATCAATACACGAATCTGGTTGGTGCCCAGTTCGTAACCCTCGTCACAGCTGAACCGCACCACGTCACCAAAACGGTTGCCATCGTAAGCGTCAATGCGCCCATTCCGTGGCGGAATGGCGGGAGAGCAGGAACGTCTGGCGCATACAGGATCTGCTCCGGACCATGCTCCATCCGCCGTGCATGTCCGGGTCAAGTTGCCAGAGGCAAGCTCGTATCCGTCACTACACACACCGACCAGAGTATCTTCGAACACACGGTCCGCAGTGGCATTCAACCAGACTCCGTTGTTGATCGCGTCCAGGCTTGCACACTGAACTCGAACACAGTCTGGAGCAGTGGCTGACCAGGTCATGTCATGCTGGCAGGTAATGTTGAGCACGGGGAAAGGCCAACTCCAGCGATACCCAGCCACGCACGTATAGGAATGTGTGCTACCGTAGGTGTTACTGCTGCCGGTTCTCACGGTGTTGTTGCCACCCAGAGGGGTTGAACCGTTGCACAGCGTCTCCTGACAGTCGGGCATGAAGCCAGGTACCCAGCGGCCGGCTCGGCACACCGACGACTGAGTGTTGCTACTCTCGTAACCGTTGTGGCACAGCGACAGAATGACGTCACTCTCGTACAGCGCTATATTTGGCATGAAGGAGCCGCGGGATGTGACCGTTGTTGCGTGGAGCGGACTGGAGAAGTTCGTGTCACACGTGTGAGCTGCAGAGGGCAAACACAGGACAGGCATTCTGATGATAGGAAATAGTACCATTGTCATCGCACTGGCTGCGGCTCCATATCACCAAAAAAAATGTTATGGTGAGTGTAAATGGGATACTACCGCCATCACTGTGCTGTCTTCAGCCCCACACCACCAACAATGTCACTATAGCTATGCACTGGGTCAGAGGTATCGTGCACACACCACGCACATACCTTGGTCTCAATAGGCAAATCACAAAAACAACAAGGTTCTTTCTTAGGCTTAGTTCGCAACCCCAAACAAGTATGTCGATATCCCCCGGTGGCAAGAAAGTCACTGCAGCAGGCACACGTATGGCTGTACAGTGCTGCACAATGAAATCGCCGCCGGGCGCTGCCCAGCCCTAGCACTACAAACACTGTTCTGTGCACTCGAACGCAGCGCTACTTTATTCATGAGGCTGGATTTCTCTAGCCAGAACTGTACATGCATGGTTGTACATCAACCCACAGAGATTCCCAAGTCCTGCTCCACTGTACTCACCAGTACAAGATGGAGGCAGTGCCGACCAGTTGCCCTGCTGGGTGCAGGTCAGCGTCGTCTCTCCGTCGGCATAGAAACCGTTCAAACACCCGTACGTGACGCTGAGCGACCATTTGAAGGTGTTGCCGTGACGGAGGGCGTTGGTAACATGATCTGGTTCGGGACAGGTGATCACTGTAGTCGAGTAGAGCAGGGAGAAATCAAATTTAGTGTATGCAGGGCCATCAGAATCATGTATATATATTCCACATTCTACACTTTGCTTTGTGAGTATATAAACCAATACTGATCCAGATTTCTCATTACTGTTTTCTGATGATCACTTAGTGCGTCACAGTGAAACTCGGAGTAAAAACACTTTCTCTGGCCTCTAATTGTGTGTATATTCCACATTGGTATGGTCATGAAGAGGCGCAGAATGTACATGTTTTCCACATTGGAGTGGGCATGAAGAGGCACGCGGGTGTGTGATTGCGAAGACCATGGACAGTCGTGCAAGGTGAAATCCAACTCCTGCACAGCTGGCTAAAGCCAGGATGCAGAGGTTGAATTTCAACTTGCACCGCTGTATTGCATGCACACACAGCGGTGATACGTGAAATCCAACTCGGCAAGCTTGTAAAGCTGAGACACATGGGCTGGTTTACACTTTTCACCACGGTAGCTTGGAGATTACACAGGAGAACCAGATACAAAAGTAACAAAACCCAATTGTAGCTGCATGCTTGCACTTACCTGTGCAGTAAGGTGTTGGTGAACTCCAGAATCCTGTATGTAAGCAAGTGTGTGAGACATTACCCACCAGCCTATACCCTTGTACACATGTATAGTTGACTTCAGTCAGGTAGTCTACACTCAATGAAGATGATGTCACGTTCAGTGAACGTAGAGTGTGAGCCGGTAGACTGGGTAGCAAACATTGCACGACTGTAAGCAAACACGAGAAACACAGCATAGAACAGTGCAATCACGGGCTGTCCGACTCTTCACCATCATTCCAAAGCAGGACACCCACACATGATGTACACGAGGGCATATCGAATGTATACAAATGTTTTAACAAAAACAATACTGTCTCACCGAAAGCTGTCCTACTCGAAGCGGGTCAGTTTGACAGTCTGTACTCACAAACACTTGAAACTCAGATACACACTGGACGTAAGTGGCAAAGCAATGCGACAGCCCCCCACAAAACCCTGTGCTGACTCACCTGAACATGTAGCATCTGTTCCATTCCAGTTGCCGCTGGCTTCACACACGCGCACACCAGACCCGTGCTGTATGTAGCCAAGATCACAGCTGAACACAGTCACTGAGCCATAGCTGAAATTCCCACCATTCAAATCCGCACTGCCGCCAGTTGGTTCGGAAAGGGCCGGACAAGAGATGAGATCGCACGCCATGGCTGCGCCTGTCCATGTTCCGTTCGAAGTGCACGCCACAGCAAGATCACCTGATACATGCTGATAGCCAACATTACATGTATAGCTGGCTCTGGCTCCAAAGTCAGTGGAGGCTGTACTCAAAACTGAGTTCTCACCACTGGGTGGATTGCCGCAGGAAACAATGGTACAGTTCGGAAAGGATGAATTCCATGTTTGATTGTGTTGGCATAAAACTGAGAGCTCATCACTCGTTTCATATCCCACATCACATTGAAAACGTATCACACTTGTTACTGTGTTGTTTCTACTAGTGCTGCTACGATGTGCATTGCTATTGTCTACCACTGGACACTGTTTAGGAACACAGCTTGGTGTGGAGCTGTTCCAGGAACCATCAGCTTGACAGAACAACACACTGTTGCCCACCAGATCAAAGCCGACAGGACAATGGAACATCACAGATCTATTGTAGAAATGTTCATCTCCATGTCGGCTGATGTAGTCACTGTGTCCAGGATGATCACAGTTCAGCGCTGCAGAAAAAAAGAAAAAGAAAGCGAAAAACGGAGTTGCAAGGAGTCGTCCAGATGAAAAAGTCATCCGGTGATCTTGAATAAAGACCAACTTGGCGGTCTTCTGTCACAGAGACACAGAGAGTTGATAAGCAAACAAGTGAAGGATTCAAAATGTGACAACACTGGTAAAAGACCATACCTGTACAGTGTGGTGTGGGTGCAGTCCATGTAGCATTGGCCTGACATTGAATAATTGATGTACCGTTGAGTAGAAAACCACTATTACACTCATACTGGATGACATCAGTATAGGTACGAGCAGTAGTGTTACGTTGTCCATCCACTGGTATACCAGGATCAGTACATTGTATAGGTGAACATACAGGAACACTGCCAGTCAACATACCAACACCATTATTACTAACATCAACTACACAACTACGAACCAGATCACCACCGGCTAGCTCATAGCCAAGATTGCAAGTGCCAATGACATCATCACGATACATAATGACATCACCGCGTAGGCTTGTATAACTCAGATGCGGCACTGAGGGCACATTACACTGTACGGGTCTGCAGCCATTGACTCTGATATCCACACCAGACGTGGTCCAGCTGTACGGTATTGCTGAGGTGGTATTCAGGTAGCTACATGTGTACGTGCTTGTGAGCATGCCGTTCGCACCCACAAATCCCGCATCACATTCGAATCGTATCGTGGAACCGTACGTATTGCTAGTGCCGATGCGACGTGTGTTGTTAGCGGAGTCCGGTAAGGGGCAGGTGACAAGCCGGCAGTCCGGTACCGGCGCAGTGGAGTATGCTCCGCTAGCCAGGCAGGTGAGAACCGTGGAGTACTGGCCATCGCTTAGTTCATAGCCACGGTCACACTGCAGCGTGATGTTGTCGTCACCGAAGGAACCTTGCGTGGAGGAGAGCTGGCCATTCTGAATAGATATCGGTGGGCAATCCACAGCTGTGGATACATACATACAATAGTAGGCAGAGACACAGTCCCTCTTCAATCAAGAACTTCATAAAACAGCACCCTCTATAAACCAGGAAATTTTTCAGTAGCCAAAATGTCCCCTTCATGCACATTGCAGCAGTAAATCAGATTTGTTAATCCAGCACCCTCCCTAATCCAGCAGAATTTCCTTAGCACAAATGGCGCTGGGTTATAAAGGGACCCACCATAGATGGAAGAACATGGCAGAAGAGCACTTACCGTCGCATCCCGGATGTTCGTCAGAAAATCTCCCGGCATCAGTGCACCATGTCGCACTGGCACCAGACTTTATCACGTACCCTGTCATGCAGGAGAAACTGACCGTCTCGGACCAGTCGTACAGTGAGCGGTTGGTTGAGACTGTAGCATGGGAGCCGAGTGCCGGTGGATGACACCGGATACCTGCAGAGAGCACGGAGAGGAGACGATACGGGACAATCAGGCTAGGTACCAGTCACAGTGGCTACGAGACTCACGCACGGATGATCGTCAGTGACATGATTCATAATTCATACCCGCAGGGCCAGTGGCAGCATTTCAGCCAGTACGCTGTTGCACGCACACGCACACGCTCTGCCCAGTCAATCCAAGCCAGCCAGCTTTTATGCATACAACAAGCGGCCACAACTATGGACGCACGCAGCAAATGAAGGTCAGAACTTCTCTGTGACGGGAATAGAGTGTGGTTTCACATCCTGGTCCTGTGACTGCATTTGTGCAGAAAGTGTACATGGTATGTGAACAGTGGGCACACCAGATTTGAGGAGTTGGAGCCAAGCTGACTGGCCCTTATGGTCATGTGATTGTTGTGCAACAGCTCTATGTGCAGTATGTGCATTTATGCCATCAGATAGAACAGTACTTACGTGTGCAAGTAGGGACTGTCCCACTCCATGTCTTGTCGTCCTGGCAACCAATCACGGCCGACCCAGCAGTCATGTTGTAACCGGGGAGACAGGTATAGACGATGTTGCTGCCAAACGTGGACGTATTGCCTTGACGGTCGGCGTTGGAAACATTGGGAATGGCACCGCAGCTGACGGCGGTACACGTGGAAATGTCCTGCGACCAGTTGCCGGCAGCCAGGCACGTAACGGTGGCAGTGCTGGACTGACCGTCGGCAAGTTCATAGCCCTGCAGACACTGTACCATGGAGACGTCCTGGTAACGAGGACTCTGTGAAGCACCACTGGACTTCACAACACCATTCAGGACGGAGCCGTACGCTGGACAGGACACCCCTGAAGAATTCCAAGCAACACAAAACAATTAAAAAATAAATAAACAGGGATGAACCAATTTCGATCACAAACCACCCGAGTACAAATTTAACCATTATGCGGGGAAATATCTCAGAAACAAGGTGAAGATAGTGGATCTTTTCATGAACAAGAATAGCTATATGCAAGCATTTTACTTCCAGCAACCGGGTTGCTACAATGGTGCTTGCCCGATATTTGTTCGTCACTTACGAGTACAGTTTGGTGTTGTTCCAGTAAAGTATCCAGGTTGATTAGTGTAGTGTGTGCATTGCTGTATTCCATCAGCACCGCCGCTAGTACCAACACCACCACCAGCAGTGGTATTAGTAGTCTGTAGTTCATAGCCCTGATCACATGACCAGACTATGCTCTCGTTGTACTGGAGAACGGTAATCGAGAGATTGGCCGAGCTGTGACTGCCATGCGGTATGGCGGGTAGTTGTGACACGTTGCAGGTCACGTCTGCAAAGAGAAAAGAGGGGGAGAGAAAGAGAGATAATTTAAAGTGCTGTAAGCAAGCTAGCCGCCTTTAAGAGCTAGCTACGGAGTCATTCGAGACGAGACCAATTAAAAGCAACAACACAGTAGACCATCCTTTGACGAGAGTCAATGACTCTCTTCCTTTCTCCACACAGTATGTCCTTAAGACGAGCAACCTAACATTCTTCTCATACAAAATGTGCCTACAGAACCAGCAAGAACATCGAGTCGAACACCTCAAACAAAGTCTAGCAAAATGGCTGCCTTCTTCACAAGAATGTTTTGTTACTTAGGGGAAATAGTGTTTCCTGGAGATTTTAGATCTTGCACACACCAGTGCATGAAATCACTTACCTTGACATGTTGGTGGTGGATTAGTCCAGTTGTGAGTTTGAGAACAAGTAGTGTTGTTTGCACCAATCAGATAGTGACCAACATCACACACATAGCTGTACACGTGACCGTAGCTGTATGTGCTAGCAGAGCTTGACTGGTCCAAGAACCGGGAAGACTCGCCACTATCCGCATCTGATAGGTACATGGGTGCCGTGGGCGCTGGGCAAGTAATTTCTAGAGAACAGAAGGAGATAGGGAGAGGGAGAGAGAGGGGGGGGGGGGAGAGAGAGAGAGAGAGAGAGAGAGAGAGAGAGAGAGAGAGAGAGAGAGAGAGAGAGAGAAACCAAAATGGAATTTTACGGTGCATTTTAACATACCTGACACAGGTACCGGCATGTCACGTACAGAAGCCGGGCTTATTCCTGTAGAAGCCGATTTTACGGTTAGGCTTTCATTCGTATCAGGCTTGCCTTCAAACGAGGTAGTTCTATGTACGTCTACACCACAACCAGGCGTACGTGCCAGCAGGGCATTTCGAAAATCAAACTTAAAAAAAAAGAGTTTTCGAAACAGGCTTTATACAAAACAGCCAGGTATACCACACAGACACACATACACACACAGCACTGACTATGGACTAGCGTATTCCCGCGCTGTGTGTGAACAGAGGGGTATGCAGAGATTATGTGTGACTACGCGACTGCTATCTCACGTCTCTCTCTCTCACCTTGGCACGTGGGAAATTCACTGCTCCAGTTTCCGTCAGCCATGCAGGTTAGGACGGAGGTGTAGTTCCCCAGATCGTAACCTTCACTGCATCCATACTTGACCTGGTCACCGAAGTGCTGCCCGTTGAAGCTACTGATCACTGCATTGGCGGGCAGGACGACGTCGGGGCATTGGACCCGCGCACAGGCCAGACCCTGTCCCGACCAGGAGCCGCTCGCCAGGCAGGTCCGGGTTAAATCCCCGGATGACCGCTTGTAGCCGTACTGACATGCGGCAGTGATGTTGTCCTCAAACACACCACTGTTACCACCGTTGAGCCATTGTACGTTACCAGTGTTTGATAGCGTAGGACAAGCGGTGCGATAACAATCGGGCGCCGCGCCGGACCACTCCAGGTTGTACCGGCACGTGATGTTGAAGTAGGTGAGCGGCCAGGACCACGAGTACCCCGTGATGCATTTAACAGAATAAGCCGCACCAATGCCGGTCCCAGAGCCCGTCTGCTCAGTGTGTCGGCCGGCGACGAAGTGCGACTGGTTGCAGCGCGACGGCTGGCAGCTGGGCGCAAACGCTGGCACCCACTGACCGCCGAGGCACAGCGACTGTGCGTCCTCACTCTGGTAACCACTCTGGCACACGGTCACGATGATGTCATCCTCTCGCAGCAGCATGTTAGTACTGAAGTAGCCCTGGGATGTCAGTGTGATGGCGTTGTCCGGAGACGAGAAGTTAGTGTCACACGTGTACGCTACAGAAACAAGAGGGGAAACCACAAAGGTACAAGCAGATCAATATTGTGTGGAGTGCATTACTGGTCATGTCATACGGCATTTCAGTACCAGCGGACACAGTTATTGATTGGTCCAGCCATACCCTAGCCTTTCACACAGTTTGTATATGATATGGAGGATATACACATGATCTCCTCAGCAGTAAACACACATTGGTGACAAAAACGTTTGTCCGGCCATGGCCTGACCAACCGGACCGGTTTCGCCGGGCATGAATTTTAGAGTATACCTGGGTCATCTTCCTTTGCAATACAATCTCTCATCACGGCAGAGGTTCAAACCGCTCCATGACACCTGTCAATAAACTACAGATCCTGTACGCAACAAGAAAGAACATCACGCCGTGCACCAAGGAAATATCTCCTATCAAGGTGCTGTGGACGCTAGTACGAAACTCACCAACGCAAGTCGGCACGGCAGCTGTCCAATTCCCGTGATGCGTGCACGTCAGTGACGAGTTGCCAATCAGATAGAAACCCTTGACGCACTCAAACGTGATGCTGTGCTGCCACTTGTACACGTTGCCATGGCGAATGCCATTGAAAATGGCGCCCGGATCAGGACAGGTCACGACTGAGATGAAAGAAAAACAGAATAGGAAAATCAGCGAATACAGTATAACAATTATATACAGTGCAAGTATTTGCATTGGTCCTGCATCCTGACGATGATGGCTGCTGATCGGAATTTGGATTGAGAACATAGAACTTTGCAGCAAAGAGACCACTTGCTTTTATGATTGTGTAGGGTTTTCTGTGTTCTGAAGCGGCGGCAGTAGAGCTAGCGCACCACGACCAAACCATTATTTTAAGAAGGGTCAAACTTACTTGTGCAGCTTGGTGTGGTGCCATTCCAAAGGCCGGTGTCCAAGCAGGTCTGCGCCCGGTCGTCACCGACTAGCCGGTATCCAATATGACACTGGTAGAGGATCTCTGTACTGTAGTCCACCAGGGTTGGCGTCATGGAGATGTTGATGTTCGTGATGGCATGCAATGGTAGCGCTGGGGCGATGCACTGCACAACTACAAGTTCAATACACGGAAAGATAATATTCAAGGAGCATCGAATCAGGACAGTGAAATGTGATGAACCCCGTGATGGGCGACCAGCCCTTGGGTCATCCTGATAAAAAAATAAGGAAATGTGTTTACTCCCCAAGCTGGAGCTCGCGTTTTCCACCGACTCGACTAGACACTTGACTGACTCGATATGAAAATCATCCAACGACATAGGAAATCATCGCGCAATGTTATCGCATGAGCTGATCGTTTAGTAACTTGTGGTGTTAGTGGACATTATAGCGTAACTTGTAGTTCCTTGGTCCTTTTTCTTTTCTATGAAAGTAAAGATATTATCATTATATACACAGGACTCAGACTCGGCCACAGCATACAATGGTAGAAGTTCAGAATCAAACACTAGCAAGTCTACACACATAAGCACGGGCAAGAAAGCCGTCAGTTTGTTCAAATCCACACACATAGAGGTAACACACACACACACACACACATGCGTTCAGACCGCACATCACTAACTTGTGCATTGTGTATCCGCTCCAGTCCACCGTCCCATATCACCGCCGCACTCACGCACGGCCGAACCGTGCATGTTGTACCCAACGTCACAAGAAAACCGAGCCACCGCACCGTAGCTGAAGTTCCCACTGTTGAGCTGCGCCGTTCCATTGCTGGGAACTTGCAGAGACGGGCAAGTGATGATCTCACAGCTGAGAGCTTGCCCAGACCAATTGCCAGATGAAAAGCATGTCAATTCAGAGCTGCCATTTGCGGGCTTATAACCTGTGACACAGCTGTAATTGACAACTCCCATGAAGTTTGTTGAAGAGATTGTGGAGAGGGTGTTTTCCCCAATAGGTGCATCCCCACATGAAACAATGGTGCAGTTAGGAAATGATGAATTCCATGTTTGATTGTGTTGGCATAAAACTGAGAGTTCATCACTCGTTTCATATCCCACATCACATTGAAAACGTATCACACTTGTTACTGTGTTGTTTCTACTAGTGCTGCTACGATGTGCATTGCTATTGTCTACCACTGGACACTGTTTAGGAACACAGCTTGGTGTGGAGCTGTTCCAGGAACCATCAGCTTGACAGAACAACACACTGTTGCCCACCAGATCAAAGCCAACGGGACAATGGAACATCACAGATCTATTGTAGAAATGTTCATCTCCATGTCGGCTGATGTAGTCACTGTGTCCAGGATGATCACAGTTCAGCGCTGCAGAAAAAAAGAAGCAAGTAAACGAATGGAGTTGGATGCATGTATCCCAGACAGTAAGAAGTTCGGAAGGAGAAGAAGGATATCTTTTTAAAAGCATTTTCCTGAATTTAAGTCACATCGTTTAAGACTAGACTTTAAAGTCCGAAAATGTGGCTGGATATTACAATCAAGTGTCTATAGTATCATTGCAGGAACATAATGAAACAACACACTAGACACCCAATAATGGTGCTGCAACAGAAACTCAAGGAAGTATGGCAACATTGGTCGCGGAGATCCAGGCAACATGTACCTAAGTTAAACTAGTGATTCAGGGAGGTCAAGCGCATACCTGTACAATGTGGTGTGGGTGCGGTCCATGTAGCATTGGCCTGGCATTGAATAATTGATGTACCGTTGAGTAGAAAACCACTATTACACTCATACTGGATGACATCAGTATAGGTACGAGCAGTAGTGTTACGTTGTCCATCCACTGGTATACCAGGATCAGTACATTGTATAGGTGAACATACAGGAACACTGCCAGTCAACATACCAACACCATTATTACTAACATCAACTACACAACGACGAACAAGATCACCACCAGTTAGCTCATGACCAAGGTCACAACTAACGTTCAGCACGTCACCAAATGTTATTGGTTCTCTCACGTATGAGCTGTAGGTGAACGAGGTAGGACTATCAAGTGTACAGGTTACAGGATCGCAACTGCCCTGGAGGATGTCCGCACCGCGCGGAGTCCAGGCGTACGTCCGCTCACCCATGGCATTAGTACACTGGTAGGCGGCACTCAGCGTAGTAGTGTTCAACGCAACGTACCCGGCTCTACACTGTATGATCGCCGTGTCGCCATACTCCATACCCGCACTGCTAGCTGTCATGGAGTTCAGGATGGGCGGCAGAGGTCCGCAGCTCACGCGCCGACAATCGGGCAGCGGCCACAGCGAGTATGACGCGTCGGCCAGGCACAAGGTGGTGAGTGCGTACACATCCGGCATGATCTCGTAGCCTTGGTTACACGTCAGCGTGATGTTCTCCTGGTACACGGCGTCGGGTTGCGAGAGCATAGCGTTGTCAGCAGTCACTATAGGACACTGGACAACTGCACACAAGAACAAGGGAAAAGAACAAACAATAGCATTTCCACCCAATCCAACAGCTGGAGTCAAGTCACTGAGATAGAACCAAAACTAAGGATGCCTAGAGACTATTGAGGAACGTAAGGAGTATCGATGTTGCAGACAATACCACACAACAACACAATACGTGGGGGTTTCAAGCTTTTTAAATTCCAGAATCGATCATTGCTCTCATAAAATTAGTGTCTCCGTGCTGCATCTACCACCCTGTGATAATCAGGCATGGTGGTGACTTGGCATGAGCAAAATTCTTTGGTTGTGTTTCTACACACAATTGAAGACCGGAGGTGATGCGGATGTGCGAACTTTACTTTTTACTTTTACGCTGATTGCTTACGGTGGATTTAGCCTACCGAACAGATACAAACATTGAATGGAAATAGCTGGGTTGAAATGACATCACTTTGCATATTTGGAAGGCAAAGACCAGACAGAAGCAACCGCTTACATTACCGCAAACTCTAACAAACTTACTAGTACATCCAGGATGATCTTCATCAAACTCTCCTCCGTCAGAGCATACAGTACTGCCTGCTCCTGCTTGCAGTACATACCCTAGGGCACATCTAAACGACACGTTGCTGCCGAAGTCATAGTCCGTGCTTGTGGGCGGCAGCAGTTGAGCTTGGGGCGGTAATGGTGGCGGGTTACAGCGGATTCCTTGAGCACAGACAGTAAAAATCATTCAGGGTCAATTATTCGTCAACGCACTCAAATGGAAATACATGGAACTTGGTTCAACATGGCTGCATACCCCCCCCCCCCCTTCCAAACACACACACACACACAAACACACATATACACATACGCATACAAACACAACAAATACACACGCACACGCAAACACACAAACACACTCACACAACGCTCTGAAAAATGCCAACCACCTTACTCGAACAAGTAGGAACTGTTCCATTCCACGTCTTGTCGTCCTGGCAACTAATCATGGCCGACCCAGCAGTCATGTTGTAACCGTCGAGACAGGAGTAGATGACATTGCTGCCAAACGTGGAAGAGTTTCCACGGCGGGCAGCGAACGGAACCTCAGGAATTGCACCACAGCTGACAACGGTGCACGCCGTGACGGTCCGTGACCATGTGGCATTACCGAGACAGACTGCGTCAGTGCTGCTTATGTTTGCGCTGATCTCGTGGCCCAGCCAGCAGTCTATCTGCACGACATCCTGATAGGAGTACGCTGTGGCAACAGAACTCACGATACCATTTCTGACACTCCCGTACAGAGGGCATTGAACTCCTGCAGCAGCAGCAGCAGCAGCAGCAGCAGCAGCAGCAGCAAACCATGCAGACAAGACAAATTATCAAATAATCCAACAACTGTTGTGATTCCATATATCCTCACCACACTCTCCAATCAATCAAAATTCAGATCACCTTATTCTTTGTCAGTGATTGCCCGGTGTAGCCCGGAGACCGTTTGGAGGGTGTTCTATAGAGTGTAGGCTAGTTACTTGGACGCCCGGGCACTTTTACACACACACTCTCTCTCGAAAGCATTACCCCCCCCCCCCCCGCACTTTTACACACACACTCTCTCGAGAAAAGCATTACCCCCCCCCCCCCCCCCGCACTTTTACACACACACTCTCGAGAAAGCATTACCCCCCCCCCCCCCGCACTTTTACACACACACTCTCGAGAAAGCATTACCCCCCCCCCCCCGCACTTTTACACACACTCTCTCGAGAAAGCATTACCCCTCCCCCCCCCCCCCCGAACTTTTACACACATGCTCTCGGGAAAACATTACCCCCCCCCCCCCTCCCCCCCCCCGCACTTTTACACACATGCTCTCGGGAAAACATTACCCCCACCTTCAAACACAACCAGACTTCTACAAACAATGTTCGTTAGACTAGCTATCACTCATAGCATCCTTCACAATCTGCACATCATGGAGCAATAACACGGTGATAAAGGAGAGAGGTTGGTGCGACTTCGGCGATTGTAGGGGATGCGTGTGTTGCTCCCTATATGGGAGCTCGCGGTTTTCCTGCCGACTTGAATTCTCACTTGACTGACTCACGAGAGTAGAAGAAAAACGCATACCGTATTTCCCCGAATGTACAGTTGTGGCAAGTGAAATCCGACACTTGCCATAGGGGACAGCGCCTCAAATGGACATCAATGATGTAATGCACTGCACCTAATTTGTACTATAGAGCCGTAAGCATCCCAAACAGGTCAAAAGGTCACAGCTTAGATACACACAGTTCACAAACATGGTACACATAAGGAGTATTGGTATCCAATTCCCATTCATTTTTGCCAGTACCTTTTGAACCTTGACTGTGATGAGTACGAATTCTGTCATCAGACAGATAATGGTGTATGCAGCACATGTACTGTACGTATGCAGGGCTGCAGAGGCTGCAGGGTGCACGGTGCAGTCCCTTATGCCAAGTGTCGGATTTCACTTGCCACAACTGTATGTCGCACAATTTTACACTCAATTTCAAGGGCAACGAAGGCTTACAATCGAGTTTTACACCCTACCTATATGACTATATTTGAAGCATATGGCTCAATCCTGAAAGGTGGGTGCGACTTAAAATCGAGTGCGACCTATAATCGGGGATGTGTGGTAACTGTTGCATAGTCAGCATTCACACTTACTGGTGCATGTGGGTGCAGCACCGTCAAAGTACCCGGGCATATTCAGCTGGTGAACACAGCGCTGACTGGCATCGCCTTGCAGCTCATAGCCATGGTCACATGACCACAGCGCGGACTGGCCTGCACTCAATACCTGTACGGAACTAGCGTTGTGACCGCCATTTGCAATCACGGGTAGACTGCTGACATTGCAGGTGACAGCTGTACACAAATGATAGCCAAGAAAAGCCAAAACTGAGTTAGAACGCCAAAACTGCTAACAGAATGTGTCAGTGATCAGCATTGCATACCAAGTTAGCGGTATACTTCACCAGAGAACGCTATTGTATCTGACCAGAAGTTGGCAGCACATGCACACAGACTGTTATTGCAGGGTAACGACAGGGAAAGCGAAACACCGCCAGCCTACAGACATAGACAACACAGCAAACATGGGCTCACTAGTTTCCACGCACAATGATGCTGTGTGCCTTGGTGCTGCGACCCATCATGCCTTTTACGCATAGCCAGATTCAACACTAACAGCAAAGGTTTTACAACACACCATTTCACCCCAGCAACTTCAAACTAGACCCGTCACGAGGGAAATATTTTGCAGGGCTTTGACTTAGCTCACCGTGACATGCAGGTGCAGGGTTAGTCCAGCTGCGTTGCTGTGAACAAGTGGTGTTACCATCTCCTTGCAGATAGAAGCCAGCATCGCACGTGTACGTGAACACGAAACCGTAGTCGTAGAATTGACTGGCAGCGGTGGTTGCACTGGTGGTGCTAGTGCTGGTGGTGGTTGTACTGGGGGTGGCGAGTGTACTGGGGCTGTTGGTGGTGCTGATCGAACTGCCGGTTGTAACTGGACCGGTGGTGGTGATGCTAGCTTGCGTGGGTGACAGTGATGGATAGGCTGGCAAGTCCGGGCTCAAGCATATTACTCCTGCAGAGCACAATAAGCAGAACAATTCTCCGTCAGAACATCACAAACACTCCGGTGAGCCGTTCAGCAGTAACACACTGCCACAGGCATGTGCTTACACACCTGTAGCAGGAAGAAGTCTCGACGTCCGCTTTGTTAGCAACTGACGTTACGCAAAGGGTGAAGATCGTAGCTGCACTGGTGGGTCGTCGTAAGCCGAAACAGTCAGCTTTCCCCAATGTGTGCGAATACAGGGGGGGGGGGGGTATGCGTACTTGCGTGTATACATGGGTGTGAGTGAAAACTACTCATCACCGCTTCCAACACAGAGAACAACCACACGTGGAATCCGCAAACCTAGAAAACCTATTTTGAACTCACACACTGTTACCATTGAACACACTAAGCTACCCCCCCCCCCCCCCCCCCAACCTCACCCTGCACATGTACTTACTATTACAAGTGGGAACGGCATGCGTCCACATAGCGTTGGACTGACACGTCAGCATGCTTGCCTGGGCACCAAGATCGTACCCAGCACTACACTGGAATGTCACCGTATCGCCGAACTTGTTCCCGCTGTACGCAAAGCCACCGTTGTCCGGAGCGACGACCTGGGGACACGACACCCGGTCGCAACTGGGGCTGCTTCCCGACCACGTACCGTCGGCCTGGCACGTCCTGGTCCAGTTTCCGGAGGGGGCATAGTACCCGGGGTCGCACTGCCCGGTGATGGTATCGTTGTACACACCCATATCGCTGCTAAGCATGCCGTTTGCTATGACGGTCAGACGCGGGCACGTGACTATAGAACAGTTCGGAGTACTGGCGGACCATTGGCCGTTGCTTTGACACGAGACGGAGAGCTTTGGTGACGATAGCGGCCATTCATAGCCGGTTTGGCACTGAAACGTATGCACATCACCATATTCACTACCACTTCCGGTACGTATCGTGTTGGCACCACCGGATGGGAACAATCCCGGGCACGAGACACGCACACAGTCGGGCAGGAACGGTGGAACCCACGTGTCGACAACACACGTTGATAGCGTATTGTTACTCTCGTATCCCACGTCACAGACAGCGGTGATGTTGGACGCGTTCAGAGCTTCCACGCCTGGCACGTACATGCGGCTGCCATCGAGAGTTGTGACGGCGTTGCCTGGGATAGGGAAGCTTGTGTTGCAGTATGCAGCTACATAGGACAGCACAGGGAGACAAAATGAACGTGGGTATCAGCAGTGGATAGATTAGAGATAGAAGCCAGCACTACACACAAAATCTCCGAATAGAACGTCAGCTATAAATGCCGTGCGTAACTCAGCAAAGCATAAGTATATACACACGCTCTTCTGTGTAGTCATGGGGTTGGAGGGTGCGGACAACCCCCGCCCCTCCTCCTCCCACAGCCATGAAATATTGAAAGAAAACGCTTGCTTAGACATGTGCATTTATGTGTGCTTGCCTGGGGATGTCGGTCTATGGTATATTGTGTAAATGCCCCCCCCCCCCCCCCCCACCTCTTTAATGTTCCGGGGATGGAAGAGAAGAAGACGGGCTGCCTCGTTGCTTGAAGCAAGAGACAAATCGGAGAACAAAGGCTTAATATAACAGCCTAGATACATTCACAATGTCAGGTTACACACTTACGCAGGCATGTTGGTGTGTCGTCACTCCAGTTTCCATGCTCTGAACAGGTGGCAACGACTGCCATCGGCAAGTAATGCCGTCGATCGCACTGGTACACGATGCTCATCTGGTACTTGAACACACCAGAGCTAGAGGTCGGTGTGTAGTAGCCGTGTTCGGGTAGCGTTGGTGCAGGACACGTCACAACTAGGCAGGACACATACAGCAGCAGTCAAAGCAAACAGTGCAATGAGTCAATACAGTGCAATGTGATCAGAGTGAAGAGATCATAGTGGTGTCCCTGCTTGCTGGCCGGTCTAGGCTGGCTAAATGACTAAAGGGGAGAGCATGCACCATGACAGAGAAACACCACATGCCAATGGGTTCAGATACTTCCCGGTTGGCAGCAGCAAGAATGAATTATATCTCATCAGTTTCTCTTATCCTTGGATATCCATATTCATAAAACAGTTTGTGTTTTTTGCCAAGGTAGGGGCAGGGTTTGAACAACAAGACCAGCACAGAGATGTCGCGTCCCCGGCTCACAGTGACCGGACCCCGAAATCACTACGAGCGGCGACTGAATATAGACGATTAGACGTGTGGCCTCACGACAAGCCCAACACAACCCAGGGGCCAACCAATATAGCTGGCTTGGTCCAAGTAGTTCAACCCCACACGATCAACAGACAAAGACTGTTAGTTTTACGTTGTGAGTACTGTAGTATCAAATCCGAGCTCAAAGTAAACGAAGACAGAGAGCTGAGACCGAGTCTCGACTGCTAGACTAGACTAGACTAGACTAGACTAGACTAGAACTGAAGTAAAAGAGAGAATGAGAGCTTCTTTTATAGGGTGCTTCAGAGATATATTGGCGTGATCATGGCGAGGTAATTCCAGGAATTAGCAGAACAAGTCAAACCGGAATGTGCGCAGCCAGTCAGCAGAAATGCAGAATATACGTACGGTGATCATTCGAGAAGAAAGAGAAAGAAAGACATCGAGAGAAGAAAGACCAAATTGGGACGTGGGGAGCCCGCTCACCCACGTTAGAGTACAATGTGAGTATATGAGGGTCACGTTGGGGAGCCCGCTCACCCCACGTGCCATAGTTCAGCGGCTTCTTATGGTAAGTTCTGCTGCATTCTTGGTCTTGCTTGCGTGATACTCTGACCTCTTGCGCGGTGACGGTTTTGGTTCTTGCACACGTCTCCTGCCTTGCACCTAGCTCTTGATATACAATGTCATATTAGCAAGAGTCCATAACCCAAGAGTATGCAACTGTGATTATGGGTGCATGCGCGGCGCGCTGCCTTCATTACGTAACTTGCCTTCATCACGCTCTGAAAGCATGCATTCAAACTCTCAATTTCTCGCACGAGCCCATCCGTTTTTGCTCGATTCGTTCCAGTACCTACACAATCTCTGAATTCTGGCACGTGAACTCCAGTTCCGTACGAAAGTTCATTTCAAACTAGAGGGAAAGTGCGGTGTTTGATTTTCCGCAGTGCGCGGACTGCAGCTGAATGATGTAATGAAGGCAGCGCGCCGCGCGGTTGGCCCATAGAAAAGAGATCACAGTTGCATACTCTTGGGTTATGGACTCTTGATATTAGTCTTGGCTCTTTGCACGAAGCACCGAGGCATCGTGGAAACCTGTAGAACGTCGTAGTGACGTGGTTTTGCACAAAGCCTGGGGTCACATTTCCAGGAAGTGAAGAACTTCCAGGAAACGTACAACGCGAGAACCTACCTGACCAGGTTAACCGGTTCCGGCCTTGGATCCCATAACGTGTCATGCCAAGAAGGCATGTCACCTACGTGGGAAAGCGCGTGTCGCTCAACCTACATGCTAAGCACGTGGGACAAGACACTGGCCAAACCATGTTGTACTAAAAGGGCGTGACAGCTCAGCACAGAGCTGCTCACTATGTAGATCCTGCTATCACAGGACTATCAGGCAGCAGTTGTCTTATTCTGGGACGTGACAGAGACAATCGTAGAAGTACTCACTTTCACAACCTGGCGGTGTTGGCGACGTCCACTCTCCTGTTTCCTGGCATGTTTGCACCGTGGGTACAGGCACTGATGACGACGATGATGATGTGGAAGTTGTGCTTAGTTTATAGCCAGTGTGGCAGGAGTACGTTACGCTGGTTAGATAGTCCACAAGCGTACCGGCTGCAGAGTGCAGGGTTCTGTTCGAGTGAGAACCGAGCGATGGTAGAACGCACTGCACAACTACAAGATACAACACAACAAACACACACACACACACACACACACACACACACACACACACACACACACACATGAAAATGCCAACCATGAATTCACACTGGAAAAAGACAAACTGGTGTGAAAAGACAACAAAGCACATATCCAGGCATCTCCAGACTTCTCGCCACCATAAACAAGCAATGCGTGTCAGGTAAAAAACACGAGAAGGAGTTGAGCTCACACCCTCACACACTTGCTCCCTCTAACTCCTAAACGAAATGACTGCAGGAACAAACACAGTAAAAAAGCAATGGAGGCCGAGTACACCAGATCCTCTGTTGGAAATGGAGAGCGTTCTAGCCAATACAGAAGTTTCTGACAGAGCAGCACGTTGTCATGAATCTACTTACTGTTACATGCTGAATCGGTACCATTCCATTGACCAACTCCTCCGCATGAGCGTACTGAGGATCCACTCAGAGTGAATCCCTTGTCACAGCTGAACGTGGTGATGGCTCCAAAGCTGAAATTCCCTCCGTTCAGTTCAGCACTGCCATTCACAGGACTCAACAACACTGGACAATCTATCAAACTACAGTTCAACACTGATGATGAGGAGGAGACAGACCAGGAGCCATTTGATAAACATTGTGATTCATTATGGCCATCGACAACTTCATAACCAGTACGACATTTGTACTTTGTGACACCGCCATAATTGGTCGACGTCACGGATAGTTCAGTATTTTCTCCACTGGGTGGATTGCCACAGGAAACAATGGTACAGTTTGGAAAGGATGAATTCCAGGTTTGATTGTGTTGGCATACAACTGAGAGTTCATCACTCGTTTCATATCCCACATCACATTGAAAACGTATCACACTTGTTACTGTGTTGTTTCTACTAGTGCTACTACGATGTGCATTGCTATTGTCTACCATTGGACACTGTTTAGGAACACAGCTTGGTGTGGAGCTGTTCCAGGAACCATCAGATTGACAGAACAATACACTGTTGCCCACCAGATCAAAGCCAACAGGACAATGGAACATCACAAATCTATTGTAGAAGTGTTCATCTCCATTTCGGCTGATGTAGTCACTGTGTCCAGGATGATCACAGTTCCGAGCTGCAGCAAACAACACAGGACAGCAGAGAACATAAACAATTTAAAGGCAAACTTTAAGTTGATCGGGACTAACAACTGCCTTACACCAGACCCTGACAATAATCGTTTTAGAAAGCACACGTACTGGAATCCTAGGAAGTATGGATGTCCCAAGGCAAATTAAAATGTTTGATGCGTGGAAGATCCGAACGAAATATGGTTGAGATCTGACATCTCCGGAACTGTTTCCTAAATGAGACATACACTATAGCCTGCACCTGGAGCTATCCCTCAGTTCAAACTGCCTTCAAGTAAGATCAGGCACTTACCTGTACAATGCGGTGTGGGTGCAGTCCATGTAGCATTGGCCTGACATTGAATAATTGATGTACCGTTGAGTAGAAAACCACTATTACACTCATACTGGATGACATCAGTATAGCTACGAGCAGTAGTGTTACGTTGTCCATCCACTGGTATACCAGGATCAGTACATTGTACAGGTGAACATACAGGAACACTGCCAGTCAACATACCAACACCATTATTACTAACATCAACTACACAACTACGAACTAGATCACCACCAGTTAGCTCATAGCCAAGATTACAGCTACCGTTCAGAACTGAACCGTAGAACACCGGAACCGATACGTCAGGATCGTAATGAAAGTTTGCAATAGTCGTTGGCTGTGTGCATTGGACTGGATAGCACCCAGACATGTAGAGATCTTGACCATCTGCTTGCCAGTTGTAGGTACGGGATGATGCAGTCCCGTCACATGTATAGGTAGCCATCAGAGTACTACCGTCGCCCACAAACCCACTGTCGCACGACAGCTGCGCCTTGGAGAGATACACCGTGCTTGGTGCTTGCACACTGGACCTGTTCAACGCGGGCAGTGGACCACAGTCTACTATCTCACACACAGGCAACGACTGCACGGAGTACGACCCGTCGGCAAGACACGTGGTGTTCGCGGTGTACACAGACGGCGCCAGCTCATATCCAATGTTGCAGGTCTGCGTGATCACGTCGCCATAGGAGCCACGTGACGTCGACAGCGCGGCATTGGCCGCCATTAGCACCGGGCAAGTCACAACTGCACACAAGAGGAGAAACAGAAGCGGGAATTGAATGTCTGTCTCACTATGACAGTTCTCCTTCGGCACCTCTTCAATATTACTGGAAGCAGCTCAATGCTGATGATGTAATCTCAAAATAACTAAAGAGAACTGAAGTGAGGTAGAGAGACCAAAGAGATGGCCCAACGACCGAGAGTAGCCTAATACAGAGGTGATCGCAAACCGAAACAGCCACGTAAAAGATGCACGACACGGCTCTTGAGCTCAAGCTTACTTGTGCATCCTGGGTGATCCTGCTGAAACGTGCCATCGTCTCCACACCGGGTTTGATTCCAACTGGCCTCTAGCAGGTATCCCACTTGACATGAATACTCTACAGTGGTATTCCAGTCATACACTGACAACATAGGTGTTACTAGAGATACTGGTGATGATGGTGATGATGATGATGATGGTGGTGGTGGTGCAAGACATGTGATTCCTGTAGCAGCATAGAAAAAGAGTGGACACATGCACACACACGCGCACACACACACACACACACACACACACACACACACACACACACACACACACACACACACATACACACACGCGCACACACACACACACACACACACACGCGCACACACACACACACACACACACACACACACACACACACACACACACACACACACACACACACACACAAGCATAATGTGTACTTCAAACATTCAAATCAGCAGCTTATACAGCTGCAGCAAAACAACACTAGCCTGAAACGGAAACACACTGATCAACACTTACACACTGATCAACACTTACTCGTGCAAGTAGGGACTGTCCCACTCCACGTCTTGTCGTCCTGGCAACTAATCAAGGCCGACCCAGCCGTCATGTTGTAACCAGGGAGACAGGTGTAGACGACGTTGCTACCATACGTGCTCAGGTTGCCCTGAGGATCAGCAAACGGAACAGTTGGGATTGGTCCGCAATCGATAATGGTACAGGCCGCGACATTGTGCGACCAGTTGCCGCTGCTCAGGCAAGTAGCAATCAGACTGGTAATGCCCAACTTAACTTCATGGCCGACAGCGCATGTGATGGACACCGTGTCCTCGTACCGATAATCGGTCTGCAGCGGCGCCGTCACTGCATTGGCCACTGTCACGTATACTGGACACGCAACACCTACAGAATACAGACAAACAAAGGAAAAGCAACTCGGGAATTCCAATCTGACAACGGAATCATCATGACTACTCAACATGATCAGACTGAAGCCATCCAGGAGCCATTCACAACCTCACCCACATCACCATCGCCACAAAACAGCCAGTTACACAATATTATGAAGTGCACAAAAAATATGAGCAAACCTGTGGGATGACGCAAGCGTTGCACTTTTTTTTTAACAACTACAATGCATCAAAAGCACTCCGGCAAGCACAAAAACCTATACGGATGACATCACAGTGACCGGGCGCGTGGTCTATAGTTCAAACACACCTCCAGAACATCACTGAAGGTGCATCGTAATTTTCTTCTTTTAAGTCCCACTGCAACAGACGATCAATGGAAAAAGAAACTCCACACGCGGCCCTCATCACTACACCTGCGTGCCAGAGCACATAGCAATGCACATACCCTGGCCAGTAGGTATACCCACACACAGTCACAAATACTCACGTTCACAGCGAGGTGTTGCTCCACTAAAGTATCCAGGTCGATTAGTGTTGTGTGTGCATTGCTGTATTCCACTACCAGGACCAGCAGCAGTGGTATTAGTAGTCTGTAGTTCATAGCCCTGATCACATGACCAGACTATGCTCTCGTTGTACTGGAGAACGGGCGTGTGGGCACGGCTATGGTTGCCATTGGAGACCGTCGGCAAGGACGACACATTGCACTCCACGGCTACAAAGCAGAGGAGAGAGATAGAGACAGACACACAGACAGACAGATAAACCAGAAAGTAGTAAGTCGGGGATAAACGTGACATGGTATTCCTCTCCCTTCTTTTCAAGCCAGTGTCACATGCTACGCAACCAAGCGGAGGAAGCATGAAGAAATGTTAAGAAGTAATAAGAACACTATCTCCTAATTCTGATCTGGAGCGGCCACGGGAAGGGTAGTAGAGCAAGGACTGTATTGGTCAGTGATACGCATAATCCCACAGTCAAGCCGCAATGCCAACGACTCCAACCCTCCCCCCCCCCCCCCCCCATGCTGGCACATTGCCTGCTAACAAGTTATTCAACATGTCATGCGTTTCGGGAGTACTAATATGTGACCAATATCAAAGCTTCGAACAGTCCAAGATGAAACTTCTGAACTTCAATGATCAGACATGTACAGCATTCCCAGTCTTGTACGGCATTCCCACAATCCATTCCCCAGTGCCACCCCCGGTTCTACTGAACTCACCATGACAAGTTGGTGGTGGATTAGTCCAGTTATGAGTTTGAGAACAAGTAGTGTTGTTTGCACCAATCAGATAGTGACCAACATCACACACATAGCTGTACACGTGACCATAGATGTACACGTGGCCATAGTCAAACGATGCCGTAGAGACAGGTAAACCTGTTGCATCGTCGTCCTCGTCATCTCCAGACCCGGCGGAGGAGTAGACGATGTCTGGAGGTGACGGGCATGTAACGCCTGGATGTGATATGAAGCATAGGGATGCGGACAAGCACACATACACACACACACACACACACACACACACGCACGCACGCACACAATATGGAGATGAGCAACGGAAAGGAAACCACATCACGCCATTACGGGGCCGCTAGACGTGCGACCAGATTTCCATGTCCACGACAGTAGTACAGGACTGGTAGGAGCACTCTCAAATAAACAACACAATTGGTCTTTAGAGATAATAACTTGGGTGGACACACGCATTCCCACAGCACTGGAAACCCAAGCCAGTTCAGCTAAGTTGCGTTTCGGCACATGCATGGCCATCGTCAGGTGAAAGAAACAATGTCCATGTAAAACCCACACATGAGAAGTGTATATACCGGGTGTAGTCATCAAGACAGCTTCGGTCTTTGTGAGCTGAGTGCATTGGAACCAAGTTGATGAGTGAGATTATGGCATGGCACCCTATTAGGTGATGCCGAGGATATGCTACGGCGACAGCAACTGGCAACTGTTGCCTTTGGTAAACTCTGGACGCTGTGGATCCGTAGGTCGCTAGTTTCGGAGGATCTCCGCATCCGGCTCTATAATGCCTTTGTACTCCCTGTACTCTGCTACAATTGTGCAACATGGGCACCAACGAAACAGCAGCTGAGCCGTATTGAGGCCTTCCACCGAAAACAGCTGCGGGCGCTAATCAGCATTGTGTTCCCGAATCGGATTAGGAACGAGAGGCTCTATGAGCGTACCGGCGCGGTTCCTCTCGGCATTATCATCTTGAGAGCTAGGTGGAGGCTCTTTGGGCACGTCCTCCGGCTCCCGGCTGACTCCCCACCATCACTGGCCATGGGAGCGTACTTCGCAGAGCCTCGCCCAGCGGGCTGGAGGGGACGACCAAGACACACACTACCAACGCTACTACAAGATGATGCCAAGCGGATTGGACTTTCCTTGTCAAGCAAAGTCGATCTGGAGGCGTTCCGTGCCCTTGCTGCTGACCGAAGCGGTTGGGTGGGCATCTGTGCCCGAGTGGTGTCGGCACCCTAGTTTTTGTCTTCTTTTCGCATATTTCTTCTTTTTCTGAAACTGTTATGGTCTTTTGTATCTATTCGAAGTGGCTTATGCGAACATTTTTGGCTGGTTTGCATGATTTGCATGCCCATTAATGCAGCTGCAGGCCATGCTGATGTCTACGCGAACAAGCACATAATAATAAATAATAATAATAATAATATGAAACTTAACTCTCCAGGGAATCCCCGCGCCAACACAAACAGAGGTCAGGAACAGTTGATGCCATGGCAGTGGTCAAAGCAATGGTGGCAGCAGTGGTGAGAGCATGGTGATGGTGGCAGCAGTGGTGAGAGCATGGTGATGGTGGTAGCAGTGACAATCGTGATAAGGACAGAAAAGCATGGCCATTGCCGATGTGGATGACACAAATCCGGTGTTTTACAGGCCGCCATTGACATGACCGTGAACAGGAAGAGGAAAAGTAGAATGAACAACGACTCAATAAGCATCTCCACACTGTAACCTTCCCACTGCAAATTGCACCCATCAAGGCATCGAGAGCAAGTCTGTCAAACAATAGCGCCCTGTCGTGCAAACCCTACAGCACACTGTAACTGCACAAGAGCAGCTAGGCACATTGAACACAATCACAGTTCACACGGGACTTGTTTTCTTTCACACTGCCATGTTCTGTCCTTATCTATTGCAATAACCCGGCCTGGAAGCGTTTCCAACCCAAAAACCGGTGTGCCTAGCTTTTACTTACACAGACACACAATCACAGGAAATCTCCAGGGGTTCAGTTTTGACATACATAATTATCAGTACCGTACTACGAGCGGCTGCATTAGGATAATTCAAAGCTACGGATACAGTGAACCTGTCAACGCGATCACCACCTGTCCTAGAGGACCACTGAAACCTGGATCAAGGATTGCTATTTCCCGTAAAATGACCCTGGATAAGGAGACAACCTGGTAACAGAGACCACGCTTTTCAGGTCCCTTGAGTGGTCATCTTGGACAGATTTCACGGTAATTCAAAGTTGAGGCTTGGCAACTTGAGGTTCGAATTAAAGGGAGTCTACTTGTACTTACGTAAACACGTGGGAAAGCTGGATGACCACGTCATGTTCGCCTGGCAAGTCAGCATTCGTGGCTGACTCCCAAAGTCGTACCCGGCGTCGCAGTAGAATACCACCTCGTCACCGAACGAGTTGCCTTGGTTACGCTCTGTTCCGCCGTTGCTCACTACGGGAACGCTGGGGCACTTCACCCGGGCGCACGTCGGGTCCGTACCCGACCAAGTGCCATCAGATTGGCATGATCTTGACCAGTTGCCTGACACCAGTTCATACCCGCTATCGCATTGCCCAGTGACGACATCCTCAAACACGCCTTGGTCCGAATTCCACAATCCTCTCGCAACTGACGTGAGCTGTGGACAGGCCACCCGAGTGCAGTCGGGTGCAACAGCCGACCAGGTCCCATCGTGCGCGCACATTATGCTCAGCGTTGCCGTCGACAACGCCCACGCGTAACCACGGATACATTCAAACGTGTGTACGTCCTGGTACATGTTGCCCGAGCCTGTTCGCGTGGTGTTGGCACCGCCCGACGGAATCGAGGAATTGCAGCTCAGCCGCTGACAGTCTGGCTGGAAGTCGGGCACCCATTCGCCCAGCGTACACGCAGCCGACGCAGTGCCTCGGTTGCCAAAGCCCAGGGCACACTGCGTGAGGATCGTCTGGCCCTCGGTTACGGTCATGTTGGTCTGAAAGTTACCCGGTGCTGCGCTTGTGATGGTCGTGGCATGCACTGGCGGTGGGAAACTTGTGTCGCAAGTGTAGGCTGCAGAGATAGAGAGAAAGAGAGGAGCAAACAAGAGAAGGCCAGGGATGAGCTGATCGTAAACAGCAGGAAGAAAATCGAGCATGTGGCCAGCTGGCAGCAAAACATATGAGCCGCAATCAGCGAAAACGACCCTTAGAGGTTTCGTAATTTTTTCAAGAAAAAGGTCGATTTGTGACGTTCAACGATTTTTTGATCGCGCTGCGAACAGCGCGACGAGTTCTTCTTGAACTCCTTGCTTGAATTTATTTGAAGTTAGTTAGTTGAAGTGGTGTCGAGTGGCGACTCGAGTGTTCCTTGATCTTGTTGCGATGCCTGCGGACGCCAGAGCTGTTCACAGAGCACACGCGGAAGTCATTGTGTACTGCTAGCTCGAGCCTGGTGGGGAGTGGATGCTGAAGTAGCCGCTGAAGTTCAGAGTGAGGATGAAATGTTCTTTGGTTCCGACATCGATGTCAACAGCAAGGCCGAATCGCAGCCGTCATCTCCTGCTGCGTTGCGGCTCAAGGTGGTCGATGACTCGTCAGAGTCGGAAGATGAGGAGTCATCACCTGAGATAAATTCTAAGTCTGGGGCTAGTGACGGCAGCGACGTCGTGTCGTCAGCTGCGGAGGAAGAAATGGAAGACATTGCGGAATGACTGCACGCAGGATGCAGCTGCAAAATAATAAGTCGATCATGTCTCCGCACTCTTCAGCTATTCTTTGTCATTCTAGCTGCTTACTGCACTATTTCAAAGGCATTACAGCTCCCTACCCACCTTAGAATACTGAATATTCATTGTACACATACATCGTATACATACATTGCACCAATTTGGAGTACATCTTGTAAATTGGTGTATACACCCGTTTTGAATCGGAGTATTGAACTTTTTCTTGGCTGAGGTCCTTCAGTAGATGTGTTTCGACAAATTTCTAACCAAAAGGAATTTTGAAAAATTTGACCCTAAGGGCTGTTTTCGCTGGTTGAGGCCCATATAGAACTCTGAATGCACGGTGCTGCTCAATGAAATCCAAACACGTGAGGCATGTACTCGACGGGCGTTGTGCATCCCTACATCTGCAAACACTGGGCTGAGAACTGGTGGAGGGTGTACGCTTGACTCACTCGATTGGATTTCATTGAGCAGCACAGTACGTGTCACATTTTCCCTTACCAATACACGTGGGTACTGCCGTAGACCAGTTACCATGCTCAGTACACTGTAGCGAGGTGATACCGACGACGTAGTAGCCATAGGTACACTGATACGTCACGGTGTGCTGGTACTTGAACGTGTTGCCATGACGAACTGAGTTGTTGACGGCGCCGGGATCCTCACAAGTAACAACTGCAGCGAAAAGGAAAACATATATCCAGGGACAGAACGGTTACCGTCATTTCGCAACTTTTTCGGTGTACTCTTATTTTCGTTACTTTCGGTGCATCTGTTTCATACGCAAAACTTCAGTAACCGAACAAACACTAAGGGCGCGTTTGGTTGGTACGAACTAGAACAGGATTCACCAGAACAGCGCGTTTGGTTGGGACTGCACCTGTTCTGGGTCGGCCAGAACATGTTCTGCTTGCTCCGGCCTCAAGGCCGAAGCAGACCGAGCAGTTTCACTTTTTCACAGTGAAACCTGGCGGGAACATCGATTTCGGTCCCAAATGATCACGTGTATACGCTTTTGGGTTGGACTTGTCGTACCGTACACAGTGACCATGGTGACCCATACACATTTTGAAGAATGTACCAAGTTTGGCATATTTTTCACGAAAATATGCTCTGTTTCTGGAGTACCGTTTGGTTGACATGAGGCTGCTCCATGTGCACCAGCTGTTCGATCCTGTTCTAGATCGTACCAACCAAACGCACCCTAACACTCATCGTGCAGTATTCTGTTCTCGGGGTTCGTGGTTTCTCATAAAAACAACAACAAAAATCACTAACACTCATCATTCAATAGGGAACTACTTCTCTGTACCTAAAGTTTCTGTTCAAGCAACGCGTGTTTGTGCGTGCGTGTGTTTGTGACTTGAGCAAACGGAAGCTGGAAGTACAATCCTCCCCGCACCAAGCAATACAACACTGCCGGCAAGAGAACACCCGGGAGAGTACAAGAATAGCTCTGATAGGCTAATGCCCCCTCCTTTGCATTGGCTTCTGCCATTGGACGGTGAAATAATATGAAAATAAAATAAAAACTGGCAGATTTGTGCGAATGATGTGCTGCCAGACTTACTTGTACAATATGGTGTTGCTGTGGCGGATGTCCATTCTCCCGTCTCTAGACACTGCTGTGTGTGAGTACCCACTAGTGTATAGCCAGTCACACAGCTGTACACAACACTGCTGGAGTAGTCCAGTAGAGACATGGCTGTTAGATTGGGTGTTCTCAGTGTGTGCTGCGGTAGTGATGGTACAGGACATTGTACAACTGAATATCAGGAAAAGGAGGAAGAGCAAAACACAATGCCAGGCCAGTCAGTCAAGGGCAAAGCACCTGCAATACAATAAGACTCGGATGGAGAGCCAAGGATTCAATTCAAACGAAAGGACCGCATTGTTACATGTTATCCGTAGTTTGTGTCCAACACTAACAGTTATAAGTAAGATGTTGTGTAGTCAGAAGGTGCAACAGCTAACACAACACTGACTGATGTGATACTGACATTCAACCACCTGACAGATAACAAGCAATACAATAAGAATAAGAATGACACTTTACTTGGTCACTTCCTGCTTTTTGCTTGTTTTGTGGAAGTACTGTACATCAGGGAGCCCTACATATGTGTAGGGCTCCCTGGCAGTCAATGCTGTTACAGTGCGCGCAAATCTACCAAACACGGCCTCTACAATATGTACTCTCATGTCACCAAAGCCAGCCAAATTAATAATGACCAGCGATGATGAGAACCAGTCCTAACATTGAGATAAAAACCCAATATGATGATCTCCACTCAACAAGGATTTCAGAACACATGCCAGAAACCGGGCATAGTCATGTTTTCATCTTGTACATGCATATCTCCGGCCCACAAGCACTGTTGCGGTTACAATCGACTCACTTTGACATGTTGCATCTGTTCCATTCCACTGGCCGATCCCAGCGCACTCTCGAACAGCAGAACCATGCAGGGTGAATCCCTTGTCACAGCTAAACGTGGTGATGGCTCCAAAGCTAAAATTCCCTCCGTTCAGTTCAGCACTGCCATTCACAGGATTCAACAACACTGGACATTCTATCAAACTGCAGCTCAATACTGATGAGGGTAATGGCACAGACCAGGAGCCGTTGGATAAACACTTTGACTCGCGATGGCCATCGATAATTTCATATCCAGTCCGACATTTGTACCTGGCCACCCCGCCATAATCGGTCGACGTCGTAGACAGTTCTGTATTTTCTCCACGGGGCGGATTGCCACAGGAAATAATGGTACAGTTTGGAAATGATGAATTCCATGTTTGATTGAGCTGGCATAAAACTGAGAGTTCATCACTCGTTTCATATCCCACATCACATTGAAAACGTATCACACTTGTTACTGTGTTGTTTCTACTAGTGCTGCTACGATGTGCATTGCTATTGTCTGCCATTGGACACTGTTTAGGAACACAGCTTGGTGTGGAGCTGTTCCAGGAACCATCAGCTTGACAGAACAACACACTGTTGCCCACCAGATCAAAGCCAACAGGACAATGGAACAGCACAGATCTATTGTAGAAATGTTCATCTCCATGTCGGCTGATGTAGTCACTGTGTCCAGGATGATCACAGTTCATAGCTGCAGGAAACGACACAAAAATTACAAAATCATTACTGAAAAGGACAACGAAATGCAACCGATCCGCCCGCAAAAAAAAGAGAAAACACAGATTGAGGCCAAGACTCCTAGCATGAATACAGTTTCATTGTTGAAGCAGCTTCCAGCTTACCTGTACAATGTGGTGTAGGTGCAGTCCATGTAGCATTGGCCTGACATTGAATAATTGATGTACCGTTGAGTAGAAAACCACTATTACACTCATACTGGATGACATCAGTATAGGTACGAGCAGTAGTGTTACGTTGTCCATCCACTGGTATACCAGGATCAGTACATTGTATAGGTGAACATACAGGAACATTGCCAGTCAACATACCAACACCATTATTACTAACATCAACTACACAACTACGAACAAGATCACCACCGGTTAGCTCATAGCCAAGATTACAACTACCGTTCAGAACTGAGCCGAACAGAACTGGAAACTGGATAGATTGCAAGTACATGAAGTTGGAGATGGTAGACGGCTGGGCACACTCCACTGGCATGCAGCCTGCAGTACGAATATCAATGCCGTCCGCTCGCCAGTGATAAGACCGGTTTGACACAGCACTGGTGTTCTGAGTACACGTAAAGGAAGCAGACAATACGCTGCCTGCCGCTACGAAGCCATAGTTGCAGTTCGCACGGACCTGAGAGCCAAACAGAGCTGCACTAGCCAGCACCGTAGCATTCTGTATTGGCTGCAGCGGCCCACACGAGATCTTGGCACACGTCGGCAGAGGAGACAGAGAGAAACTTCCCGTCGCCAGGCATCGAAACTCAACAGTGTAGACCTGCGGCTGCAGTTCATAACCCACGTCACACGTTAGAGTAACGTTGTCCATGTACACTGCCCGTGAGTGCGAGTACACACCATTGTCTGTAGCCAGGACTGGACATTGGACAACTGCAGCGGGATGAACACAATACAAACACTTCACAGTCAGTACACACACGGAGATACACACCATGGAGAGTCCAAACAATTTGCTGAATGAGATACTTGTAGAACGGCTCCCTTGGAATTCCGACCGCCTTTCGGACCGGGGAGAGTGGGGTGTCATTTATCGAGCTAGTGTGATTTGTGTAATGACTACCGTGCCTGCACGCTTATGAGGAGAATCCGGAATCGAAAAAGTGGTCATATCGGTGACTTAGTCGGAAAGCGAGGTTCCACAGAAGAAGACAGCCACAGTTATAGCCCAAAGACGTAGGACGACATGTAAGATATACACAGGTGACTTTGCTTCTGTGCATAGCACGCAGAAAAATCTACACCACTGTCGGAACTGATATGAAACAATGACGCACGCAACCACATCCCACGAGCGGGGTCAATAGGATTAATATATGCCAGTTGCAGTAAAGGCAGTGAATGGTTCACACCATACTCCCCATACGTAGGACACATAGGGCATTCTTTATAAAATGGAGCTACCCAGCAAAGAGGACAAAGAAAGAACTCCACAACTACTGCAGGCGCATTGACGACTGCGCCAACGGGCAGGCCATAGACAATAATAGTACTTACTATGACAGCCGGGATGTTCCACAGTAAACAAACCATCACTATCGCACTGTGCGTGTGTAATGGAGGGTGTAGTGAGCAGGTATCCCACTTGACATGAATACTCTACAGTGGTATTCCAGTCATACACTGACAACATTGGTGTTACTAGAGATTCTGGTGATAATGGTGATGGTGCAAGACATGTGATTCCTGAAGAAGAGCACAGACAAACACACAAACACACACCGGCAACACCACACACGTCAATTCTCCGAGTACACAGGTGCTATCAAGCCAATGCTTTATGACCAGTCAAAACGTTTAGCAGTGAGACACTGTGCTAGTGCACAAGCCTGAATCTCCCAAGGAGGGAGTTGTTAGCACAGCACGGCCAAGAGACCGAACACTCACTTGTACACGTCGGCTGGCTACTGCTCCAGGTCTTGTCTCCATGGCAACTGATCATGGCTGCACCGGCAGTGATATTGTAACCGGGGTGGCACGTGTAGGTGACGACACTGCCGAAGGTCGTAGCGTTGCCATGGTGATCGGCAAACGGGATGCTTGGAATCGTGCCGCAGTCGATGAGCCGACAGTCCGGAACAATCACTGACCATGTCATGTTGGCGAGACAAGTAGCCGTGGCGTTTACGACGTCATTGCTGATTTCGTGATTGTCGAGGCACGTGATGGAAATCGAGTCCTGGAAGCGATAGTCGGTCTTGACGGGCACCACTGCTGCATTCCGTACACTAGGATAGACAGGGCAATGTACTCCTGGAGAGAAGATGTACAGTAGACAACACACACAATGCATACACATACATGTAGGTGATAGGTGACATTGGACATCACAACTAAAAGAACAGCTCACAAGTTTATAAGAAAATTGGCGGTGGGACGGGTAAAGATGGTACGTGAAAGTAACAAAAAATAAAGAAATATAGATTGAGTAAAAGAGTGAATCCCCTGACAGAGAAACAGAGAGACAGAGACAAAGAGAGAGAAAGACAGGCACACACACACACACACACACACACACACACACACACACACACACAGGCACACACACACACACACACACACACACACACACACACACACACACACACACACACACACACACACACACAGGCACACACACACAGGCACACACACACACACACACACACACACAGGAGAAACACAGAGACAGACACACACACACACACGCACACACACACGAAAAACAGAGAGACTGGAACTTACTTGTACAGTTTGGAGCATCCACATCCAGATGACCAGGCATGTTGGCTGCCTGCACACAGCGCTGCACTGCACTACCAACCAGCTCATAACCCATGTCACATGACCAGGTCACCTGACCACCATACTGGATGGTTGCCATGCCAGTGCTGTCATGGTTACCATTGGGCAGGGATGGCAGTGTAGATATATCACAGGTGACAGCTGGTAAATAAAGCAACACACAAGGGGACAAGAGTAAGGATCAGCTTATGAATTTAGCAGCTGCAGACGACAGAGTTCATTCTAATTCACTCCTGAAGACAAACAGATTGACGTGAGTTACAGAGCAGGAAGAAAGGCTCTCAAACAACAATTATTTCAAAGTTTAAGTTCAATACAGGAAAGTGACAGTGACAGCACTTGCCCTGCACTCAGTGCACATGTACTGCACTACACATCAGCTCTGACAGATCTAGCCACCCTTACCTTGACACGTAGGCGGCAGGCTAGTCCAGTTACTGGCCTGCGTGCACATGACGTTCTGAATGCCCAGCAGCTGAAAGCCGGCCGCACAGTGGTATGCATACACAGCGCCATAGTCGTATTGTGTGGTAGTCGGTGCGGTGGTGGTGGAGAGTGCGGGGGTAGAGGGTATGTATAGAGGTTGATCTGGCACAGGACATGTTACACCTGCACAGGAAAGGCAAACGCAATCGGAAAAAAAACAAAAACAAGAAGGAAGAAGGACACGGTCAAATGTTTGCATTGCATCAGTCCACTGTGCGTGTGGCCTGATTTCTCGCATTGCCAGGCCATAAAACACAACAAACGCCGTGGCAGCGTGCATGGTAAGGTACACATGAACATAATGAAGAATATTATTTATCATGCTTTCAACTCTGCTCTCTGCGGACGTGGAAAGTAAACATTTCCCCCCGGCACCGTGAACAAAGTAATCTTCCATAGGACACGTCTTAATAGAGACCAGAGGCTATTGTGACAAAACAGAGACTCAAAACACAGGTATGCGACTGGTCAGTGGCTGGAGTAGGCTACCACAGGACAGCTTGTGTAGGGAACAAGAACTGAAGGAAAGACTGTCAACTCACGTTTACACGATAAGAGAGATGTGGTCCAGGTGCGATTAGCCTGACAGCGCAGTGTGGACTCCACCGGCGTGTTCAGTTCGTAGCCAGCATCACAGAACACCACCACTGTATCGCCATACTGATCGCCGTCAAACTGGCCAAACCCGCCATTGGCCGGGGGAGCCAGCCCGGGACATCGTACCCGCGTGCAGACCAGGTTCGAGCCGGACCAGGTGCCGTCCGCCTGGCAGGTGCGACTTAGATCACCGGCGATAACCTCATAGCCTGTGCTACACTGACCAGTGGAGATGTTTGTATAGATGCCGGTGTCCGTGCTCAGCGCCCCGTTGCTGGGTGCTGCGAGGCGAGGGCAAGCCACCGGGTAGCAGTCCGGGACAGTGCGGGACCACAGGCCAGTGTGTAGGCACTCCACACGGAGTTCGGCGGATGTACTCGACCACGTGAACCCCGTCGGGCATGCGTAACGATGCGTGTCGCCGAACAGATTCCCGGCGCCGGTACGGACCGCATTGGCACCACCCGCCGGTAACGTGCCATTGCACACAATGCGCTGGCAATCGGGTGAGTAACGCGGTACCCACTGTCCACTGGAACATGTCGCCGTTAGGCTACCACCAGCATCGCTGTGGCTGAATCCCAGACTGCACTGCGTGAAGATGGTGGCGCCCTCGTGCACCGTTGCGCCCGTCTTGAATGCTGTTGTGCCTGATACAGTCGTCGTGGCATTGGCTGGCGCAGGGAAACTGGTGTTGCATGTGTAGGCTGCAAGCACACGGTAAGAAACAAAGGCACAGGAACACAATTGTAAAGCACATCCAAGAATCACCAACACAGACAAATAGAGAATCAGCGCATTACAATTGTGTGGCGACTCGGGCCATAAGCACCTTCATCACTCCACTACACTGTACACTGGCAAAGGTCATCACACCACTACACTGTACACTGGCAAAGGTCATCACAGACCGCACACACATACAGTGAAACTGAGTATAAGGTACCTCCGAGGGGGCGCAACATCTCTACTATATACCCGAGCCACTGGTGTATCAGTACGCAGGGCCATCGGAAAGTACCGTATTTTTTCGGAGTATAGTGCGCACCCCCAATCTTCATTGGGGGTGCGCACTTCAATCTTCATTGAAGTACATGCATTTCATATTCAGAGCATAGTGCGCACCTGTGATTTAGGGCCTAAAATAGCACATCTAAAGTGCGCACTATACTCCGGAAAATACGGTACTTTTCATCCGATGCAAAGAGAAAGTATGCTATATCCAGGGTACTATATACTGAACTGGTTCACTGCACAATGTAGCTATGTAGCTATGTAGCTATGATGAGCAATGCCACTGTTCACTGTACAATGTAGCTATGATGGGGAATGCCACTGTTCTCCATGGAAGCAATGCAGCGCACAACAGTCAACCCTGCAAATAACCACCCTTGATTGGCCATCGTGAGAAAAGTGTTGTCATTGATTGGTGAGGTTAAAAGTACAGGATCAAGTGGTACTTGATCTGAAGATAATGTTGTGTTGAATTAAAACAATTCGACTCAGTCGGTAGAGCATGAGACTCTTAATCTCAGGGTCGTGGGTTCGAGCCCCACGTTGGGCGCCAATGTTGAATTCAAACAATTCGAACAACAGCCGAGCAGAGATTGAGTCTAGTTGTCAGGTCTTCAATCGTTCGAGTGCAAGAGTCGAGAGAGAGTTGAAGAGAGAGGCAACGCAATATAAAGGGCCTGGGTAGCTATGGCAAACATGGACGCGCAAGTAGCTACCCAGGCCAAATGAATAATGCATGAACTAATAAATTATATGAATTAATATATTGTAGTTACTGGTGGGCCTAACAGTTGCTATTCGCAAGTTGTTGGAATATCCGAGGTTGTTACTTAGTATTTGCAAGGTTCACCGTATTCACTTTGTGATCAGGGATCGAGTCTTACCTATGCAAGTCGGCAGTGGAGCGGACCAGTTGCCATAGTGACTGCACGTGATGACGTCCACGCCTCGCAAATAGAAGCCGATAATGCAATGGTACGCTATGCTGCTCTGCCAGCGGTACACACCAGTGCCGTTGTGTATGCTGGCTGGAACTACGGCCGGAGCTGGACAAGTGACAACTGAGACAACAACAAAGGAGAGAATACAGCCAGAGAGAATGAAAACACTGATGAGAAACCACAGGTTGGAGGACTTTAAAGTTTAAAGATCGGCAAAGACCAGAAGAACTCAAGCCATGGCACCATTTCAAAGTGCGTGAACTATCCAATAGCTAGGAGTGACAGGGTGAGTGCTATGAGAAAACTTGGAAACCGTGTCTACTCTTTGCAAGACCTGTGGGGGCTGAGAACACAAATATGAACATCTCCAAATTCCAACCAGAATGACATCATTTCCACACCAAAATGACATCATCTATGCACAAGAATGACATCATATATGCACCGGAATGACATCATCTATGAAAAAGTTTCACATTTACTTACTTGTACAATATGGTGTTGCTGTGGCGGATGTCCATTCTCCCGTCTCTAGACACTGCTGGGTGTGAGTACCCACTAGTGTATAGCCAGTCACACAGCTGTACACAACACTGCTGGAGTAGTCCAGTAGAGACATGGCTGTTAGATTGGGTGTTCTCAGTGTGTGCTGCGGTAGTGATGGTACAGGACATTGTACAACTGGGGATTGAAAACACAAAGAAAGCAAAACATAGTAAGGAGAATGGTTGATGCTGAGACATGGAGCGCGCACACGCACACACACGTGCGCGCGCACGCACGTACGCACACACACACGCTCACTCACCATAAAGGTGCACTTTCAAAACAAAACTACCAGCGGTTTGAGACGGGGGAGGCAAGGCCACTATGACTGTCTTCTGCTGAAACCACTTACAATAGACACTCGCCTACGGGCCCCTTTCGGGCAGTCCGCGGAAAGATTGTTGGCAAGTGAAATGCACATGTCCCAACACGGAATCTTGTGTTGATATTTGAAAAGACACAAAGTTGATGGATTTGACTTGGATGCGTCACGATCTCAGCTCCATCAAAAGATCATAATCATTCCCATGGGCAGTTTCCTGGTAGGTGAAGGGACGGAAGCAGGAAGCGCAGATAAGCGTGGGTGCACTGTATACAAACAGACGGAGTAAGGTAGCAAACAGCCCACAGCATCGTGCAAAGACACAGCCGACTTACTTGTACAAACAGTGTCAGATCCATTCCACTGTCCAAGGTCACCACAAACACGAACCAATGATCCGCTCAGGGTGAATCCCTTGTCACAGCTAAACGTGGTGATGGCTCCAAAGCTGAAATTCCCTCCGTTCAGTTCAGCACTGCCATTCGCAGGACTCAGCAACACTGGACATTCTATCAAACTACAGTTTAACACGGATGATGATAATGGCACAGACCAGGAGCCGTTGGATAAACACTGCGATTCGTTATGGCCATTGATAGTCTTATAGCCAGTCCAACAACTATACTTCACTATACCACCAAAGTCAGTTGAGGTCACAGATAGTTCAGAATGTATTCCCCTTGGTGGACTGCCACAGGAAATAATGGTACAGTTTGGGAATGATGAATTCCATGTTTGATTGTGTTGGCATAAAACTGAGAGTACATCACTCGTTTCATATCCCACATCACATTGAAAACGTACCACACTTGTTACTGTGTTGTTTCTACTAGTGCTGCTACGATGTGCATTGCTATTGTCTACCACTGGACACTGTTTAGGAATACAGCTTGGTGTGGAGCTGTTCCAGGAACCATCAGCTTGACAAAACAACACACTGTTGCCCACCAGATCAAAGCCGACAGGACAATGGAACATCACAGATCTATTGTAGAAATGTTCATCTCCATGTCGGCTAATGTAGTCACTGTGCCCGGGGTGATCACAGTTCCGGGCTGCAAGAAACAACACACAATTTACAAAATCATTATTAAAAGGAAACAGAAATGCAACTGATCCGCCCACAAAAAAGAGAGAACACACTGAGGCCAAGACTCCTAGCACGAATACAGTTTCAATGTTGAAGCGGCTTCTAGCTTACCTGTACAGTGTGGTGTAGGTGCAGTCCATGTAGCATTGGCCTGACATTGAATAATTGATGTACCGTTGAGTAGAAAACCACTATTACACTCATACTGGATGACATCAGTATAGCTCCGAGCAGTAGTGTTACGTTGTCCATCCACTGGTATACCAGGATCAGTACATTGTATAGGTGAACATACAGGAACACTGCCAGTCAACATACCAACACCATTATTACTAACATCAACTACACAACTACGAACAAGATCACCACCAGCTAGCTCATAACCAAGATTACAACTACCGTTTAGAACTGAGCGAAACAGAACTGGAAACTGGATAGATTGCAAGTACATGAAGTTGGAAATGGTAACTGGCTGGGCACACTCCACTGGCATGCAACCCGTAGTACGAATATCAGCTCCGTCCGCTCGCCAGTGATAAGACCGGTTTGACGCAGCGCTGGTGTTCACTGTACACGTAAACAAAGCAGACAATACACTGCCTGCCGCTACGAAGCCATAGTTGCAGTTCGCACGGACCCGAGAGCCAAACAGAGCTGAACTAGCCAGCACCGTAGCATTCTGAATCGGCTGCAGCGGCCCGCACGAGATCTTGGCACACGTCGGCAAAGGAGACAGAGAGAAACTTTCCGTCGCCAGGCATCGAAACTCAACAGTGTAGACCTGCGGCTGCAGTTCATAACCCACGTCACACGTTAGAGTAATGTTGTTCATGTACACTGCCCGTGAGTGCGAGTACACACCATTGTCTGTAGCCAGGACTGGACATTGGACAACTGCAGCGGGATGAACACAAAACAAACACTTCACAGTCAGTACACACATGCAGAGATACACCATGGATAGTTCAAACAATTTGCTGAACGAGATATTTGTAAAACGGAACCTTGGAATTCCGACCGCCTTTCGGACCGGGGAAAGTGGAGTGTCGTTTATCAAGCTGACCTGATTTGTGAAATGACTACCGTGCATGCACGCTTATGAGGAGAATCCGGAATCGAAAAAAGTGGTCATATCGGCGACTTAGCTGGAAAGCGAGGTTCCGCAGAAGAAGACAGTCACAGCTATACGTGTAGGACTTGACGTGTACACAGGTGACATTGCAACTGAACACACAACTATCAGAATAATCTACACCACTGTGAACTGATATGAAACAATAACACAGTCAGCCACATCCCACGGCTGGGGTCACTAGGAGTAAAAATGCCAGTTACAACAAAGGGAATGAATAGTTCGCACAATACTCCCGACACATAGGACACATAGGGCATTTTTTTATAAAATGGAGCTACCCAGCAGAGAGGACAAAGAGAGAATTATACAACTACTGCAGACGCATTGACGACTGCGCCAACGGGCAGGCCATAGACAATAATAGTACTTACTATGACAGCCGGGATGTTCCACAGTAAACAAACCATCACTATCGCACTGTGCGTGTGTAATGGAGGGTGTAGTGAGCAGGTATCCCACTTGACATGAATACTCTACAGTGGTATTCCAGTCATACACTGACAACATTGGTGTTACTAGAGATTCTCGTGATAATGGTGATGGTGCAAGACATGTGATTCCTGAAGAAGAGCACAGACAAACACACATACACACACACACACACCGGCAACACCACACACGTCAATTCTCCGAGTACAAAGGTGCTATCAAGCCAATGCTTTATGACCAGTCAAAACATTTAGCAGTGAGGCACCGTGCTAGTGCAGAACCCTGAATCTCCCAAGTAGGGACTGCAGAGGTAACACAGCACGGCCAAGAGACCCCGAACACTCACTTGTACACGTCAGCTGGCTACTGCTCCAGGTCTTGTCTCCATGGCAACTGATCATGGCCGTGCCGGCAGTGATATTGTAACCAAGGTGACAAGTGTAGGTGACGACACTGCCGAAGGTCGTAGCGTTACCATGGTGATCGGCAAACGGGATGCTTGGAATTGTGCCGCAGTCGATGAGCCGACAGTCCGGAACAATCACTGACCATGTCATGTTGGCAAGGCAAGTAGCCGTGACGTTAACGACGCCATTGCTGATTTCGTGATTGTCGAGGCACGTGATGGAAAGCGAGTCCTGGAAGCGATAATCGGTCTTGACGGGCACCACTGCTGCATTCCGTACACTAGGGTAGACAGGGCACTGTACTCCTGGAGAGAAGATGTACAGTAGACAACACACACAATGCATACACATACGTGTAGGTGATAGGTGACATTGGACAATTACAACTAAAAGAACAGCTCACAAGTTTATAAGAGCATTAGCGGTGGGACTGGTAGAGATTGCACGTGAAAGTAACAACAAGAAAAGAATTAGGGATTGAGCGAGAGAGTGAATCCCCTGACAAAGAAACAGAGAGACACAGAGAGACACACAGACAGACAGACACACACACACACACACACACACACACACACACACACACACACACACATGAGAAACAGAGAGACTGGAACTTACTTGTACAGTTCGGAGCATCCACGTCCAAGTTTCCAGGCGTGTTGGCTACTTGCACACAGCGCTGCACTGCACTACCAACCAGCTCATAACCCAGGTCACATGACCAGGTCACATGACCACCATACTGGATGGTTGCCATGCCAGTGCTGTCATGGTTACCATTGGGCAGGGATGGCAGTGTAGATATATCACAGGTGACAGCTGGTAAATAAAGCAACACACAAGGGGACAAGAGGAAGGATCAGCTTATGAATTTAGCAGCTGCAGACGGCAGAGTTCATTCTAATTCACTCCTGAAGATAAACAGATTGAATTGTGTTAGGGGTCGTCCGTAAATATCGATGTTTTTTTTAGAGACGATATTTGTTCATATCTCCCCAGACCCCCCCCCCCCCCCCCCCCCTAATACGAACATGCATACATTTATGCAGTAGACCGATATTTTTTATATTGAACGGTTTGTGTGTACATGTAGGTACATAATACGTGCTGCAGTACTAGTAGTAGTACAAGTCACAAGGTTCAAGTGCCTGCATGTTGCATGGTGCACAAGCCGCGACAAGCAAGTACAAGGTGCATACCTAAAAATAGCGTATGTGAAGATCGATATTTTTTTCCGCCAAAAGCAACGAACAGCGTCAAAACCCCCTCTCCCCATACGAACGAATATCGTCTAAAAAAAAAACATCGATATTTACGGACGGCCCCTTACAAAGCAGGAAGAAAGGCTCTCAAACAACAATTATTTCAAAGTTCAATACAGGAAAGTGACAGTGACAGCACTTGCCCTACACTCAGTGCACATGTACTGCACTACACATCCGCTCTGACAGATCTAACTGTTCTTACCTTGACACGTAGGCGGCGGGCTAGTCCAGTTACTGGCCTGCGTGCACACGGCGTTCTGAACGCCGAGTAGCTGAAAGCCGGCCGCACAGTGGTATGCATATACAGTACCATAGTCGTATTGTGTGGCAGTCGGTGGTGCGGTGGTGGGGAGTGCGGGGATAGAGGGTATGTAAAGTGGTTGATCTGGCACAGGACATGTTACACCTGCGCAGGAAAGGCAAACAACGCAATCGGAAAGCAACAACAAGGACACGGTCAAATGTTTGCATTGCATCAGTCCACTGTGCGTGTGGCCTGATTTCTCGCATTGCCAGGCCATGAAACACAACAAACGCTGTGGCAGCGTGCATAGTAAGGTACACATGAACTTAATGAAGAACATTATTTATCATGCTTTCAACTCTGCTCTCTGCGGACGTGGAAAACAAACGCTTTCCCCTGACGCCATGAACAAAGTCTTCCATAGGACACGTCTTGATAGAGACCAGAGGTTATTGTGACAACATGAAGAAACTCAAAATACAGGTATGCGACTGGTCAGTGGCTGGAGTAGGCTACCACAGGACAGAGCTTGTGTAGGGAACAAGAATTCAAGGAAGACTGTCAACTCACGTTTGCACGATAAGAGAGATGTGGTCCAGGTGCGATTCGCCTGACAGCGCAGTGTGGACTCCACCGACGCGTCCAGTTCGTAGCCGGCATCGCAGAACACCACCACCCTATCGCCATACTGGTCGCCGTCAAACTGGCCAAACCCGCCATTAGCCGGGGGAGCCAGCCCAGGACATCGTACCCGCGTGCAGACCAGGTTCGCCCCGGACCAGGTGCCGTCCGCCTGGCAAGTGCGACTCAGATCACCGGCGATAACCTCATAGCCTGTTGTACACTGCCCGGTTGAGATGTTTGTATAGATGCCGGTGTCAGTGCTCAGTGCCCCGTTGCTGGGTGCTGCGAGGCGAGGGCAAGCCACCGGGTAGCAGTCCGGGACAGTGCGGGACCACAGGCCAGTGTGTAGGCACTCCACACGGAGTTCGGCGGATGTACTCGACCACGTGAACCCCGTCGGGCATGCGTAACGATGCGTGTCGCCGAACAGATTCCCGGCGCCGGTACGGACCGCATTGGCACCACCCGCCGGTAACGTGCCATTGCACACGATGCGCTGACAATCGGGTGAGTAACGTGGCACCCACTGTCCACTGGAACACGTCGCCGTTAGGCTACCACCAGCATCGCTGTGGCTGAATCCCAGACTGCACTGCGTGAAGATGGTGGCACCCTCGTGCACCGTCATGTCGGTCTTGAAAGCCGTCGTCCCGGATACGGTCGTCGTGGCGTTGGCAGGCGCAGGAAAACTGGTGTTGCATGTGTAGGCTGCAAGCACCCGGTCAGAAACAAAAGGCAAAGGAATGCAACTGTACAGCTTTGCAGAGTATCTACTATCCAGGCATGGCCGTGTGTAGACAAACACAGAATCAGTACACTACACCAATGGGGCCCACTCAGGCCATAAGCACCTTCATCACTCCACTACACTGGTAATGGTCATCACCTCTACCATGCACGCACACAGTGAAACTCAGTACAACGTACATTTTGCCTCCAGCTCCAAGGGAGGTAAAATATTTACTTCATAGATAGCCGAGCTATTCCACATCCAAGGTCAAGTAACTGGTATAGCCGTACGCAGGGCCATCGGAAAGTACTTTTTATCCGATGCAAAGAGAAAGTATGCTATATCCAGGATACGTTGTACTGAACTGTCTCACTGTAGCTATGGAGATGAATGCCACGGTTCTCCATGCAAGCAATGCAGCGCACGACAGTCAACCCTGCGAATAACCACCCTTGATCGCCATCACGGGAAAAGTGTTGTCATTGGTGGGGTTAAAAGTACAGAATCAAGGGGTACTTGATCTGAGGATAATGTCGCTATTCGCAAGTTGTTGGAACATCCGAGGTTGTTATTTGCAAGGTTGACCGTATTCACTTTGCGAGCAGAGGAGATCGAGTCTTACCTATGCAAGCTGGCACTGGAGCGGACCAGTTGCCATAGTGACTGCACGTGATGACATCCACGCCTCGTAAATAGAAGCCGATGATGCAATGGTACGCTATGCTGCTCTGCCAGCGGTACACACCAGTGCCGTTGTGTATGCTGGCTGGAACTACGGCCGGAGCTGGACAAGTGACAACTGAGACAACGTGCACAGCCAGAAAGAATGAAAACACTGATGAGAAATCACAGGTTGGAGGACTTTAAACATTGGTAAAGACCAGAAGAACTCGAGCCATGGCACCATTTCAAAGTGCGTGAACTATCCAATAGCTAGGAGTGACAGGGTGAGTGCTATGAGAAAACTTGGAAACCGTGTCTACTCTTTGCAAGACCTGTGGGGGCTGAGAACACAAATATGAACAGGCAGCCTAAACATCTCCAAAGTCCAAACCAGAATGACATCATTTCCACACCAGAATGACATCATTTCCACACCAAAATGACATCATATATACACCAGAATGACATCATCTATGCACCAGAATAACATCACCTCCACACCAGAATCACATCTCTACACTAGCTGAGAGGAAAATCAGAAGAGTAGAATGAAAAAGTTTCACATTTACATACTTGTACAATATGGCGTTGCTGTGGCGGATGTCCATTCTCCCGTCTCTAGACACTGCTGTGTGTGAGTACCCACTAGTGTATAGCCAGTCACACAGCTGTACACAACACTGCTGGAGTAGTCCAGTAGAGACATGGCTGTTAGATTGGGTGTTCTCAGTGTGTGCTGGGGGAGTGATGGTACAGGACATTGTACAACTGGGGATTGAAAACACAAAGAAAGCAAAACATAGTAAGGAGAATGATTGATGCTGAGACATGGCGTGCACGTGCACGCGCACACGCCCACACACACACACGCTCACTCACCATAAAGGTGCACTTTCAAAACAAAACTACCAGCGGTTCGAGACGGGGGAGGCAAGGCCACTATGACTGTCTTCTGCTGAAACCACTTACAACAGGCACTCGCCTACGGACCCTTTTGGGCAGTCCGCGGAAAGATTGTTGGCAAGTGAAATGCACATGTCCCAGCACGGAACCGTGTGTTGACATTTGAAAAGACACAAATTTGATCGATTTGACTTGGATGCGTCACGATCTCAGCTCCTTCAAAAGATCATAATCATTCCCATGGGCAGTTTCCCCGGTAGGTGAAGGGACGGGAGTAGGAAGCGCAGATAAGCGTGGGCACACTGTATCAAACAGACGGAGTAAGGTAGCAAACAGCCCACAGCATCGTGCAAAGACACAACCGACTTACTTGTACAAACAGTGTCAGATCCATTCCACTGTCCAAGGTCACCACAAACACGAACCAATGATCCGCTCAGGGTGAATCCCTTGTCACAGCTAAACGTGGTGACGGCTCCAAAGCTGAAATTTCCTCCGTTCAGTTCAGCACTGCCATTCACAGGACTCAGCAACACTGGACATTCTATCAAACTACAGTTTAACACGGATGATGATAATGGCACAGACCAGGAGCCGTTGGATAAACACTGCGATTCGTTATGACCATCGCTAGTCTCATAGCCAGTCCAACAACTATACTTCACTATACCACCAAAGTCAGTTGAGGTCACAGATAGTTCAGAATGTATTCCCCTTGGTGGACTGCCACAGGAAACAATGGTACAGTTTGGAAAGGATGAATTCCATGTTTGATTGTGTTGGCATAAAACTGAGAGTTCATCACTGGTTTCATATCCCACATCACATTGAAAACGTATCACACTTGTTACTGTGTTGTTTCTACTAGTGCTGCTACGATGTGCATTGCTATTGTCTACCACTGGACACTGTTTAGGAATACAGCTTGGTGTGGAGCTGTTCCAGGAACCATCAGCTTGACAGAACAACACACTGTTGCCCACCAGATCAAAGCCAACAGGACAATGGAACATCACAGATCTATTGTAGAAATGTTCATCTCCATGTCGGCTGATGTAGTCACTGTGTCCAGGATGATCACAGTTCCGGGCTGCAGGAAACAATGTCAGAAACACACACCAAGTCAAACGAGAGAGTAGCCTTGCTTCACCCCGCAGAGCCAAACAGAACAAGAACACAAAAGCACACACAATGGTTGTATAGCATGCAAAGATGAACTGATAACGAATCCTGTGGAGCCGTCTTACTCAAAGAACTTGGTGCAAATGGCGGAAAGAACATTTTGTCGAGTAAAAAAGAAGAATAAAACGCTACGACTCCCGAGCTATGACTAACTTTCCACCAAAGTAACCAGATCATATCCAGTCAGCATTTTGTTGCTCAAAGCATACAAGTTTCAAAAGTAACACATTTTCAAAACTTTATCCAAACCTGGAAAAATTTATATCTAAAATCCAAGTTTTTTCCAAACTATTTTCCGAACTTTGCTGCAGACCCCGTACAACAAGTCAGCTAGAGTCAGTGCTGCTCAATGAAATCAGGTCAAGCATGTCAATACCACGCTGTGCAGCCCTACACCTGTGAAGACTGGGATGTGGTTGACTGGTGCAGGGCACCAACTTGACTAGCACGGTCGGATTTCTTTAAGCAGCATTGTACCTGGAGCAGTCTGAGTGTGTTCAGGATATTCAGCTACCTACCTGTGCAGTGCGGTGTGGGTGCAGTCCATGTAGCATTGGCCTGACATTGAATAATTGATGTACCGTTGAGTAGAAAACCACTATTACACTCATACTGGATGACATCAGTATAGCTATGAGCAGTAGTGTTACGCTGTCCATCCACTGGTATACCAGGATCAGTACATTGTATAGGTGAACATACAGGAACACTGCCAGTCAACATACCAACACCATTATTACTAACATCAACTACACAACGACGAACCAGATCACCACTGGTTAGCTCATAGCCAAGGTTACAACTACTGTTCACTTCTTCCCCGAGTAGGATTGGGAATGCAGTGGCGGCCTCAAATTGAAAATGTTGGATACCAACAGGTTGCTGACACTCCACTGGTTGACAGTAGTCAGGAGTAAACTCATCAGCTCCGGCTCTCCAGCCATACACCACACTACCGTTCACGATGGCGTGTGTGCAGTAGTATGTACGCCGGAGACTGCTCTGCGGTCCAACGAAGCCCAGGTCGCACGTCAGAGACACGGCCGAACCGTACGACGTAGAGCTCCCGGCTACGGTGGCGTTGATCGCCACGGGCAACGGGCTGCAGCCAATCGGTGCGCACTGCGGGATGGAGCTGAGCGAGTAGGATCCGTTCTGGAGGCACGCCACGCTTATCGAGTTCAGTGCGGAGTGTATTTGGTAGCCTAGTCTACACTGAATGGTGAGCGAGTCTGGGTAGGAAGCACTCACGGCTGTTGATAGAGCATTCGGTGCCAGCACGAATGGACACTGTACACCTGGATGCGGGGGGGGGGGGGGGGGGGGAGAAGAAGAGAGAAACAAATTGTTTCCTGTCATACCGTATGTCCGCACCTTTAAGGCCATGGCGGTATATTCGATTATAAAGCCAGTCTCAGTTATAAAGCCATGGGCTTCATAAATGAAATGACATTTGAAGTATGTTTTGTAAAAATGAAGGAATAAGTACAATGCTAACACACTTACAGCCCAGCAGGAAGGGTGGACAAGTGGATTGAGATTGAAATTTCTGTGTGAATGTTGACTTTTATGGCATGGCGTAGTGGGTGAGTCATTTTGCATCTAAAATATCTAGGAAAGCAGCGGTGTTTCGAATATAAGGCCATGGCTTTAACGGCGCTGACATACGGTATGAAATCACAAAATCAATCTCATACGCCTCTGCAGACATATTCTGTGTTTAGACAAGGCACAACAGGCCCTATGTGTGACAGCTTTCATTCGCACAGGTCTTCACAGTGACACTTTGGAAATAGTTGACTGTTTCTTAATCTGATAAGGGACATACAAGAACTAGAAGAAGATTGTTGTGAACAAGATGGACCAAGAGCAACTGAATTCAGATCATCGTTGTAATCTGCCACCGCAGCACAACTTCAGCAAACTGACCAGCCGGCAACAACCTTCTCTAGTTGTACCAAGAACAAACTGTGCATGTGTGGGCAAGTACAGGAGCCTGTGTATGGCGTATAACCCATTGCAAAGATGGCAGCCGTACCTTTGCATCCGGGATGTTCATCTCGCAAGCTGCCGTCTTCCTCACACAACGACTGGTTGACCGGCAGTCTCAGCTCGTAACCGGGTTGACAGGAGTAGGTCACGTTGCTCTGAAAGTCGTAGGTGCTCAGAGACGGTACGCGGAGTGCCTGTGGCGGTAGAGCTTTCGGAGTGCACGTGATGCCTGCAGGGCAAAGGCACGACAATTGGAACAGAAATATGTAATGCACCGTGCCGGTATGCTGTACATGTGCTTGTTGTTGTTGTATACTTTATTTTTCGGAGTATAGTGCGCACCTTTGTATAACGCGCACCCCCCAATCTTCATTGGGGGTGCGCGCTTCAATCTTCATTGAAGTACATGCATTTCATATTCGGAGCATAGTGCGCACCTGCGATTTAGGGCCTAAAATAGCAGATCTAAAGTGCGCACTATACTCCGGAAAATACGGTACTTTATTTATAGTGGAAACCAAAAACTACTTGATCTTGATTACTGCCAAAACTGGTCACATGGGAGAGAGACTCAAAAGAAAATTCGGAAAGAGATTACTCAATTGGCCATTGATTCATTTCTGGCGGGCAATATACAATCCTGCTCCGCACTCAGGATTTCACGATAGGCGAGTTCACTACACCGGGAACCAGCATGAATGCTTCGGAGTACAGCAATGTACAATGGAGTTCTCCGACACAAACCAGCTGGCCATGCACATACACAACACCCATAAAAAACACTGAACATGAAGAAAACTCCCAACAGTTATCGGAAGATCCCACCAATCCATAGGACCAATGGGATCATAGCTAAACGAGTAGGAATATACGGGTGAATTCACTCGAGGGTTTCTACTACTCACGGGTGCAGTTCGGCAGAGCGCTGCTCCAGGTCTTGTTTGCCTGGCACAAGATCACGGGCGATCCGGACGTCATGCGGTACCCCGGCAAGCAGGTGTAGATCAGCACGCTATTGAACAGCTTGCTGTTGCCCTGGCGAGTGGAATGTGGCACGTGCGGAATCTCCTCGCACTCGATCTGCCTGCACTCGGTCACGTTGCGAGACCACGTCCCGTTTCCCTGGCAGTGAACGAGGGCGCTGGCCTCACTCGGAGCAAGTTCAAAGTTGGTGATGCAGGTTATTGTGATGCTGTCTTCGTATCGATACACTGCGCGTATAGGACTGATCCAGGCGAATGGCACAAAGCTGTACTGCGGACATTGAACTCCTGTTACAGAGACAGGAGAACACAGATACCACGCATTCTATGTGATACAGAATATGGAAATGATCGAACTTCTAGCAACAGTGAAGGGAGAGAGAGAGAGAGAGAGAGAGAGAGAGAGAGAGAGAGAGAGAGAGAGAGAGAGAGAGAGAGAGAGAGAGAGAGAGAGAGAGAGAGAAGAGAGAGAGAGAGAGAGAGAGAGAGAGAGAGAGAGAGAGAGAGAGAGAGAGAGAGAGAGAGAGAGAGAGAGAGAGAGAGAGAGAGAGAGAGAGAGAGAGAGAGAGAGAGAGAGAGAGAGAGCAGACAGACAGAGAAAGACAGAGACAGACAGACAAAGAGAGAAAGACAGAGAGAGACAGACAGAGAGAGACAGACAGAGAGACAGACGGAGACAGAGAGAAGCGTGCATAGAAAGGTAAGAGTATGTCCAGTACTACACTCACTGGAACATTGCGGCCCCACTCCAGTGAAGTATCCGCGTTCATTCAAACTGTGATCGCACAGCTGAGAGAGGTTACCACCTGTCTGTTCATACCCCACGTCACACGTCCATAGGAGTGACTGATCGAACGGCACTTCTGTCAAACCGCCCAGCGTGTATCCTGCGTTGGGCACAGTCTTTAGCACTGACGTATTACATGTCACAGCTATACACACAAACACAGACACACACACACACACAGGAGAGCATAGGGGAAAGAGAGAGAGAGAGAAAGAGAGAGAGAGAGAGAGAGAGAGAGAGAGAGAGAGAGAGAGAGAGAGAGAGAGAGAGAGAGAGAGAGAGAGAGAGAGAGAGAGAGAGAGAGAGGGAGAGAGAGGGAGAGAGAGAGAGAGAGAAGCAAAGGAGACAGGAAGACTATTACAAGAATCAACTATAGCAGTAAAACATGATCAAGTGCTGCGTTGGAGTTTGCAGACAATTAGAGCAGACATGATCATAGCAAAACCATTGCGTACACAGCCACACAGCCAGCACGTTTCCCTGATGAAATCCTCCTAGGCAAGCATTTGGAGGAACTGAAGCCGTTTTGTGTAGCCATGAATAATTCGCTACAATCATGGCAAGGCAACAATGGGGCTACGAGGTTTCCTAAACCGCCCGAAAGCATAAAATTCATAGTGCTCTAAATGCAATAAACACAGTGAGCGTTGCACCAGAGTAGATAGATTTGATGCGAACCAGAAAGAGTGTTCAGCCATGCCGAGGCAAGGCAGCGCAACAGCCAAGCGCCTCACAAGCACCTACAGAGTATGAGTGCAAGCAAGGGTACTTAGTGCACGACAACTCCACCTACCTTGACACACGGGCAGAGGGCTGCTCCAGTTGCGATGCTCCGTGCACGACGCATTGGCAGCGCCCACACGATAGTAGCCGACAGCGCAGTCAAACGTGACCAGCAACCCGTAGCGGTAAATTTCAGCAATAGTGCTGCTGCTGCTGGTATTTTGCATTCTGTGGGATGAGTTCGTTGCTGTAGTTGGTAGTGGTGGAGTGTGGGTCAGAGGGAAAGGCGAAGGGCACTTTACAGCTGTAGAAGGGAGAGAGAGAGAGAGAGAGAGAGAGAGAGAGAGAGAGAGAGAGAGAGAGAGAGAGAGAGAGAGAGAGAGAGAGAAGAGAGAGAGAAGAGACAAACACACGCAGCAGAATATGGTAAGCCAACAGGACTATAGAATCAGATGCACACCAAGCGGCTCAGCACTGTTCGGCCACCATTCGCACTGTGAAATCCGGTGGCCGACAGCACGCTGCTGCTCCACCAGGAGTCAAACATCTCAGCAATCCAAGCCAGATCAATCGATGTTCAGGATGATTCTTGCCCATGAATAGAGATGTCGTATCCCGAGAATGACACACCATCATACTTTACATCAACAAATATTCGGCGTATATTTATTTTCGCCTATTTTCGGCCTGGGCTTTTTTGGCCGAAAATATCTTGCGGCCGAAATTTTGCTTTGCAAGTTTCAGTGTGACAGTGTATACAGGCAGCAGCAGTACAGGGTGAAATTTGAATGCGGCCGAGATGTGTTTTAGTCCTGGGAGGCCGAAATTCGAAGGCGCCGAAAATTTGTACTTCGAAGTAGACTTACAGTAGATACTAGAGCACAGACATGTGATTCTTGCCAATGCACAACACAAGACGGGACAGGCAATAGAAACTCATGAAAAAAGCGACAGCTCTGGAGTGCAGTTAATCACAGCGGCACATACGGCACAATGCCGACGGTGAGAGTGAACGTCTAAACTCACCGACACAGTCGGGAACATCAGCGCTCCACTGCCGGTCCGCCATGCACGTCAACCGGCTGCTTGCCGACTGATTCTGCAGCTCATAACCAACGTCACAGTGCACTTGTACAACATCTTCGTGTCGAATTCCAGGGCCAGTAACCGAGCCGTATGCTGGACGCGGGACAGGGCACGACACCTTGGTACAGGCAACGCTGACACCAAACGGTCCAATCCAGGTACTGTCCAAAAAGCACTGGAAGCCGTTGGGAACGTTTGCCACCAGCTCATACCCGGAATCACACCCGGGATACGTTCTCTCGCCGTAGAAGCCGGTGCCGTTGTTCGTGTAGTAGCCGTTCAACAGAGGCGGCAATGGCGGACAGCGGATGACCTCGCAGTGCAGCGGCTTGTCGGACCAGTAGCCATTCTCCTGACACTGTAGCGTGTGCGTGCCGGATGCCGACGCATGGCCAGCCAGGCAGTAGTACGACTGAACGGAGCCATAGCTAGTGCCGCTTCCACGCTGCACGGTGTTGTTGCCCCGCGGCGCCGGTCCGCAGTCCACCGGCTGGCAGTTGGGCTCGAACGGCGGCTGCCACTCGCCGTACGTGCACACGGACCGCAGAGAGGTGTTGCTGAACGCGCCGAGTGCGCATTCCGTCAGGATCACGGCGCCGTGCCGCAGCGTGATGTTCCTGCGGAAGCGGCCCTGTGTGGTGAACGTGTACAGGGCGTTTGCCGGCGCGGGTATGTCCGTGTTGCATGCTTTCACCGCGTCTGCAAATACGCGTATGGAACGTCGACAACGTGTTGAGGGACATCCAGTCATGCAAACAGCCATGCACACACACCGACGCACACACACACACACACACACACACACACACACACACACACACACACAGACGGACACACAGATAGACGGACAGATGCACATACAGACAGACAGAAAGATATACAGACAGACATACGGACAGACAGGCAATTAAGCAAAAGCTTGATTTTCCAAACGAAGACAAACAAGCACTGGTTCAGCCAAAGGATTCACACAATACAAGGGTAGATAGCCGAGCCACACAACTGGAGCAGGACTAGGGTAAGTCTAGAGGGTGTGTCAGGATACACAAGTCACTGAGGAGTCTCAAAATAGAAGCAGAGTCTTATTGCCTCCCACCACAGAGACTTGCATAGCATGCAGGGCAGCTCTTCAAAAAGGAGAACACATTGAAGAAAACAGGATGAAAAGGACATGAAAGTAAAAGTGAGCTTTTACACAATTCCGCCCATTCGCCGTCCGTATACTCACTCACCTTCACAGACCGGGAGAGCCTGCGACCAGCTGCCGTTGGCCAAGCAAACCAGCACTGGCAAGTCTGTACGCAGCTGATAGCCGAACGTGCACTGGTACGTGACCATACTCTGGTAGTGGAACGTCGAGCCGTGACGCACGCCATTGGCTACCTGGCCCGGGTCGGGACAGGTTACGACTGAGATGCAGAAAGACGAAACAAACCAAAAAAGGAACAAGGAACAGAGGTCACACAAAGATACAGGTCAACACTGAATGTCAAATTCCTCACTTGTCAATAGTGTCACAGCACTCACTACGTCCTATCAGACATCACTCAGCCGAAAAGACGATTCTTTGTCTTGCATAACAACACTTGCAGCATCTCCCAACCACCACCAGAAATTCAATAAAATCCCTCTCATGATGTAACCACACATACTTACTGGAACAATACGGAGTTACTGGCGAGCTCCAGTCACCTGTTTCTTGGCAAACTTGCGTGGCATTGCCAACCAGTCTGTATCCAGTCGGGCATGAGTACAGTATGGTGGCAGTGTAGTCGAGAGAGGTCAGTGCACTGACGTTTGGGCTCCTGAGCGTGTGCGTGGGGAGCGATGGCACTGGACACTGCACGACTACGCATGGCAGAGCACAAAGGAGCAAACCAGGAAAACAGTAGTACGCATGTGCGCCTTTGAGTGGTACATAGCGCAATGGACACGTCGTGTGTAGTCAATCTTTTCGGATCTCAGCCAACGGCAAACGTGCAACATAGTTTGTACAGTGCCGCAGGTTACCCCCTATTTTACAACAACACAGTGTGTGTGGGGGGGGGGGGTGAGAGAGAGAGAGAGAGAGAGAGAGAGAGAGAGAGAGAGAGAGAGAGAGAGAGAGAGAGAGAGAGAGAGAGAGAGAGAGAGAGATAGAGAGAGAGACGGAGAGAGAGAGAGAGACGGAGAGAGAGAGAGAGATGGAGAGAGAGAGAGAGATGGAGAGACGGAGAGGAAGAGGGGATTGGAGTTGCAAATACATCTACAACGGGCACTCTACCAGGCACGAATGGCAATAAAACGGAATGAACATCTCGAGCAACATTGCAAACCCCATTAATGTTTGAAGAGCTTTTTGAACTCACTGTTGCAAGCAGCATCTGATCCACTCCATTGTCTAAGATCACCACACATACGCGCTGATGATCCACTCAAGATGAATCCCTTGTCACAGCTGAATGTGGTGATGGTTCCAAAGCTGAAATTCCCTCCGTTCAGCTCCGCACTGCCATTCACAGGACTCAACAACACTGGACATTCTATCAAACTACAGTTCAACACTGATGATGAGGAAGAGACAGACCAGGATCCGTTAGAAAAACACCTTGACTCGCGATGGCCATCGATAATTTCATATCCAGTACGACATTTATACCTGGCCACCCCGCCATAATCGGTCGACGTTGTAGACAGTTCAGTATTTTCTCCACTGGGTGGATTACCACACGATATAATCGTACAGTTTGGAAATGATGAATTCCATGTTTGATTGTGTTGACATAAAACTGAGAGTTCATCACTGGTTTCATATCCCACATCACATTGAAAACGTACCACACTTGTTACTGTGCTGTTTCTACTAGTGCTGCTACGATGTGCATTGCTATTGTCTACCATTGGACACTGTTTAGGAACACAGCTTGGTGTGGAGCTGTTCCAGGAACCATCAGCTTGACAGAACAACACACTGTTGCCCACCAGATCAAAGCCAACAGGACAATGGAACATCACAGATCTATTGTAGAAATGTTCATCCCCATGTCGGCTGATGTAGTCACTGTGCCCAGGATGATCACAGTTCATAGCTGCAGAGAGGAGAAATACGAAAAAAAATGAAAAAGTGTTGAGGAAGTCTCAGGCTGCACAAGCCACTAAGAGCAATTTCATAGCACTCCACCATTGAGGCTTAGATGACATGCATCTGAACAACAATAGGGCACACAATAAAGCCATTTCACATTCTTGTCACGTGACTGGATTCATGTAGAAACTACTGGAAAGTGATCATGGCATGTCGACAGTGGAAGCAACACGGCTGACGTCATTTGACCCATAGATGCAGGGGTTGAGTGGAGTTGGAACCAACATGGCTGTCCTGTGTATGGTCATGTGATAGATGCGAAACCACTCTTTAGATGGATTTAAAAAGATGCACGGGTTGTGAACGTGAATGTGTGCGTCTGCATACTCAAGTCAACATGCCACACGGGTTGTGAACGTGAATGTGTACGTCTGCATACTCAAGTCAACATGCCACACGAGTTCTCTCAGCAATATGCGTGCAACACAGAAAATGCTCCGCAAAAGTTCAGCTACAGACAGGAAGAATTATATGTGCGGACAGAACTGTTTCGTCCTTCGTGGACTCATCAGCGCAGCACAGAGATAACGAGGCCTAACTTGATGGCAATGAAACATAAATTTTCCAAAGCCAGATATAAACCAGGCCCGGATGTACCTTGCCAGAGTGCTCAAAACTGACACGTCAGTGAGCTCTGCATAACGCAATCGGCAAAGGCACTACCTCACATGAGAGCGCTCAACTACAACATATACGTGAGTGATACAACACACATGTGTGCTGTGAACTATCGAGACTTCGAAAAGACCATACCTGTGCAGTGTGGTGTGGGTGCAGTCCATGTAGCATTGGCCTGACATAGAATAATTGATGTACCGTTGAGTAGAAAACCACTATTACACTCATACTGGATGACATCAGTATAGCTACGAGCAGTAGTGTTACGTTGTCCATCCACTGGTATACCAGGATCAGTACATTGTATAGGTGAACATACAGGAACACTGCCAGTCAACATACCAACACCATTATTACTAACATCAACTACACAACTACGAACAAGATCACCACCAGCTAGCTCGTGACCAAGATCACAACTACCGGAAATTGTAGATCCAAAGGCAATGGGGAATACAATGCGTGGGTCGAACCGGAAATGCCCAACAGGAGATGGCTGCAAACACTCTACAGGCTTGCAGCCCGCCGACACAAGATCGAATCCTGTTGGCGTCCAACGATAAGTGCGAACACCACTCGCTGCTGTTGAGTCGAGAGAGCACGCATATTCGCCAGACAGCGTGCCATCTGCTGCAACGAAACCCGCATCGCACTTAACGCGCACGCGCGAGAGATACCCTGCAGAGGTATTAGCTACACTGGCATTGCTAACGCTGCCCAGGGCGACGCACCGGATTGGCTTGCACGCCGGGAGTGGGAAGGTTGAGTATGAGCCGCTCGCCAAGCAGGTAAAGTTAATAGCATGCACGCCAGCTGGCTGCAGTTCGTAGCCCACACTGCAGGTCATTGTGATGTTGTGACCGTAACTGCCACGGGCACTGGAGAACGCAGCGTTGTCCTGCGCAAGAGCCGGGCATCGCACAACTGCACAAGACAGGGCATAGAACAAGACAAGGATGAAACAGACATACATTGCGGATACAACATTGAGAATAGCAATACTCAGTATAAATTGCAAGCGCGCAGTACCGGCATGTGCCCCTAGGCCCTCGGCCTTGTACTTGTAATATGTTGTAGCCCGTCGGCCGTCGACGCGTCTGCAGTCATCACCGCACATTCAAATCCACCAAGATGAAAGAAATTTCAGACGATTTTCCAGCGTTCAGTTCAATACATGATGAAGAATAGCCTTCAGGGATGGACAAACGACATGTGCATGCACCGCAGGCATTCAGCGTGTGCACACCTGGTGAGACTGAACGGCACTTACTATGACAGCCGGGATGTTCCACAGTAAACAAACCATCACTATCGCACTGTGCGTGTGTAATGGAGGGTGTAGTGAGCAGGTATCCCACTTGACATGAATACTCTACAGTGGTATTCCAGTCATACACTGACAACATTGGTGTTACTAGAGATTCTGATGATAATGGTGGTGGTGCAAGACATGTGATTCCTGAAGAAGAGCACAGACAAACACACATACACACACAAACAAACACACACACACACAGGCAACATAGGTGTTACTAGAGATTCTGATGATGATGACAACACTCCTGATGATGGTGGTGGTGCAAGGCATGTGATTCCTGAAGAAGCAGAACACATTAGTCAAAATAGAAATCAATGAACGTGATCAAGGAGCAGATAAACCACTGGCAACGCGGACCGTATTCATACCACTGATCTCTTCTGATCTAGTCGGTGGACTCGACTGCATACCGTGCACCCAACTGCTTTCCCCTCTCTATCTAAACATGTACAGGTGCTCCGATATTAGGTTCAGTTGATCTTCACCGTAATGCTTTGCCTGGGTCTAGCCATACCCCGTTACGTGGGGAGACCGGAGAAAGCTGGTCATACTGCATACAACGACTTACTCGTGCAAGTAGGGACTGTCCCACTCCACGTCTTGTCGTCCTGACAACTAATCATGGCCGACCCAGCCGTCATGTTGTAACCAGGGAGACAGGAGTAGACGACGCTGCTTCCGTACGTGCTCAGGTTGCCTTGACGATCGGCAAATGGAACGCTTGGAATTGTCCCGCATTTGATGATAGTGCAAGCGGTGACATCACTTGACCAGAGACCGGTGCTCAGACAGGTGATCATGATGTCATCACTTCCACCCATGAGCTCATGGTTGGGGAAGCACCTGACCGTGGCGGTGTCACCGAATGCATAGTTGGAGGTGCGCGGTAAAACGAACGCTGACATCAAGTTGGTTATGTCGGGACATTGCACTCCTGTAGATTGGAGCGGAAGAAAAGAAAAGAAGATGCATTTAATAGTGCCCATAAAGTGCTGGTCTGCGTCGCTTGAAGCCAGCACACACTCAAAGCAATGGGTGTTGGCACATCAAACACACACACACACACACACACGCACGCACACACACACACACACACACACACGCACGCGCGCACACACACACACACACACACACACATACACACACACACACATACACACACATACACACATACACACACACACACACACACACACATACACACACACACACGCACGCACACACACGCACACACGCGCACACACACACACACACACATACACACACACACACACACACACACACACACACATGCGCGCGCACACACACACACACACACACACACACACACACACACACACATACACACACACACACATACACACACATACACACATACACACACACACACACACACACATACACACACACACACGCACGCACACACACGCACACACGCGCACACACACACACACACATACACACACACACACACACACACACACACACATGCGCGCGCACACACACACACACACACACACACACACACACACACACACACACACACACACACACACACACACACACACACACACACACACACACACACACACACACACACACACACACACACACACACACACACACACACACACACACACACACACACACACACACACACAGATCATAAGCACAGCATCTACATTGTATTTGAACCACATTACCTATAAGCACAAACACCCACACCCAAACAGACTCCCACGCACACTCCCTTCCTCCCTCACTACACACATACAGGCTATCCCTCAGTTGAATTGACAGGAAACCACGCAGCAGGAGAGTCCTAGTACAGTCCGTATCGCCTATAAGGTTGGCGGCTATAGTAATATACCGGATATAGTGATCAATTTCGCAAATTCATTTTCATTTGCCATACTGTACAAGCAGAAATATTCGTCTGGAATTTAATTTCGTCTTTTTCGTCCAATGAGCTTCGGGACTAAATTAAATGCCGGACGAATGTCGATTTGTCCAGCGCTTCAATACACTGTTATAGTCCATGGACTAAATTTTCAACCGGACGAAATCCCTTTCTTTGGAGTTGGACGAAATTATTGACCGACGAAATTTTCTGCCTGTACAGTAACTAAGTATACACAGTTATCGCGTATAGTAATAATCGTCATTAAGTAATATATCGCCTATAGTGATCAAATTCATATTTCAAGACCTTTATTACACTATTCTTGCATCGGTTTTAGTGATTGTAAAATCAAGCGATGTCAGAGGAGAACAGGGTGTTACTTCTTCGTAAAGAACTTGTCCAGTGAGTGTTGTTTGGTGAGTGTTGTTTGGTGAGTGTTGTTTGGTAAGTGTTGCTTGTACAAGTTGCCAAAATATGCCTCCATCATGAGGAAATCCTGATTTTGTGTGTCAGGAGCTACAGTCAGCTACATGACATTGTACAATCATGTACATGTATGTAGTGCGTATGTGCACGGCGCGCTGAGTCGTTTGACACCCCACTCGCATACATTGCATGCGGTCATAGTAATATATCGCTTTAAGTGATAAAATGCTCAAAATCAAACACCAACGCTATTGGCGATACTGACTGTACTAAATCCGATACCAGACGCGGAAAGTAGCACTCAAAACACCTTACTTCTACACGACGGCAGTGTTCCGTTGAAGTAGCCTCTCTGGTTTGTGGTATGCACACAGTACAGTGCGCTGTCACCACTGTGTAGGGAAAACCCCTCGTCACATGACCAAGTTACAGCCTGGCCGTAGGGTAGGTCAGCTGTGGTGTTGGCACGGTCGTGACTGCCGTTGGTGAGGGAAGGCAAGGTGGACAGGCTGCAGGTCACCGCTGTCAGATAGAAAGATTCAGACACAAGAGAGTTTCGCAAAGAGCAAGATGACACTGTACATAGTGTAACTGGAAGGCACCGTTACGAGTACCAGATAAAAGCACACACGGACTGTACAGTGCAAGAAACAAAAGCTTCCCCCAAAGAACCGCATACTAATACATGGCTTCTCTGTGGCAATGACACATGAACAAGCATGCACAAATATTCCAGGAACAGGGCTCAGCCTAGACACAACCGAATTTCCGCAACAACGCACACACGCGCGCGCACGCACACACGCACACACACACGAAACACACACACACACACACACACACACACACACACACACACAGCAACATCACAAATCCTCCACTCACGGTGACACGACGGAGGCATTGCACTCCAGCGGCCCTGCTGCGTACACATCACGCTGGCAGCACCAGTCAAGTAGAACCCAGCGGCACAGGTGTACGCATACATGGAGGAAAAGTCAAACGACACGTTAGCACTGGAAACAGCCATGGAGCTAGATGATCCGGGATACGTAGGAGGTGGTGGAAAACTGCAAGTCACTCCTACAGGGTCAGAATCCAAAAACGAAAAAGAGAAAAATATTGAAATCAGTTTACGCAGAGATCGCAATAGCACATCTTGAATATATTATAAATTGACTCGAAATCTGACTTGTTCCTTTGCACTTGCCTGCATTCCAACTGACAAGAAAGACTTGAAAGTATACCAGAGAAATTTTCAAATGTTGAACCTGAACTGTGACCTGTTTCTAATACAAGTAGTTCTATAGCACTTTCGTGTCCGAGGAAACTGACTCCCATTTGCCAGTGCAGTCACTAGCAGGAGAAACACACTGATGAAAAATGTCACGGCACGCTTGAGAATTGGGATGGGTGTTCCGCCATCATAGGAATGTCACCAACCTTGAATATTACACAGAACAGACATGCAAAGACTGGGACTGGCAAAGGATCACGTTCCGACTACAAGAATCCCATAATACTACATGAGCCGGTCACTCACTCACTCTTTCTGTCCCTGTCTCTCGTCTCTCTCTGTCGCTCTGTCTCTCTCTCTCTCTCCCTGTCTATGTTCTGGCTGTCTGGCTGTCGTGTCTATCTGCGTGCATGTGTGTGTGTGTGTGTGTGTGTGTGTGTGTGTGTGTGTCTGTCTGTCTGTCTGTCTGCCTGTATCTCTCTCTGTCTCCCTATCTCACACATCAATGATATAGTGTACTTACGCGTGCACGCCGGTGCAGGGCCACTCCACGTCCCATTAGCCTGGCACATCAGGTTCACAAACGCCAATCCGTCAAACGAGAATCCAGCATCACACGTGAACACAGCACGACTTTCAAAACGCACTCCATCCGACAGAGCGAGTGATCCGTTCGCTGGCGAGTACAGCATAGAACACTCGATCTTCTCGCAGGTCAACTGTGCAGGCGACCAGGTCTGATTGGCCTGGCATGTCACGGTAGCGCTGGCATTCGATGGCTGCTGTTCGTATCCTTGGTTACACACGCCGGTGACGTCGTCCTCAAACACGCCAGACACGTTGCTCCACGCGCCGTTGGACAATGGCGCTAGCTGGGGACATTGCGCCGGGAAGCAGTGCGGCACCAGCATGGACCACTGGGAGTCTCGTCGGCACGTGACGTTGAGTCGTGCGGCGCCCCACGTCCACGTGTAACCGTCACGGCACCAGAACTCGTACGTGTCGCCGCTGTGATTGCCCGCACCGCTGAACAGCGTGTTGTTTCCACCGGGAGGCCGCTCGCCCGGGCACTGCGGTTGCTCACAGGTGGGCTGGAACGGTGGCACAAGCTCGCCATTACGGCATACAGACACGCTGCTGGTATTGTTGGTGACATTGTAGTCGAGAACGCAGAGGCTGAGTATGACACCATTCTCGTACAGCACCTGTCCGGGCACGTAGTCGTTGCCGTCCGAAGTCACCACGATGGCGAACTTGGGCACGGTGATGTTGGCAGTGCATTCGTATGCTAGACGCATATACACACGTACACACACGGACACACACACAGATACAGACACACAGATACACACACACACAAAACATAGAAAGGTAAGAATGGCTACACCACAATTGTCAGACCCAGTGATCATTTGACCGCATACTTTCAACCTCACGAGCAACAACAACTCGCGAATAGCTACACTTTTTCATGCACGAGCAAGGGTGGTTATTCGCAAGGTTGACCCTAGTCCCAGCAGACATAGCACACCATTGATAATTTCCTGGAAATGTGTCACATGACCTGTACATCAGTCATGTGTCAAATATTTGCTTGACCCATGAAACATGAAAATGAATGAAAATGAAACTACCAAACTAGTAATCCACCCCATGATCACTACTGATGTGAATATATCAAAACAATAAGACATGGACCTGGAAATGGGGGTTCGACTTACAATCGGGGAAATACAGTACTGCAACACATACACACACGGATCCACCCAGCCCCCCCCCCCCCCCCACACACACATTAAAAAAACAACCAGCAAACAAACCTTGACAAGAGAGCGGAGCTGCAGACCAATTCCCATGCCGGGTACACGTGATGACGCTCTCACCACCGTTGCCATAGAAACCAGGCAAGCACTGGTAGCGAACATTGTGACGATAAGTAAATCCGGTGACGTGACGAGCTGCATTGGCAACGCTCCCCGGATCTGGACATGAGATTGCTACAATGATACGAAATGCACGTGCACATACAGACATGCAAGCACATACGTACGCATGCGCGTGCACACACACACGGTCGCACACAGAATCGGAAACAGCACAGAAAGGACAGGGACAAGCGAAATCCAAGCAATGCACCCTTGCTCACAGAAATGCAAAGCCATCATCTGCAAGCCAGGTGCGGCCAGGCAATAAACATGGAATGATCTAGCTCAAGGAACAATTTGTGATGGTTGCACTGGTGGTGCTGGTGTTAATGCTGGTGGCAGTAGTGGTGATGTCATTGGCCGGGTCATGGATTGGTATCAGATGAGCACCGCACATCAAAGACAGCAAAAAATCTCTTCTAAATGGGCAGAAATACTAATGCCTTGTGAGGCACTCACAGACCGTGACCAGCCACCAATTCAATAATCGAAAACATTTGCCGACAAAATCACCCTAAATGTCCAGTGAGGAGTTGGAAACGAATAGCAAGAGAGTCGTGTATCATATGCACTATGCATTAAACCAAAACGGGTCCCGTACCTGAGCAAGTAGGTTCATTGTGGTCCCACTGACCCCAGAGATCACACGTCTGTGTGCTGCTTCCAGATAACGCATACCCAGCGGAACAGGAGTATGAGAGGGTGCTGAGGTACGGTAGAGTGGATGGCAAGTAGCTGTTTACGAATGTTACTACAGCGCTACCAGCTGCTGAGTTGCTCAGTGCCCATAGCGTGTGTGCTGGCAAGCTGGGAGTAACACACACTATTGCTGCAGACAGGAACACAAGAATACACACACAAGAATACACACACTCAGACATGCCCATCGCTGAAGCGATGATAGCGAACAGCTACGTTAGACATAGTGTACAACTTGTGCTGGGATTACACCAGTCAACAGCTTGCAAGGCTGATGAATTGACTGCCACTAATTTTAGCCTGGTATCCACCACACAGCTGATTAAAGTGGCTTTTTCTGGCCAGTGAATCCCTATTTTTTATTTTTTATTTTTTTCATTTCTCACACACACACACACATGTGCAGGTGCATAGATGATTGGAACAATCCTCCAAAACACGTGCTACATTGTCAGATCCCCATAGGTACCATGCTTCCACAAGTCACACCACATCTTGTCAAATGAACAACTTCATATCCAAAAAGGCGGTTACGTTGTTTCTCCAACATACTACAAAGTAGTAGTCTATCAAGGAACATTGGTTCAACGGCAGGCGATACATTTGTGATAATATTATGCCAATTAACGTGCAACTAGACTTGGGAGGGCATTGCACACCATTAGCATACAAATCATATTACAATGTTTACACGGCAGGCAGGCCCTGAGCTCTGCAGGAGCACAGGTCACAGGTAACCGCACAACTTTGAACTTTGTACGCAACTACTCTGCAACATCCTCCCAAGTCAGGTTGCATGTTATTAGGCATATCATGAATCCGCGATGGGTAATTTTCGCATGTGCATGTCCACGTTCTCCTTACCTTCACACCGCGCAGCATGCCCATCCCACTGGCCACTAGTACCACACGTTCTTGACCGAGAGCCGTTCAACACAAAGCCAGGATCACAGGCAAAGGCGACCGTCGAGCCAAAGACGAAGCTGGACACATTGCTAGCGGTGCCGTTCTGCGGTGGCAGTAATGGCGGACAGGTGACGATTGCACAGCGCATGGCCATGCCAGACCAGGACCCGTTCGCCTGGCACACGACCTGACTATCCCCACTGCTGTGCGCGTATCCGATCAGACAGATGTAGTGGGCCACAGCAAGATAATCACTGGAGGAATTGTGCAGGCTGACGTGTTGACCGGCAGGTGGCTGACCGCATGATATCTTGGTGCAGGTCGGGAACGACGAGTTCCACGTCTGATTGTGCTGGCAAAGTACGTTCACGTCGTCCGCTGTTTCGTAACCGAAGTAGCACTGAAACCGAATAGCACTACCCACTGTGTAGTTAGTTGTGCTCGAGCGAAACGCGTTGGTGTTGTCAGGAGCCGTGCAGTGCTTGGGAACGCAGCGCGGTGTGGAGCCGTTCCAGGAGCCGTCCGCTTGACAGAACAACACACTGTTGCCCACCAGATCAAAGCCGACAGGACAATGGAACATCACAGATCTATTGTAGAAATGTTCATCTCCGTGTCGGCTGATGTAGTCACTGTGTCCAGGATGATCACAGTTCACAACTGCAGAAAAAAAGGAAACGAAAAACAGAGGTCATCCAGTGATCTTGAATAAAGAAGACAAACTTGGTGGTCTTCTGTCCCAGAGACACAGAGAGTTGATAAGCAAACATGTAAAGCATTCAGAATGTGACAACGCTGGTAAAAGACCATACCTGTACAGTGTGGTGTGGGTGCAGTCCATGTAGCATTGGCCTGGCATTGAATAATTGATGTACCGTTGAGTAGAAAACCACTATTACACTCATACTGGATGACATCAGTATAGCTATGAGCAGTAGTGTTACGTTGTCCATCCACTGGTATACCAGGATCAGTACATTGTATAGGTGAACATACAGGAACACTGCCAGTCAACATACCAACACCATTATTACTAACATCAACTACACAACTACGAACAAGATCACCGCCAGTTGGCTCATAGCCAGAAAGACATCGTAGAGAATGCACGTCGCCATAACGTATCACTGCGGGCGTTTGCCCAACCACCGCAGAGCCCGGAGGACTGCTCGGAGGCAGACAGGTCACGGGAGAACAACCGGCAGACCTGAGATCGGTCCCGGTCCCGGCGAAGGTCCAGTTGTAGACGACGGGCCGAGTGGTCGCGGTGGACACGTCTGTGCACGTGTAGTCACTACTCAGAGTGCCGCCTTCGCCGACGTACCCCGACAGGCATTCGATCTTCACCGTGTCTTGGTACGTCGCTGAGCTGCTACTCAAGCTGGCAAAGCTTAGATTGGCGGGCAGGGGAGGACATTGCGCTTGGACGTTGCACGCCGGTAGCGACCATAACGAATAGGAGCCGTTGGCCATGCAAGTGAAGCTGGTTATGTCGCGGCCGTCTGAAAATCGATATCCGCGATTACACGTCAGCGTCAGTGTTTGGCTAAACATGCCGCGACTGGCGGAGAGAATGCCGTTGGTCGGTGTGGGCAGCAGCGGACATTGTACAACTGCACAAAACAAAGGAGAATCATCACGCAAACAATACATCAATCGCTTAAAAGAGAGAAACAGAAGTCTGGGTCCAGAACGAAAGGGACATGCCCGCCTGTTTGACAACGAAAACATCAGGACTTGGGATTAGTAGGGTCCCTGAACTTGAACACTCCAACACACTGTCTATTTGCTGCATACGTCACATCGCCGTAAGGACGCGCCGCATAATTATCCCCGTATGTACAGAATGACATCACAGTATGTACAGAATGACAACACGCTATGTCTCTGCAGCAGGATACCGCAATGTCGCGTATTAAAGCCGGGCTTTTTCCTGTAGAAACCGATGTCAAGGCTTATATGCAAACCAGGTATTTCTATGTGTGACAACACCAAAACCAGGCTTATGTGCCGACAGTGCATCTTGAAAATCAGGCTTCTATTCAAAACAGGCTTCTATTCAAGAAAGGCTTCTACACGAGATAGGCTTTAATACAAGACACTACTGTATCATGGTATATACAGAATGGCATGACAACACGCTTCCGTAGCATGACGTCACGGCACGTCTCTGCAGCAACTGCACGTGCAGCATTCCCATGTGTACACACTCACTTTGGCAGGCAGGATGTTCACCGTCAAAGCTGCCGTCACCAGAGCAGGTGGCCGTCGCGTTACCCGATCTCAGCCGGTAGCCTTCTGAACACGAATACACGAGGACGACGAGATACGGGTACTGTGGCAGGACTGGAGAGATGACTTCATTGGTGGAGAGGGACGGGGGAGCACATGTTACAGCTGTGACAATAGTGAGAGAAACCAAAGGAGAGAGGAAGAGCAAAAGCATGGGCATACTAGCCTTCCAAATACAATAGTTTGCGGGTGGTTGTGATGAATACAGTCATGTACAGAAACGAAAAAGGGCCAAGGAACTACAAGTTACGCTATAATGTCCACTAACACCACCACCAGTTACTAAACAATCAGCTCATGCGATAACATTGCACGACACTGACCGACAGCACTGACGTCCCTCGGTCCTTTTTTTCTTTTCTATAAATTTATCTTTGGCTCTCCATCACGGTCGTGTACATTATCATTAAATTCATTATAGTCTGCAGCATTACGTCTACGACCAGTACAACAGAGGTTATAGGATGGCGTCAGCATTTGTATGAAGTGGCATCACAAGCAATGGCTCGCCAAATGCCAATCAAAACAAGCACAGTAAAAGCTGGTGTAAGCCACCTCTGGGTTTAGCGACCTCTGGGTTTAGCGACCACCACGTCCTGCTCTTAGCGACCTCTGGGTTTAGCGACCTCTGGGCTTAGCGACCTCTGGGTTTAGCGACCACCACGTCCTGCTCTTAGCGACCTCTGGGTTTAGCGACCTCTGGGCTTAGCGACCTCTGGGTTTAGCGACCACCACGTCCTGCTCTTAGCGACCTCTGGGCTTAGCGACCACCACGTCCTGCTCTTAACGGCCGTTTTTCCATGCACCGACAGTTCTACACAGACACTGTGGGACCTGGTTCTAAAGACCACCTGGCTCTAACGACCGCTTTTCCTTGCACCGTGGGGTGGTCGCTTAAACCAGGTTTTCCTGTATACGACGGCATCATCACATTGCCTTATATGGAGTGGCAAGCCGGTGCTTGTGAAGCTGCTCCGTACAAACACCTCAACTGATGACAACATCATATCAATGAGGTGGTTTGTGCGCGGTGGCAGAACAAGCACTGGCTTGCAACTCCGTACAAAGCGATGTGATGATGTCATCCCAATGACCTCTGGACTTGATCTGCAGGGAGGAGCATGTGTGCACGCAGGCTGTGGTGCAGGTGCTAAGTTAGTGTATGCATCCATAATTCCCTGCAACAAGCTGACACTGCAGGCAGCATCCAAACACAGAACTTCGCAGTACCACGGCTTGCAGGGTGGACAGCGAAACAAGCTGTCCTCTCAGCTCAGAACAAATCAGAACGGCAAAAGCACACGTCACGTATCACTTACGTTGGCACAGACCCGTCGTAGCTGTAGTCTGCCATACCCCAGCATAGGGGTGATTCACAACGCTCGTATCCTGAGCGCAGGACCACTTGCTACCACCACCGATGAAGCCAGGGTGGCAGACCAGGACGCCTTCGGAGCCGAGAGCGGAGGAGTTGCGCGTCGCCACGATACTTCCCCCAGGCGACACCGACGATGAGTTGGCGGCGCAGAACTGAGCGTCCACAATACATGGTTTGGGCGAGCAGAGTGCCGGCGACAGCTGATGACGCTGAGCACTACTCCCCTGATAATCCCAGAAGCAGGAGTGATTGTGCGAGTGTGCGAAGCATGGTGATGGTGTGTGGCCAGCTTTGCAGCGCAGCGGCTGCTCGGTGGCACCGAACGACAGCGCCTCCAAGTGCAGCAGTGAGTGGTTGACCTCGCACTGGACCGGCACGCACACGCTGGGATTGGCCGATACGAACGTCGTCCAGGCAACGGCCGCACCGGTGCCCGTCGGCACACACTGCGCGTTGATGCTGTTCACGTACGGGTGCTGGAAGCGCAGATGCGAGAACTCCAGTGACGACGAGACGCACGCAACACGCACCGAGGAACCGACGGGGTACGTCGCCCCCGTGCCGTTGCCCGTGACGGCAAACGTCCCGTCGTCCGGCGGAAAGTCAGTGCAATTGGACGGCATGCACACTGGTGGCCCGGTGCCATCGTCCGGGAGGCCGTGCCAGGTGTAGTTTGGGTACACGCAGCGACTCTCGACCGTGTCTCTGCCGCTCTTGAAGCTAAAACCGGGATTGCAGTGGTAGACGATGGGCAAGTGATAGGCGTCAGTCAGTTGAAAGACGATGTGAGCGTTTTCCAGTGAAGGTGGCTCTGTACAGTTGAGAGCTGGGAACAACAAGAAGAGGACAGAGCAGAATGCTTTGTAGAGTACAGAAAATCTGCCCTAACGGTACGCCCTTGGTGCAGCGGAAACTGTCCTGATGCAACAGGATTCCGCTTGATCCCGGGAGGCACGTTAGATCTATAGCAGTTTGGCGCATGACCATGTCATTGTGTCCGGTCAATGCAGAATTCCGCGTGGTACAGGGTCCAGCAAACACAGGTTTATTGCATTGCGACTTTTGCCACATGTTTCAACAGGAACAAGTGGGGGTCGTGGGAAAGGGATGAATATCTTGACCTTGTTTAAAGGTTTTGTTTCGTTATCAGGAGACGCACCTGCGCACATCTCTACAGAGATGATACTATGGTTAGGACTGCACTGCATACTAGTACACTGGGGATAAACACATCGACGTGTTGGTCAGTTAGTACGTGACAGTTACCCACGAATTAATTTTTACTTTGAAGTACTTGGCAAGCATCCTTTTACGCGCACACACACACACACACACACACACACACACACACACACACACACACACACACCAGCACGAGCACACACACACACACACACACACACACACACACACACACACCAGCACAAGCACACGCACACACTCACACACTCACACACACACTCACACACATACACACACACGTACGTTCACATGTTGGCACGTTGATCCACTCGGCAACGCTACCATTGGCCGGGCTGCACTCAGCCACGTTGGACGCTCCGGAAATCGTGTAGCTGCCAACATCACAACTGTACTTCACCTGTGTGAATACAGACACCGACCCAGGTGCAGGCGATGACCCATACGCGTATTGACCAGCAAACGAGCCGTAACCGCACTGTCCGATGAACGAATAGTTGCCGTTGGTGATATCGGGTGGAAGTGTGCAAGTCAGCGGCGAGCATCGGAACGGATCCGTGCGGAAATTACCGTCGGCACGGCATTGCAAGCTGAAATTGCCGGCCGACAGTCGGTAACCATAGTGACACGCGCCAGTAATGATGGTGGATTCTGGAAACGACGCCGACAGGTCCGGGTGCGAGGGGAAGTAGGCGAAGCGGGGCAGCGGCATGGGATAGCGGCACACCGCTCGGCATTCGGTGACGTAGTGGCCTGGCATTGTCACCACCTCCGCCGGGGTCCACTCGGCGTGTTGCCGCGGACGACGGATGCAGTGGTGGAGAGACTGGACAAAGCGCCATTCGCCGCCGTCGTCGCCGCCAGTCCCTTGTGCTTCAAGCCGCGCGGCAAGAGCCTGCGACTGGTTCGCACAGCTCAACGACACAACGTCGCCGACGGAAAACGATGCGTTGCTAGCCACCGCGACCGGCACGAAAGTGAAGTTGAGCGTCGGTGGCGATAAGCAGTGAAGTCGGACACACGCGGGCAGGGGTGACCAGCTGCCCTGAGAGCATGTGATGCTAGGGTCGAGCACATCGTCTCCACTCCCGCTGCCCGATTCATCGACATCATCATCGCTATCTTCCAAGTCGAATCCTGCACTGCAGGAAATGTTCACCGTGAGGCCGTGATGGTAGAAACCATTGGGCAGAGAGCCGCGGCACGCAGCAGCGCCATTCGGGACGGTTGGAGCGGGGCAGCCATAACCTGTGCAAGAAGCGTGCATGCGCCCAGAGACACACACATACACACACGCACACACACACATCCATACACGTGAACACACACACACACACACACACACACGCATGCACACATGTGGACACACATGGCAATGATGACAAGG
>NC_088648.1:16053570-16213570 GCF_964019385.1 Sycon ciliatum | reverse complement strand
CCATGTTGACAAACTGCCTTTCAATCTGCTAATGTGCTATATTTGCACAGAACATCCATTGTGCATGAAAGAAAGGTAAACCCTCTGTTTGTTTGTTTGTTTGTATTCTTTATTTAGAGTGGGAAGTCCAAAACAGGCCCTAGCCTAATAACAATGGTCCCACTAGTGAGGGAATGCTGTATATCTGTGCATAAGGATTAGTGAGTGTAACAGCAACTGTAGTAGGGAAAGAAAAAGAGAAAAGAAAAACACTCAAAACAAGAGTTGCGCCGTGACTTGCATAGGAAGAATAACGGAAAGAGCAGTGCATACAGCATTTGTAAAAAAAAGGCTTATTATCTGGTAAGCAAAAAGGCAAGAGCCATTGACTTAAAGCGATTGCGTTTTCTTTCTTGCCTGACCGCAGCGGGGAGCTGGTTCCAACCTAGTTCACATTCGACGCAACGCCGACGGTACGGGACGTATAAGGGCTTATCGGGAGGGCTGGGGTGAGCTGTAGAATCCTGTACGATTCGTACGACACGACATGCAGCAGTCGTTGCGACGTTCAACGTCAAACGGCGCGAGTCATGATAAGGACCTATTTTCTCGTTTTTCGGGACTTCTTTTCAATTATTTCTCCTTGAAAGAAGCGGAATCAAGTTCACGATACCAGTTTTTCATGAAGACCAAAAAATTAGCCCTGAAAGTTGTGGCATTCAAATAATAGCCCCAGGAAATGATAGAATAGTTCGTCTGTCACGCTTCTGAACTATCCCTAAATACAATAAGTGACATGAGATCTTATGTTGCTTAAATTCAACTCAAGTCGTGCTAGCCATTCTGTGAGTTATCATGGGAAGCGCAGTGTTCGAAATGCTAAAAATTTCCAAGTACGAATCGGGAGTAGTCAGCACACGACGCCGTCTCCTGTTCACACTCAAATTACAGCCGTTTTGTACGCTTGCGTCCCCGTCTACGCCCGTCTACGGTATGAAAAGTTGGATCGATCCAACTCTTCCCGTCGCTTCCCGATCTGTACGGTAGTTTGTTTGTTTTTTTGTTTTTTTTACTATGTTCACATTCCCAGCTCGAAAATAATAAGAAAGACAATGATACTGAGAAAGGACGTGTCTTTGGCCGTGATGCCGAGACCTCAGGTCGGCAGAGCCATCAATGCCAGGCCCGTAGCAGCCCCATTTTGGTTGGTCCGGCAAGATCCGACTTCGATGCCCCCCCCGAGTAGCCCTTTCCCAAAGGTGCTCGCCCTTTTTTCGCCCTTTTTGGCCCTTTTTGGAAAAGCCCGTTTCTTTTGCCCTTTATTGCGTTTTTTGGTGAATATCGCCCTTTTTGAGCTTATTTAGCTGAAAAAGTGCTAAAATCTGTTTGCTCATGCATGCGATCACAGTTTCCGAGTGCTCGATGGGCCTTGGCACGCCGCTTTTTTGGGGGGCAACAAGTTGGTGAAGCTTGTACCCGGTACCCGGTGTACACAATGATGTAAAAGTGGGTTTCTTGAAATTTACTTCCTGTTTTGCCTTTCGTGGACCCATAAATGGAAGAGTGCGTATTCTTTTCTCAGCTTGGGTTCATATCTTAACATGTATCATGGCTATGCTTCACTGAAAAAGAGCACTTTTTGGCTGTTTTCATTGAAAAAAGAGCACTTTTCAGCATATTTTGAGGGACGCGAAAAGCACTAAGTGCGAATTAAAAGAGCACCTTTGGGAAAGGGCTACCCTCGAGCCCATACATATGCCGGTAGATGTACAAAATGTACATGATTGTACATGTACATGTACATGCATGCAATCGTGACCATGCAGAGTGACATAGGGCGAGAAAAGGAAGAAGGACACTCAGCATGAGTCAGGAAAGAGGGCATCAGCATGTTGTGTCTGTCCAAACAGAACTTGTTGAAGCCTATGAAGGCATAGCAACAGTATCTAAATGCATGTGATAAAAGAACCAAAATGGACCTTTGGAGGAAGAGGAAGGATTACAAACCCTATCTAGAAAGAATTGGAGGAAGAAAAGAATCAATACATTTCAGGAAGTACAGTGTAGGAACATTCACAGGCATGACTGTCCACATGACCTTCAGCAGGGTCATACTCCTGATGACATGTAGGTCTACTGCCGGCACCAATAACCATAACCCCCTTGCCGGCACTAAACGGTACTACATGTACCTCTTACCTCTATACTAATTATTGCACACATCATCATCATGGGTACCGGGTGGACATCCTGAGCTGCTCACATGTGTGAGCTCCCACCTTTTTTTTTTTTTTTTTTTTTTTTTTTTTTTTTTTTTTTTTTTTTTTTTTTTTTTTTGGGCCGAATATTGGTCCGGCAGCTGCCGGACCTGCCGGACCGCCTGCTACGGCCCTGAATGCCCCACCATCACTGCTGCGTCTCGCTGCAGCCCCTGCTCAATAGTTGTCACGTTCGTCCTAGTACAGTTGCGTTCCCGTTCCTGGTGTTCACATTGGACGCCGTCAGACCGTCTCGTCGCTTCCCGTCGATCCTTACGTCGCGTCCCGTCGCGCCCCTTAAGATGGTCCATGGTCCATGGTCCCAGCATACTCGGTAGGTACCACGTTTGGCAAGATACGGTTGGGCTCAGGGAGTCGTAAAATACCGGTATTTTACGACTCCCTGGTTGGGCTGGCTGGGACAATCAGTAAATTGCTGTGCCCACCACGAGTTTGAGTGGAATTACTGCGGCTGAAAAAGTTAGCGAACAACATGCTGATGTTAGAGGAGTCATGGAGACAACGCCAGATAAAACCAGAAGGTGCATGTTGGCGTATGTGGTCAATGTTTGGATGTTCATGCGTGTAAGAATATTGCTTGTGGGTGTCCCGGGAGGTACCCGACAGACTGTGCGTACAGCACGCTTGAAGAGCCCATTAAGCCGTCGACTTTGATATACGCCGTGAGAAACGGTAAGTAAGCAGAAGCGGCATACATAAAGTGTGATAAAATGAAAGAACGAAAATAGGCTATGCGACATTGAATAGGCAGGAATGTAGTGTAGCGTCTGAGCACACCAACTTTTGACGCCACGCCCCGTGCGACGTGGTCGACCATGTTGTTCCAGCTCATGTCCGCATCAAAGTGGAGACCTAAATATTTCGCAGCGCGAACAGTTGGCAGAGGCAGTCCATTACATTGCACTTGCAAGTCAAACGTTTGAGATCGTACTGGCGATATCGGCATGACCTGTGTCTTCGTTTCATTCAAGATGAGACCGCGGTTCTTAAGCCAATCGGCGAGGTGCTGGACAGCATTTGAGAGATTTTGGGACACCTCATCCGTGCTCATGCTGCTGGATCTAATTGATATATGGTCCGCAAATTGCAGGGTCGCAACGTTGTAAGGGGACAGCTCTTTCGCACTGTCACGGACGTAGAGAACAAACAACAGGGGCCCGAGAACTGACCCCTGTGGTACTCCGGAGAAGCTGGTGTATGGTGAGCTCTGTACCTGACCGACTTTGACATACTGTGTCCGATCTGAGAGGTAGTCTGCAAGCCATTGCAACACCGTTCCACCAATTCCGACCTCGAATAGGTCCTGAATAAGGGTTCGGTGCTTCACCTTATCAAATGCTTTTGACATATCTACGAAAGCAATCCCCGTGAAGTACTTTTTTGTCTGGGCTTGGCATATGCCCTCAACGGCTAATGCAAGGGCATCACATGTGGAATGATGTGAACGATAGCCGAACTGAGTTGGCGGAATTAGATCATGTCGGCACAAGTACTGAGTGAGCTGATCATGGATAACTCGCTCCAAAAGCTTTGAAAACTATCGACATTAGAGACACGGGTCTGTGATTCTTTGCCATGCTGGGATCTCCACCTTTAAACAGAGGTGAAATGCTGGCCACCTTCATAGGAGCTGGGAAATGTCCCTCCCTCATGGATTTGTTGAACAGTAAGGCCAATGACGGCGCAAGAACATCTGCATGAGCTCGAAGAAGGGCCGCAGGGATGCCGTCACTGCCAGTTGCCTTCGTCGGATTCTGTTGCTCTAGAAGCCTCCGGACTTTTGCAATAGATACAGGAACAAATTCCACAAAACTAGTTGCCGTTCGTGGCCCTTGGGGTAGGTGAAGATGAACTGGGCGGCTGGGATCTTCCACGATTGTTGTTGTTGTAGAAGTTTATTTAACGTCGCACCACAAACAGGCGATTTCGCCTCCTTTGATACATGTGGACGACAGAAGGAATGAGAGAGAGAGAGGGGGGGGGGGACAGAACGCGATCTTGGCGAAAGCACTTCGAATTGCCTCAGCTGAGCACTGAAGCGGTGCCGATTTTCTTTGTTTCCCCGTCAACTGGTTGATGTTTCGCCAGGTTTGTTTTACATTACAAGTTGCAAGCTGAAATTTTGTACTGTAGTACGCTTCTTTCAGCTTCCGGTTACAGGTAGTGGCCTCCCTTCTCGCCGCTTTGAATGTGGCGTACTTTTGCTCAGATCTGTCTGACAGCCACTTTCTACGAAGCCGGTTTCGCTTACTCAAAAGGTGCAAGAGCTGGCTGTCCATCCACGGTACCGATCGTCGCTTGTGTTGCTTACAAGATCTAAGAGGGGCATGAGTGTCAAGCACCTGCAGGAAGCGACTATTCCACTCCGTCCACATGTCTGTTGGGCTGCCTTCGATGCTGCAAAGATTCTGCTGAATCAAGTCAGCTTTGAAGCGTGCATGATTTATCCTGCGGTAGTTCCGGCACACCATTGAAGTCTCAGGACTCCTTTTCGGGTCAAGGTAGAATTCACTTATGACTGCTGCATGGTCGCTGAAAGCCACGGGATGGATCGTTGCCACATTGTGCTGGTCAAACGTATTGAAGAACAGATCCAATGTGGTGGCTATGGAATTAGATGCAAACCGTGTCCGCTGATGAACGCCCTGGTGGAGACTGTAGCTTGCCATTAGATCAGACAGGAAATAGAGCTGGTGATCTGGAGCCGTTGATGGATCCACATTCACATTTAAGTCACCGCACAGTATAACGTTCCTGCCCGGAGTGATAGCTGAGTGTAGAAGACCATCAAGGCGATCCCAGCAGCCAATAGGTTCAGAGGGAGGACGATAGATTGTGCCTATCAAGCAACTCCCACCAGTGCAGGGAATCTCGCCCCAACAACTCTCAACCCCAGCAGCAGCTATATCGCATCTCAGCTTGACAGGCAAGGATGTTCGGGAATATAAGCAGACACCTCCGCCAAGCTGATCCTCTCGATCAGCACGCAAAACGTTGTAACCTGCCAAAGTGATTTCTCCATCAGTAATCATACTATCCAGCCATGTCTCGTTCACACAGACAACATCAGGACAATGCTGGCGGGTGAGTTGCGCTAGGTCATTAATCTTGTTTCGAAGGCTCCTGATGTTTATCAGTAGGACTTTCAGCTTAGCGTCACTACTCAGTCCTCCCCTGTCTCTGAATGGTGCTTTCGGATGGCGCAATCTACCCGGAAAGAAAGTTGGAGCCTGCGCATTCAGTTTCAAGGTGTTCATTGCGCCTCTGCCTGGTCGGACCTGAAGCGCCAGTCACGGAGAGTGTATGCAACTGTTTCAAGCCAGAAAGATTTTTCACTAACTTTTTTCACATCCTGAGCATCAACTGTTATTCTCGCGGAGGCCGTTCTCAAGTATTCAGAAGAGTATATAATACATTGCACACCGTGGAAAGTTGGGTGTGGTGCTCTCTCTCTCTCTATCTATCTATCTATCTATCTATCTATCTATCTCTCTCTCTCTCTCTTTCTCTCTCTCTCTCCCTCTCTCTCTTCTCTCTCTCTCTCTCTCTCTCTCTCTCTCTCTCTCTCTCTCTCTCTCTCTCTCTCTCTCTCTCTCTCTCTCTCTCTCTCTCTCTCTCTCTCTCAGCTCTCGCTCTCTCTCTCTCAGCTCTCTCTCTCTCTCTCAGCTCTCTCTCTCTCTCTCTCTCTCTCTCTCTCTCTCTCTCTCTCTCTCTCTCTCTCTCTCTCTCTCTCTCTCTCTCTCTCTCTCTCTCTCTCTCTCTCTCTCTCTCTCTCTCTCTCTCTCTCTCTCTCTCTCTCTCTCTCTCTCTCTCTCTCTCTCTCTCTCTCTCTCTCTGTCTCTCTCTCTCTCTCTCCCATACCGAGTTCGCAAGGCTGGGTGGGGTTGTGAGCAGGCTTTCATTTCATCTTTTCTTATTATTTCTGCTTTTCATCTCATTACAAAAATTCTGCGCATTTTTTCTCCATCTGCGCATAAAATCGAGACTGACAGCCTGCTTGTTAAATCATGCACCTGCTTTCAGGCGTAAACACCCTGTTGTAGAGGTCTCAGTCCTCATTTGTTAGACTTACCTGTCTTTATAAATGTAACTTACTCTCTCTCTCTCTCTCTCTCTCTCTCTCCCTCTCTCTCTCTCTGTCTCTCTCTCTCTCTCTCTGTCTCTCTCTCTCTCTCTCTCTCTCTCTCTCTCTCTCTATCTCTCTCTCTGTCTCTCTCTCTGTCTCTGTCTCTGTCTCTGTCTCTGTCTCTGTCTCTGTCTCTGTCTCTCTCTCTCTCTCTCTGTCTGTCTCTCTCTCTCTCTCTCTCTCTCTCTCTCTCTCTCTCTCTCTCTTCTCTCTCTCTCTCTCTCTCTCTCTCTCTCTCTCTCTATCTATCTATCTACTAGTATCTATCTATCAATCTCTCTTGTCTTACTCTTTTTCTTTGTCAGCTTTCCTGCTGGTTTTGTGCTTTTCAAGTGAAACACAGTCCCAGCGTTACTCCCCACGCCACAGACGCTAGCCACGCTTGGAGGAGTCGCTAAAACCAAAGTCTAGACAGTGAGTCGGACGTGGTCACACCACCTGCGTCCACTGCCGTGCATGATTCTGAAATTCTCAAGTAACTTAGTTCTGTTCTGTTCGGCGATGATCCCGGCACCCTCGGGTCGCAGCAGGCGATACCAAGACTTGAGTACAATCCTGGTTCTAATGTACTCTTGGAGATGCATCTACATGAGGAGTACAAGCGAGCCCGTGCAGAAGCCTCAAATGCTTACCGGCGAAAACGCAATCAGCATTTCCAACAGCAGTGTCGTGATCACTCCTCCAACCTGCGGATGATGTGGTCCGTGATCAACTCTGTCACTAGCCGTTCTCGTCAACATCATCAGCCAACGTGCGACATCACAGAAGTCTCGGATGCCTTCCACAGCATTGTACATGATCCGTCCCGTCCGGCTCAGCTCCAGATTCCCATTGGTCCACAGCCGCAAGGCTCCATGCTGACCTTCCAGTCAACCACCCCAGATGAGGTCAAGCACCTCCTGGAACGGATAAATCCCTGCAAAGCCACAGGCAGTGATGGGATTCCTGGGTGTCTGCTACGTGCTTGCGCTGACCTGTTGGCTCCATCGCTTTCAGTGCTCTTCAGCTCATCGCTGAGGCATGGTGAAGTCCCTCTGGCTTTCAAACATGCTGTAATAAGCCCTCTCTTCAAAGCTGGCGATCCTTCGGTAGCTGCAAATTATCGTCCTGTGTCGCTCATGCCGATCGTATCCAAACTACTCGAGAAGATAGTCCAGAAGCAACTTGTTGCACATCTGGAGCGATCATGTGCCATACCACCGACTCAGTTTGCCTTCCGCCGTGAGCACTCCACAGAGGACGCCCTAGTTGTAGCAACAGATGCCATCTTAAAGGCCCGGGACGACAAGTTGACCACAGGCGTCTGCCTAATCGACATGTCAAAAGCCTTTGACAAGGTCAATCACAGCCAACTGGTCCGGGACCTATTCGATCTCGGCCTGGACAATGCCTCCCTTCGCTGGTTCTGCAGCTACGATCGAACCCAGCAAGTGCGCATTGGCCCCACCTACAGTGTTGCTGCTAAGTGCTCATCTGGTGTACCTCAGGGCTCGGTCCTAGGACCGATCCTGTTTAGCATGTACACCCGTGATGTCCCTGCCATAGCCCATCCTGCTCCATCTCTGCAATTTGCCGATGACATTGCCGTGCACTGCCACAGAAAATCAGTGCTAGCCACATCAGCCTGCCTATCAGGGGCCGTCACCAACGTCGCTGACTGGCTCAAGCATCGACATCTGCTTCTAAATGACAAGAAGAGCCAGGTCCTGTCAATTGTACCACAACGCAATGCGGGTCAGCATGTCGCTGTCCGCTGCAACCAGACAGAGCTTCCCCTGAGCCCAACAGCAAGGTACCTCGGCGTGACCCTTGACGCCGCTGTGAAGTGGGACCCCCATGTTGACGCGATGGCGAAGAAAGTTGTGCAGAAGATTGGAGCACTGTGGCGGTCCCGCAGATGTCTGAGCCTCAGTAGTCGCATCCAGTATGTGAGGTCAGTCATCATGCCTGACCTCCTATATGGATCTAACGCCTTCTCTTCCTCCCTCAAGGTTTCGCAGCTTGATCGCCTTCAGGTCATGCAGAACCGAGCGGCGAGAGCGGTACACGGTTTGCCGCCTCACACCTCGGCTCAGCCTCTGCTCGAACGGATGTCCCTGTACAGAGTTCGGGAGTGCTACGCCCAGAAGCGGCTCGTCCTGGTGTGGCGCTGTGTCAATGGGAAAGCCAGCAGTGTCCTCCAGGACCTATTCTCACCACCAGCTGGCAGCACCACCCGGCACCAGGTTTCCAGGGGCCTCACTGTCCCCTCGGCACAGTCAGAAGCCGGCAGATCTCGCCTGGCCTTTCAGGCAGCCTTGGCCTGGAACGCTCTCCCAAGGAGTGTAAGGGAGATCAAGGCTGCCCAGCAATTTAAGCTTGCCTCCATCCCCTACACCTTGCAATGAATGCCCTGTCTGACTTTTCCCGTCCATACACCACGTCATTTACTCTTCTCTGCGTGCTTGTGCGCTTATGAACTCTTTGTGTTCCCTCTGTTGACGCTTCAAAATCGCTCTATTGACACTGCAAAATCGCTCTGTTGACGCTGCAAAATTGCTTATCATCTCCCTCCCTCCCCCCCCCCCCCCCCTCTCTCTCTCTCTCTCTCTCTCTCTCTCTCTCCCCGTAGCTCTCTCCCTTTTGAAATTTGCTTCCATAGAATTGGGCACTATTGCCCGTTTGGCCTTGCGAAGTAAAATAAAAATCAACAACAACAACATACTGATCACACGTGACGACGCCTACCGTATTATCTCTAATAAGCACAGTCTCCAATAATAGCACCTCTCCAATAATAGAACACCTTGGGGCGGCATTCAAAAAATAAAGTGCTCAGTCTCCATTATAAGCACACTGTGTAAATTCATTATCTGTACCGGCGAAAAAACCCTGAAATGTGTGTGTCTGACATAATATAAATTTGGCATGGCAACATACCTCTGAAATGAGGTTGAAATAATAATGGAACAGTCTCCAATAAAGGAACGTCTCCATTAATAGCACGGGGCGGAGGTACATTGAAAAAATAAAGGACCGTGCTTATATTAGAGATAATACGGTATGCTCACACCCCAGATCTCTTCAGTACCACCGGGACCCTCGTGCATGGTCATGCCGTCGTCCAAAATAAACGGTAGCGGGGATTCTCAATTTCTCATACTGGTATTCCTAGGGTGGCTACCACCAGCCGGAAGTTAGTGAAAGCTTTCAACATCACTCATCAGGAGTCTTCAGGCATCGCGATGATGATATCCGCTCAATGACCAAGGACTTACCGATACATGTACTTCGAAGTACTAGTAAAATACTTACACCTCAAATAATTATAGCGGTATCGACCACAGTGATCTGTGGGGTGGGGGGACCGGGGGAGGCGTTCGAATTATTACTCTCTCACTTTTGGAGGAGTTTCGTTTTTCTGAAGACGTATTGGATGTGTTAGGATCCAGCGATCCGTTCACAGATGGTGGTAGGTACTCTGTCAGCTTTATGCCAAGTACCTAGTCGCGCTTTCTGACAGTACAGTACCGGTATCCAGTTTATAGATCAGTGGATAGTCGATGCTCGCAACAGGTATACACTGTACATCCATCCCTTCTCCTTTCTCATACATTTCGTCTTATTCCAATTTTCGACCGAATAATCCAGTTGCGCGCTTAGCTCGCACATCTCTGTGGGGTGACCTTGCACTAGAGCCCGCTGTCTGTGGTGTGGCGACCAGGGAGTCGTATACCCAGGCAAGAAGAAAACCAAAAAATGGTTTGGGCACGACTTCCTTGTGGTGACCAAGGACTGGCAAGGAGTGACCAAGAGTACATACCCCCCCCCCCCCCCCCATACCATGGGGTTATGTACTCTTGGGGTGACCTTAGCATAGTAAGGTTCTCACGCCGTGCAAGCTTCGTTGCACTCTGCCATACGATTTTCCTTTCCTTGGCTGTAAAATGAAGGTGGGGCGCTCCGGCGGTACTTTACGGTACATGTATGAATGTGAGACCGTCAATGCCTGGCAAACTGGTCTGTAGTTCCAGGCTGGTCGCTTGTCACGGTGGTCTTTAGTTACAGGTTTTACTGTAGTACAGTGCTGTACCAGGCTGGTCGCTAGTTATTATTATTATTATTTGAAACTCGGATGTTGAGCCATAAATAAAATCAAGAGTACATGAACACCAGAGTGTGCAGCTCGGATGGGTTGCTGTCACGGCGAAATTCCGTGATTACATCATTTTAGTGATGTAGTGCGTACAAGCAGGATTCAAGCAGGTCTCTTTCTGCACAACTGCAGCTCAGTTGTACGCACTACGCCATTTCCCGCCTCAGATCTGGGCCAAATATGATGTAATCACGGAATTTCGCCGTGACAGACACCCATAGCAGAAAAGGCCCCAAGCTGCACACTCTGGTTTTCATGTACTCTTGATAAAATTAATGTAGAAGAGAAAAGGACATATGGATACGAGTTAAGAGTAACTCTCCATCACTCTCCATCACATTATTGCACTTTCTGACTGTATATAGTATCATGTTACAGTGATGGAGAGTTACTCTTAACTCGTATCCATATGTCCTTTTCTCTTCTACATTAATATTATTATTTATATTTTTTCTTATTTTGTTAGGGATTTCCCAACAGGCAATGTTGCCTTTTTACTGGGAACCCTAAATGAGACTTTGTGTGAGCGCGAAACAAAGCAGGCGACTCGGCCAGGCGACAAGATGGAGGCAGCGCATTCCACCTGTCGGCACCAAGATACGCAATTGAATGGAAACCATACCGGGAGTGGCAGGCAGGCAAGTCACGGTGGTCTTTAGTTACAGGTTTTACTGTAGTACCAGGCTGGTCGCTAGTCACGGTGGTCTTTAGTTACAGGTTTTACTGTAGTACCAGGCTGGTCGCTAGTCACGGTGGTCTTTAGTTACAGGTTTTACTGTAGTACCAGGCTGGTCGTTAGTCACGGTGGTCTTTAGTTACAGGTTTTACTGTAGTACCAGGCTGGTCGCTAGTCATGGTGGTCTTTAGTTACAGGTTTTACTGTAGTACCAGGCTGGTCGCTAGTCACGGTGGTCTTTAGTCACAGGTTTTACTGTAGTACCAGGCTGGTCGTTAGTCACGGTGGTCTTTAGTTACAGGTTTTACTGTAGTACCAGGCTGGTCGCTAGTCATGGTGGTCTTTAGTTACAGGTTTTACTGTAGTACCAGGCTCGGTGTCGCTAGTCACGGTGGTCTTTAGTTACAGGTTTTACTGTAGTACCAGGCTGGTCGCTAGTCACGGTGGTCTTTAGTCACAGGTTTTACTGTAGTACCAGGCTGGTCGTTAGTCACGGTGGTCTTTAGTTACAGGTTTTACTGTAGTACCAGGCTGGTCGCTAGTCATGGTGGTCTTTAGTTACAGGTTTTACTGTAGTACCAGGCTCGGTGTCGCTAGTCACGGTGGTCTTTAGTTACAGGTTTTACTGTAGTACCAGGCTGGTCGCTAGTCACGGTGGTCTTTAGTTACAGGTTTTACTGTAGTACCAGGCTGGTCGCTAGTCATGGTGGTCTTTAGTTACAGGTTTTACTGTACAGTGTGCAGTCAGACCTCGCTTAACCGCACACATCCGTTTTCCACAAAAAATATGTGGATAGGCGAGGGCACCGGATAATCGAACACACGTAGAGGGTCTACGTGGCATGTGTAGCACTCTGCTCTCTGATTGCTTCTGCCTTCGTTCTGCCGCAACACACACAGCTGCCCGTACACGTTCCCAGTCCATAGATTCACTTGCTCTGCCTAAAGCACGCAATCGTTATGGCTTATTCGCTTTGAGCTTTCTGGCTTCTGACCGCTGGAATTCTCTTCCAGCTGACATTCGCTCTTGCCCCTCGCTTTCACGATTCCGCAAATCTGTACGTGATCACATAGGGTACCCTGTAAAAAGGCCTTAAGGCCAGTGGGGATTGCCCTATTCAAAATTTAAATAATAATAATAATAATAATAGTAATACATGGCGTATGCATGTATATGTACGTACATGTACATGTATGCATGGCATACCATGGCATACATGTGTGCTGTAAATCGGTAATACCCCCGATTTTCTTCCGGATGGCGAGGGATCCGGATAAAAGAGGACCGGATAAGCGAGGTCTGACTGTACTGTATATGAATGTGAGACCCGTCCGTGCCTGGGGATGTAGTCTGTTGTACCAGGCTGGTCGCTAGTCACGGTGGTCTTTAGTTACAGGTTTCACTGTACATTATATCAAGAGTACATAAACCATCAAGAGTACCAGCCATGTTGCTGTGCTTCTCACTCTCAGTATGATTCGCTGTGTGTGTGTGTGCGTGCGTGTGTGCTCTTGATTTATATATATGACTGCCATTTTCTGGTGTGTGACAAGACTACCACACTCCACTCTAGCCAATAACGATATTACACGAGCTACGCACTTGATTACCTTCCACACAGCACAATTGATATTCCTTGTACGAAACGAATCATTGCGAGTATCATTGAAAAATGCAACTGGAAAAATTAGAAAAGGGTAAACTAAAACACCTTTTGCCTTTCCCTGAAAACTAGCTTAAATCTACAGTTGTGCTTTTAAAACATTTGAAAAAAGACTGCAGTAGTTCGAAGAACATCTACGCGCGTACGCGCAAGTCTGCAGCATGCATTACGTGTGATTGTGTGAAAGAAGCTTAAAACTCCCATTGGTGGAAGGCCAGAGAGCGTGGCTGCAGTGATTCGAAGAACATTTACGCACAAGTGTGCAGCATGCACTCATACATAACTGTTAGGATTGAATAAAAAAAAGTTTAAAACTCCAGAAGGCCAGAGAGTATCGCTGCATCTCGTCATGGACCGTTGACACCGGTTTCCAGACTACAGGTCGTTCTTGAACTGGGCGAAGTCTGGAGGGTGGCCGTCGGCGGTGAGCTTACGTTTCCGCAGCCATACCACAGCGACGGCGACCAGCGCGAGGGCAACAAGGCCGCCCAGCACAGCACCGACGATGACACCAGTGGAGCTTCCCGCGCCGCTCTTGCTCGCCTTCGGGCTCTGACCGGCGAAGTACGTGCAGTTCAGGCTGGGTGTCTTCACCTCATACACCTCAACGGGCGGGGCATCGGAGCAGAACGTGCGTTCGCTGCGGCGCGTGTAGCCCAGGTCCGCCTTGCACCACAGACACGGATGGCCGCCAGGTTGGGCCTCGCATGAGGCGCGAGAGGAGCCAGCGCTGTTGCAGGTCGGGCGGAGCGTCGGCACAAACGAGACGCTGCGGTAGTGCCGGAAGAAATCGTCAACAACCGTCGGGCTCACCGACTTCGCAATTTCTCCAGACCCAAAGAAGCCATAGTGAAGGACGTCGGTTACGGACGTTTTGGGATTTCGTAGCCGCACCAGCACGTCATGTATGCCAGTATAACCTTCGTAGTACAAGTCAAATGGAATATGCTGCAGCGGCGTGGTGAAATTCTCGTAGCCGAACACAATGGTGCCGTTCTGGAACAGCGTGGCGGAAAACGACGCTGGCGGCAGATCAGGGAAAGGGCAGGCACAGGCGCGGCAGTGCAGTTCCGCGCACTCGCGCCGGTACTCCGTCAGCCGAGCGCCGCGCCAGGCGAAGTGCACAAAGCTGCCGTCGACGGCGTCGTAGCGCAGCATGCCGCTCGACTGGCCGCGTCGCGTGTCCGTGTGCTCAAAGTCCCAGAGTGCGGCCAGCGGCGATATGAAACTGCCGGCAAACGGGTCCTCACTGAGGGTATGGTCGGCACAATCAAAGCAGTCGTCACCGGGCACGGCTAGCAAGCCATGGTGACTAACATGTAGCTTGTCGATAGTGTGCTTGAAGAAGGGAAACTTGAACGGCAGCACTACGAGGCCGTCGCTCGTGTAGTGGTCGATTAGCCGCATTGGCACGCCGAGAGCCACCGTCTGCATGCTGGAGTGGATCGCGTAGTGAGCTTCGTGACCGAGAGATTTTTCGATGAAGAACGGTGATGGGCCTGTCTGATCTTCGTCTAGGTGAGTTTCCGGCTCGGTAACAGTGTCATGGGCGAACGCACACCTGTTACTGAACAGTATATCTGCCTGCGGGTCTTTGTCGTCGAGGTGACCGCAGAACGGTGCGAACGATTCTCCTTGCGCCGGCGCACACCAGATGCACTCCAGGGCGTGGTCGAGCTGGATGCAGCTCGCCCTTTTGGTGACGTTGTGGCACTCGATGCCGAACTTGCTGCCCTCAAACGACGGTCCGCGCTTGGCGGGTATCGTGTGGTCGACGACGATGAGCGGGAGCCGAGGCGTGAAGTGAACGTGCACGGGCGACTGCGCTGTGTTGTACTCGGAATTGTTCGCGTTGACGTTGATCGACGACAGCAGCTCGATCTCGGACCGCTTGTGCAGTGTGCCGTAGCCGGCAAACACTATGGAGTCGCGCAGTCCAATCACCACGTCTTGCTGCTCGGCACTCCACGGCGGCAGGCGGACGTACTCAAAGTCGATGTCGCCCGCGCGGTGCAGCGTGGCCGAGAACTGTACGTGGTGGCAGCCGGACGCCGCGCTCGCCCCCGCGCTGCTTGCCGTGCAGTTGGCGCCGCCGTGCAGCAGAGTCCAGAGCACGTGCACTGCCGGCTCACTGCCAGGCCCTTGGTGGCCCGCGGGCACGCTGTACACTGAGATGGTTACGTTGTGACCCTTGGCACCCAGCAGCGGTGCGATGTAGCTGGTCTTCACCTGTGAACTGTAACAGGACGCCCGAGGGCACCACACGTCCGAGAGGCGATGCGGGAAGATGAAACCCTCCGGGTGTGCGTAGACTGTGGTTTGCGCACGAGAGTAGAAGGGAAAGGCAAAGGGCAGTTTGATTTGAAGCACCTTGCCGACGCTGTGCTGAGTTGGCGTGAGTCCAGACACGTTCACGCCATGTCCGTCATCGCCGTCGTCCAACACCCACCTGTAGAACGTATCACTGTCGCCGTCAGAGTGGTTGTGATGATGGCCGTCATGGCCATCGTGGTGATCATGATGATCGCCGTGGTCATCATCATCATGGCTCGCCGGGCCCGGCTGGCACACAACTGGCTGACAAACAAAAGCAACCTGGAGCAGCGCGGCCAGGCCGACCAAGCCCAACAGGCGAGGCGCTGAGAGTGAAAACCCGAGCATGCCGATGGTGACTTCAAAAGCCTAGACCTGGCACTCACTGGTCTGTCACACTGCTGCTTTCCGGCTCGGAGTGAACTTACAGGAGCTGCCTCGATGCCACGAAGCAAACAAAAACTATGAACTGCGAAACTCACAGCCAAAATGAAGATGAAGAAGTCACCACCATGTACCAGCTATATACGCTATCCACCACCACCAACATCAGGGCCAGGGATCCCGGGAGTGATCAGGGCCTACAAAAAGTTGTAGCAAGAGTAGGCGCCATGTACGTATACAAGTCACCAGATTCCCACGTACATGCACGTGCGCGCGCGTGCGCGTGTTTCGTATATATACGCGTACCGTACTTCTTTTTCTGTACAAAACCAAAATACTGAGTATGCTGCACAAAATATGCTACGTATTACCAAAAATGTTCATATTTGGACCTTCTTTGCTTTGTTTGCACCAGGGAGTAGTATTGTACTACTCCCATTGCACCAACGAGTAGCACAATACTCAATAGTAATCACGTTTTTTCAGCCACTTCTAGGCAAGCTACATTTTGTACGTCCAAATATAAATGCAAGTGGAACTGCTATCCTTCATGCATGCCCGGCGCCCGTTGTGTCAAAAAATGGGAATGATCCCACTTTGGAAAGTGTCTTCAATCAGCAGATCAGGGAGTACTGTAAAACTGGAAAGTCTAACGAACAAAAAGTTTAAGTAGACAATCATAGAGGCCTGGCAGGACTTTACGGCTGAATCAAGGCCGAGTGCGTACGGCCAAGGGCGCAGGCCAAGGCGCGTAGCGCCGAGGCCTGCGCCCGCGGCCGTACGCACGAGGCCTTGATGAATAGGCCTTGACAGATTATGCTAGCATAATTTTTCGCATAATTCCTACCAAAATCGAATAATCGCATAATTCGAGGCAAATTGCATAAATTGGAATAATCCGCCTGTTCGCATCAAATTCGATACAGTTGTACATGTTCTACAAGTACAAGTACAAGTAGATCATACTAGATGCACCAGGAAGTCGTAGGTTTACGACTCCTTTGATAACATGTCCCATCCACTACAATCAGTGACGGTCGTAGCTTGGTCGGACGGTGCGTTGACCCCGACGAACTTTTGCTACTACAGTACAACGCCCTCTACAAAAAATTCCCCTGTCATTTTGCATGCACAGAACCATCATATACATGTACACTGTACCTGTACATTTGCAGCATATGTGAGCATAATTTGATAAGTTTTAGCATAAAAATAGCATAATCCTGCAATTTTTTCAGCAATGCGAAAAGCATAATTTCACGAAAATATTAGCATAATCTGTCAAGGCCTATTGATGAAGGCGAAAAGTCCTGCCAGGCTCTATGATGGTGTTTCAGGTTTTGTCTTTCGCTTTTCTGGTATAAAAGCAAGACACGTATAGGGGTGGTGGTCGGGGACGTGGTGGATTCAGCTTGTGAGTTTCAGCTCCTTCAGCTTGTGAGTTTCAGGTCCGTCTGCTTCTCATGGATGGGATGATCGGGTCCATGATCTTTCGCTTCCTCAAAATTATCAGAAAAGTTCGGCAACTCGTCAACTCCTTTTTTGGTACCAGTACATGTAGAACAGAAAGTGGAAAACTGATCGCGATGTTTGCCACTTATTTCAGCTTGGTTCTTAGCAGATAGATGGGTGCATGCTCTTTCGCTTATTCACAACTATCGTAAAATTTCATCTCCACTCACGACAACAAGAACTTGAGTTGAAAACTGACCACGATGTGTAGACACTTTTCATGTTGCCGTTTTCGGACAGGCTGTTTCCAGGTACCAGAGCATGTTCACAGTCGAATGTGAGGTGCGAACTGAGCTGACAACGAAAAACTGCCACAGACCCCTGCAGAGCTAGGCTGACAGAGTACGGGGTGCCATTGTTCAGCTTGTGAGTTTCAGCTCCTTCAGCTTGTGAGTTTCAGGTCCGTCTGCTTCTCATGGATGGGATGATCGGGTCCATGATCTTTCGCTTCCTCAAAATTATCAGAAAAGTTCGGCAACTCGTCAACTCCTTTTTTGGTACCAGTACATGTAGAACAGAAAGTGGAAAACTGATCGCGATGTTTGCCACTTATTTCAGCTTGGTTCTTAGCAGATAGATGGGTGCATGCTCTTTCGCTTATTCACAACTATCGTAAAATTTCATCTCCACTCACGACAACAAGAACTTGAGTTGAAAACTGACCACGATGTGTAGACACTTTTCATGTTGCCGTTTTCGGACAGGCTGTTTCCAGGTACCAGAGCATGTTCACAGTCGAATGTGAGGTGCGAACTGAGCTGACAACGAAAAACTGCCACAGACCCCTGCAGAGCTAGGCTGACAGAGTAGACCCGGGTGCTCGAATGAGACACAGGGTACCAAAACAGAAACACCCTGAAATTGTACCTAAACTTGTTCCGATTTCGTTTAGTTTTCACAAATACCATCAACATACGGCCTGCTAACGGTATGCCAAATTTCAGCGCTGCCCGGTAAACACTTTTTGAAATACTCGCGACCCACTTTTTGCTGGGTCCTTGATTCGACGATATGGGTCTCCTGTACGGTGCTGCCAAAGACCTGCTGAATCTGCGGCTCCACTGACCATCTTGCTCTCAAAAATTAAGTAGTAAGTTACTACTCCCTGCCCTCAACTGCCACACCAAGCGTAGACGATGGCAGACCCGTGTGCTTGAATCGGAGACGATCTGACGAGTTCGCTGTTTCTGATTCGAGCACCCAATTTTCAAATAAAAAATCCGAAGGAAATACGACCATTTTACTGCGTACTGTAGCTTGTGTTGTAGCGCACCCAGGTTCTGAATTCCTGCTGGGTGGGTCAAGCCAGACTCTCTTCCCTGTTCCATCGCCTCTCCAAAAGTATATTCTGACATTGTTGAGATTTACAGATGAGAAATTGCACACCTGTCAAATCGTTTCTGATTCGAGCACCCGGGTCTACGGGGTGCCATTGACGACGGGCTTTATTGCTACCGTATTTTTCCGTATCCATTGACCACGGGCTTTATCGGCTCATCAAGGCCACCGCGGGAACGTCGCTCATTGGCTACAACCATAGAAACGGTACGGTAAAAACCTGAACGTTTCCGTAATTTTGGCATGATAGCGTGCAGAAAGTTTGACGATGGCTACCTGGCCACCCATCTGGACATGTATGAGCATCTTTGCACAGACATCTAGCGATAACGGTTTTTTCAAATAACGAAAAATAATTGGACGTTAAAACGTTAGACTTTGTGACTCGTTAGACTTTCCGGTTTTACAGTAGTACAAGACACGTCGGGACATCACCAACCTCGTCGGCAGCGGGCACCTTCTCACAACAGTCGTCATGGTGATGACTATGACTGTTACAGCTGACGAGCTGAGAGAAGGACGCCATGGGCAGAAGTTGGAAAAAGACAAGAAAAAAGAAAAAGAACAAAAGAACAAAAGAAATATAAATTACAAATAATTTAATTACAGAGGAAGACAAGAAAATAACATCACAAATCCTTCCAGACGTGATCCCTGCAGCGGCAGCAACGTGAACAATACTACGGCGGCAACACGACGACTTCTACAACACAAAAAAACGAAAATTATAAAAATCCTACCAACCCGTAGAGTAACGAGGGTCCGAACCTGGGTTTTCCCAATACGGTTCAAATGGTCGCAAGACCGGGACTCTGCCAACCGGTTTATGGTTATAGTCAGGAGCACTACGCGTCCTCGCCTTGTAACATGCTGTCAAAATCGAAAAACATGTTAAACTACCAAGCAAGGCTTCTGTATATACATACTACTAGTACTATACTCAAGATAGGGGAGGGGGGTTGCTGTCATGCTACAGTAAGACAATACGCGTGCAACACACCCTTGAACTGGAGGGGTGACGTGATGTTTCTCGCATCAGGTGGAAGACTGTTCCAAACGCGTGCAGCAGAAAGAGACACGGGATGAGTTCTGGATGGAAGCTGCAGCAGATGTTGTTGGGAGCCGCGCGTTTGGCCAGCCCTAGTCGGAGTGAAATCGGAAGTGTCTCTCTCTGCAGTCGAAGCGAATGGCCTACACGTCCATGGTAGAGACCAGGATCCGCTATGGATGCTCAGCTTTCTTTAGCTCTCTCTCCAAGGCTAACGAGGAGAGACTTCAACGCCTATGCAACCTAGCCCTGCGAGCCGTGTACAACCTGACCTCCCGTACCCGTATGACTCCCGTGTATGCGGAACACAACCTGCTCCGTGTACACCAGCTCTTGCGTGAGACAGTGTGCTCGCTGGTCTACCGGTGCCTGCATTCCACCATGGAGCAGCCGCTGATCAGCCGCTGATCAGCGCATTATTTGGAGATTTCGTCACTCCGACTAGGGCTGGCCAAACTGGGCCAAACCTCTGTACTAAAACGGAAAACACTGGTATGTTCACTCCCACATTCCCAGAATGCCAGCAGCTCTATTTTATTGGGATTCTTAAACAAAAAATACAAAGTACATTAGAATTATGTGCTCAGCTCAGGGAGGTTCAAGATAATCTCTCTTTTTTTTAAGGCTATGATCTATGAATGCTTGGAACATTTTACAGTTTTATAGTGCCAACATCAGAAAATCAATAGGTAGCATTTCATCCTTGAGTCCCAGTGGGTATGGTACGGTAGAAAGGCCAAATACCCACGACAACACTGTAAACGTTGAATCTCAAACTCAAAGTCTCAAGCGAGTCACAAAATCACACTTTCTCTACGTTTCACGTATAGCAGAACCTCCCTCCTAAATAGCTAAAAAGCCTTGTTTACGGTATTTTTTGCGAGAAAAAGACAGTGATAAAGGACCATCAGTCAAAAGGTAATTATAATAATAGAATTAGAACTGAAAAAAACGGAAGGAAAAAGGTAAAAGATGGGAGAGCCACAGAAAGAGAGGAAACCTAGAAAAACAGAACGAGAGTGGCATGACTCAGTGACCGATTCCAACGCCGGCACCGTCATGTACGGAGAGTCCCATACGACGGCGACGGGAGCCTCGCAGACGCATGTCCACGGCGCTGAAAATGGCGACTGAGTGCGCACGCGTACCAAAGCCATCATGGCGGAGAAGGGCTTTTCCCACTTCGCTGCTAAGCGGCTGGCGAGACGCTTCTGGTACGTACTGTACTCGCGGTGGAGGACAGCATCAGTGGAACACACCAAAGGAGTAAAGGAGCCTCGTAGCTCTTCAGCGGCATGCTTGTATTTCCGCTTCTTCGCTGCAGCTGCTTTGTTGACGGTGGCATTCCAGGACAGGTTGGCCTTGGCATAACTGGGTGCGTCAGCATCTACGATGCGGTTATCGAAAAACGCCACCCGATTGCCTTCTCATGCTCCGCGAGCGAGCCAGTCCGCTTGGAGCATGGGCCGTCCATTCCTGTCCTGTTCAAGGATGAGGATCGGCTCGGTGGTAACGCCGCCGAAGGCAATGTCAGCAAGCCTGGCATCACTGTCACGGAGGTCGTTGTGGCCTCTCTTGACAAGGCCGCCCTTATGGCAGTCGAGGCCGTGCTGCAGGTGAACGGGGCGCCACATCCGTCACAGTGAGACGGAAGAGAGTTGGGCTGCCTGCCGTAGCGGATTGCCAGCTGATCCCGAAACTGGGTTGAAAACATGTCGTAGCCTTCCTGACGGAGCGGTAGGACGGTCAGCCAGCCGGAAGCATGTCCCTCAACGATGCGGGAGAGAGTGCGCCGTTCCGTTTTGGGGAGGTCTTGAAGAAGCTCCTTGCTGAGTGTCCCTGCTTGCTCGTCCCTGATCCGGCTTGCCTGACTCGTTGCTAGTTGGCAATGGCGAGAATGGTCATTGATGACCGCTGGCTGACCGGAGCAGATGGAGCGAGCCAGAGTCCGAGTAGCATCTTTCGACACTGCGGCATGGGCACCCGGTGCTGTTTCGGTGGAGTCGGTGATGCGAGGCCGCCGAACTTGGCAGGGAGGTCGAGTAGCTGATGTTCTCGCTCAAGGACCTCTCTACCCATGATGGCAGGCGTGAACTGTTGCCGAATGATGTTACGTAGCGGGGCGTACTCGGCTTCATGGCCTTCGACAACGCGGCGAATGTATGACCATTCGCAGGAGAGGGACCGTGTGAACGCACAATAAGCTGCTTGTGGGTATGCTTTAGCAGCATCAGAGAGATGTTCCACGCTCTTAACCTACGATGCAACTTTGTTGCTGACAAACTGCTGTACACCCGCTTCATCACCGATGCATCCTCCAAGGAATCAGCTGGACAGTGTGGTACTTCCTGTGAAATATCCATCTTTTCCTTTCTCTATTTATTCTCTTTACCAGGCGTGGGCCATCATCCCCTGGACTATCAAAAATGGGTGCCTTACGATCGTACTGTACTCCCTGGTTTTGCGTTGCTTTTGTTTTCGGAAGATCACAGCGTCGGATTTGGAAGCGAAAAGCTACAAAAAAGGAAGATCATAGTGTCGGATTTGGAAGCGAAAAGCTACCAACAGCGAGTCGCCATGGTAACATAATACAGTGGTATGACAACTACCTGGTATATAGGTGCTGGTTCTTTCTTTTTCCGTTTTTGTGCGTCTACACCGTCAGATGCAGAGCTGATCCGAGCTGGTCTCCGTTTGTATCGTTTTCGCGAGGCCGGGGGATCATCGAGTGCCATGAAAAGCAGCTGCCACCAGTAAGAATGCTCAGAGTCTTGTATAAATGCTCGCATAAGAGGCCGGCTTCCAGGCATAGGATTAGGAGTAGGAGGCAGAGAGACAGACAGCCCAGCTAATAGAGTAACCTGCGGACCAGTGAAAATGCAGATATCGGTACATGCATGAGAGGAAGGCTAGAACACAAGGAAGGGGAACTGTTGAACTGTGCTAATCATACGGTTGCACATGTACCGGTACTGTGGATGTGCTAGACAAGTACCTTGAAGTACGGTAAACTTGGTAAAGGGAGGAGGAAGACATCACTCAGCTGTCATATGAAGGGAAACGTCAGGTGCCGCACTAGGGCACAGCTCAGTTGGCAGCCAAATGCCGAATGGAGGCCATAATCATGCTGTACGGATCCCCAGACTTGTCAGCCGTCAGGGACGCTATCGGCTTGTGGAGCGCCGTGGCAGCATTCCCCTCCGGTGGTCGAGAAGACAGCTGGGACAAAACTTGAATGCTCCACTTCACGAATACGTTGCTCATATGAACGTCGTTTACTACGGCCTTCTCATTACGGGTATAGCACTTAGTGGTAGCAGCGAGCGAGTTGGAGCGGTTCGAGGACGCAAAGAGGTTAAGCACCCGAACATCGGGCTTCGTCGTCTGCAACAGCGTAGCAGTTCACCAGAGAGGGGCTGTAAATGCGGCTCAATAGCCACCTGGTGGGCCAGTGGTGGGCAACACGTTCGAGGAGACGAGCGGTGACATCACGCAGCTCATTATGCCGGAGCGTGGAAAATCCACCCTGAGGGCACGACAGTAAATGCATGACGGTATATTCCTGACCGCAAGGGGGGTCAAAGGTGGTACGAATGTGTATGCGGTGAATAATCCCCGGAATTCCGGGGAATAACGTGCTATATTCCCCGGAAATAACGGCTGCTGATTGGCTGAATCCAGGCTTTCCTACCGTACTATGGGATAAACCACTGGATGTGGTGGATGGGAGGTTCTGCTCTATGTTACGGGAATGTGACGCGAAGAATCCCGGGAACTCTCTTCGCATTCCCGTAACGTAAAGAAAATCTGTTCTCAGCTTCTGCTCTACCCTCAGGTAGAGAAATCACGGGGAATGCGTACTGGGAATTTCCCCTTCCATGTTTGGCAGTTTTCTGCCTGCATTTGATCGATGCCCATCAGATCTGTACGCATTTCTCTGCGTGTGCCACAACGTAGAGAACCTCATCTATGCGTAGAAATCTGGACCCTTAACACGCAAAGCCGTAGACTCTAACCCACACACCTGCTCTCTACGTGATTTCTCTACGTTTAGTGTATAGCAGAACCTCTCTACTTAAACGGAAAACACTGGTATGGTCACTCCCACATCCCCAGAATGCTAGCAGCTCTATTTTATCGGGATTCTTAAACAAAAAATATAAAGTACATTAGAATTGTGTGCTCAGCTCAGGGAGGCTCAAGATAATCTCTCTTTTTTTAAGGCTATGAATGCTTGGAACATTTTACTGTTTTATAGTGCCAACATCAGAAAATCGGTAGCATCTCATCCTTGAGTCCTGATATGATGTATATGGCATACTTCCATATATGGTGCAACTCCCGCACCCCGTATGCACGCGCCTACACGCCTATCGGGACGCACGTTGACATTCAGCACCCGAAGACAAAACGGTGGTCTTCCCGCGGCGTTGTCGTGGCTATCGGTGACCACCGCGACTACTACGTCAAGCTAACGAGTGGACGCGTACATTGGCGCAACCGTCGCTACATCCGTACCGTCCTCCTACTCCAGCTTCAGCAGCCATGCTTACATCTTCCCCCGACGCTGCACCACAAGCAGTTCCTGTGACTCAGTCGTCGCCACAGCCAACTGTTCAGGTACCACCTCGAACAAGCCAACGTCCCGGCGACAGAATGTCCCCATTAACATTATTTCAACGCGTGGACAATCGAACACTTGCTCTGTTCAGTTGTTGATTTCCATTGTACCTATTCAATTGTCATTCCCGTTGTCTCGCAGTTGAAAACCTTCATGTATATAATTTTTGCAATTATGCCTTTTACAAGTCTGTTGGAAGTTGCTGATGCTCCGCGACATGTCATTTGCTACGCACATGCAATTTCCACATTATTTTTTGTTGATTAGATAAACACTTGTACGTTTTTATCTTAGGGGGGGGGGGGGGGCATGATGTATATGGCATACTTCCGTATATGGTGCAACTCCCGTACCCCGTATGCACGCGCCTAGAGCTCCTGCTTCCATATGCGCTTGTACACACTTTCCTTTTGTGTTCGTACACACTTCCCTTTTGTGTTCGCACACTGCTTTGGAATGTAGTTCTTCGTTTGTTGTCCTCCTTGCTAGTTGTGAATAAACTCTGTCTGACACCACAAGTCCCAGCGGGTATGGTACGGTAGAAAGGCCAAATGTCCACGCCAACACTGTAAGCGTTGAATCTCAAACTCAAAGTCTCAAGCGAGTCACAAAGTCACACTTAAACGAGCACAATACCAAAAAAGACGGGCACATGATGGCAGGGGTAGTCAAATTTTAAACTCGTAAACATCGTCACACTTACCACTCTTACACAGCAATTGACAGACATACGGTAAACCGCCCAAGGTTTGCGTCACTAAAGGTTTGCGATCTCTCAGAATCAGCGAGTTTACGATGGCAAATGTCCGTGGAGCACTGTGGCCACACGTATACACCCACTGTTGAAGTTTGATTTTTCACGATGGTTAATATTTGCGTTCTGCTCTTCTCGCAAAATTAGCAAACATTTTAAATACGTCGCAAACATAAAGCAGTTTACGGTAGTGATCAGAGATCTGGGTCAAAGTACGCATGCCTACTCCCAGCATAGTTCCTGGATTACGGTTGGCGTGAAGAGGACCATACGGCCATTCAGGTCGCACGCAAACCCGTCCTTCGGGTTGGTGCTGGGAAGCGGCAGCCATTGTTGTGAGACCGGCGAGAGCATGAAGAACTGCTTCTCGCGGTCGTGGCTGAGCCCGTACCGGTCGTAGCAGCCCAGGCAGCCGTTGAACACGCGCAGCAGGCAGTTCGGAAACGGCAGCTTCGGCAGAACGTCCGTCGACCAGCTGCGAGCGTGCACGTGCTTCGTTGGCGGCGCTGAGAGGATCGACCGCCTGGTCGCCGCTCCATGTTCGTAATCACCGCCGATAATGTGCAGGTAGCCAGCGTGCACTATGCCGTGCGGATACTTCAGCACGCCACCGCCACAGGACTGGGGAAAGTCCGGCCAGGCAATCCACTCGGCGGCGTTTCCCGGCTTGCCGAGATTGAAGGAAATGACGTCCGGTCGCACCGGTACGAACGCATGCGTGCCCGTAGAGCCCCCGATGATGACGAGGTGGTTGTCAAGGAAGGTGATTGAGAACCCCATGCGGAACCTTGGCAGCTGTGCCACCTGCCGCCAGCCGCCATTGTCCAATCGGCTATAAAGGATGGATGGCGTGCTAACAAACACGACGATTAGGTACAACGTGTTATTGTGCTCCCGGACACCAAAGATGCGCGGAGTGTCGGGGAGCTGCTGCTGCAGTGAATTCAGCGGGTTTTCAGCGAACCAGGCAGGTTCGGCTAGGTTTTTGGAGTCCGTGCTGAAAATTTGCCACCTTTTCTCGAGAAGAAGCGTTGTGTACACTCGGCCCTGATGATAGGCTACTGAGCCCACCTGAGCGGGGTTGCTGATGGCGATTGGAAGTTTGCCAACATTCTTCCACTGCAGATGGACAGGGACAGAAAAGGAAGACAACAATAATCACACCTACGAGCGACACGAGTGGCCCACACACCGCATACTCTACTTCGCCATGGCCAGAGTGGATCCGAAAGTCGGTATCTGTCGTTAGATTTTGACTTTTGATGACTTCTGACGTCATCGCTTTCAAGCCCTATGCTGAACTGTTTCATTGCATGCCAGAAAACCGACAAAGAGACACAGCGTAGTTTTTCACGTTCCTTCTTGACCATGTACAGTCAACTTCGCTTATAACTTGCGGCGACACCCGGCGGGGCATCAGAAAAGTGTCCTTACACCCGAAGTCTAATTATAATTATGTCTACAGGTAGAAGGGACTTACTTTGCTGCTCTGGGGCTGGAAATTCTGTCGCTATTCGCGAATTGTCGTTATATCCGCAGTCGCTATTAGCGAAGTTGACTGTACACGCTTTCAGCCTGTCATCTTTTCAACTCCACTGACTGATATGAGACACCTGTCAAATTGAATTGTACTTCTGACTCTCTGAGCACTGCCATTTTCGGGAGCACGAATTTCGACCGCCAATATCATGCGATGCATGAACTGTCTCACAAGAATAGAAACAGAGCTTTCGAATACGTCAGATTTGGAGTGCGCGTTTGACGACTCCCGAGTCTCAACCAAAGATATGGACCACAATATCACCATGACTGTACTTAAGTACATGTCTGTGGAGATGCTGATGACGATCACAACAGCAGCAGCGGTGGCAACAGCGGCAACACTAGCAGGAGTAACAGCAGCAACAACAGTAACAGCAGCAACAACAGTAGCAGCAGCAACAACAGTAGCAGCAGCAACAACAGTAGCAGCAGCAACAACACGAAGCAGCAACACGAAGCAGCAACAACAGCAACTGCAGTGGCAGTAACGGACACCGTCACACGGCAACAACAATAGTGGTGACAACGACGACGACGACGACGACAGCGGTAGCAGCAGCAGCAGCAGCAACCGTGCTATTTCTCCTCTCGCCTATTTGGTTCTTTAATATTGGCACTTTCCCTTCAGTTCAGACTAATGAATCATGTCCTGACCCTATATTGTAGACTGTTGTCAGAATATGAACACCAACAGAGCAGCCGTGTAGCCCGTATCTAGTCAGGTCAGCCGTGTAGCCCGTATCTAGTCAGGGCAGCCGTGTAGCCCGTATCTAGTCAGGGCAGCCGTGTAGCCCGTATCTAGTCAGTGCAGGCGTGTAGCCCGTATCTAGTCAGGACAGCCGTGTAGCCCGTATGTAGTCAGTGCAGCCGTGTAGCCCATATCTAGTCAGTGCAGCCGTGTAGCCCGTATGTAGTCAGAGCAGTCTCAGTCTGGTCACCAGGCCTGAAAACGGCTGTCATATATCATGTAGTTACTACTACTACACAGTGAAAGTAGGTTTAAACAAAATGGCGACTACGAGGTACATAGTCACCACACCACAGATATGCTCGAGTACATGGTCACCACACCACAGAGGTGTGAGCCACGCCCCTGGGACCTAGCAACCATACTGGCGTCAGTGCTTACCGTCGCTTTCGGGCGTGCTCCTCTTGAGAGCGACGGCGGTGGACCGATGATGAGTGAACAGCGAGCCTGCACACCGGCCGGTCCATCAATGGATGCGAGATGAAATAGCGAGTCTCTCATCTGCTGCTCGTGCATGTCTCCGTTATCGCCGGCGCGTCGCTCCGCGTCGTGCGTTCCCACCGCGGTCTGAACGAGCACCTCGCCGAGTTGCTGTATGGCTGCGTCGCGCTCGGCTATCAGTGCCTCGCGATCCTGCAAAGCTAGCCGGGTATGCGATTGGCTTTGGCGCTGCGCCGCCAATAGCTGCTCTTTGACTGCGCTCAGCTGCATCTTCTGCTCCTGAAGCTCCCGGCGCATATGTTCATTCTCGGCGTGGTCAGCGGATAGCGTTCTCCTTTTCGCTACGGGCCTGTCCACTGGCGGTTGCCGGAGAAGAGACTCTTTGGCAACACGCACGGCTTGGTTAATGTGTGTGGCACTGGGACGCCGGGCTGGATTAACTTCCAGGCATTGGCTGATGATTGCATGGAATGGGTGGTACGCACCGAGGGCATTGAGGTCATGCGAGCGTCCTCTACGCATCAGTGTGAATATGCTGGGCGGTTCACGGCGAACGCACATGGCCAGGATGGACACGCCGAAGGAGTAGCAGTCAGCAGGAGTTCCGTACCTTGCTTGTCCCTGCTCTCCACCACCATCGCCGTCAGCATACTCTTGTTGAGTCTCCGGTGCCATGTACGTCTGTGCTCCCGGGTTCATTGTCAAGCTCTCCGCTTCTGCTGGATGAGCCAGCTTTGCAGCTCCGCCGACATCCGTAATCTTTGCTCTCAGCTGCGGCACACCGCCGGGCATGCCCACTTCACTGCTTACCATAATGTTATTGGTCGTGAGATCCCGGTGGACTATGTTCAAGCTGTGGAGGTACAGCAGCGCGGACGACACGCCTAGAGCGATGTCCGCCTCCTGCACACGCGACAGGGCCGGCTGCGTGCTGCAGCGCTGACGCAACGTCTGCGAAAGACACTCCATGACCAGACCCGGCGTGTCATTCGGTCCGCTCGCCGACACCATTCCGAACACCTGAACAATGTTGGGATGCGGTAGCTCATTCAACAGCGGAAACTCTCGCAGAAATTGCTGGTAGTTCGCTGACAGCTGGCCGTGCTCGTCAAGGGCCAGGACAGGATGGTGACGTTTTATCGCCACGGCCGTACCGTTCCAGCTTCCAGCAAACACTACGCCATGCGCCCCTCGCCCTAAAACCTTCTCCTCTTGCTCCACGCCATGGAGGAGGTGCTGGAACGGCACTGCAAGACTAAGAGACCTCTGGCTTCGCTGCACAGGAGAAGTCGCCATTGCCGGGAACGGAAGAAAACTTCGAAACGCAACCGGCAGCTAGTAACATGACTTTACTGCTTACACTGTAGTTCTTTGCTTGTGACAGTTCCCGCTCCCCGCGCGATCCGTTCAGACCGGTACGGTACGTAGATCTAACACGAGTAGTATAGACCTGACCTACTCGACCACGGACCGGTCGGTGTGTCGAATCTGTCCGTATTCTCCATACCAACCAAGTATTACTATTAGCGCAGCTCCATCTGCGATCCGCTCAGTCACGATCACAGTAGTCATCTGGTCAGCATGCTGTGTCAAAGCGTTGATCTATGTTCGCCGCAGGTGCAGAGCTAGAGGCGTGCCCTTACTGGCCTTATTCGCCTGGCCAAGCGAGGCCCTATACAAGGTCAATCCTGTCTGTAATCCTGTTAGTGTGGCAGTTAGGGTAGTGTTCCTGACCTGTGGGGTTCATGGTCTCCATTCACCGCCAGTGGCATTACACAGTCAGTGACTACTGAGCTGCGGAGACCAGGCCAGGGTCATCGCTACTGGGACTAGTAGACCTACCTATTGCGCAGAAAGGTAGAGTCTACGGACCGTCGTAAATGGCCAGCGCTCAACCCTGTCGATCTACCCAGTCACTGTACTGCAGGGGTGGTTTCGATGACAAACCCGCGAAGAGGTCATTTCGCGTATCTCAGTGCTTGGGCGCTGAAAGTGACAGGATCTCTCTTCTAAGTAAGTTCTTCTTTCTGCTCATCAGCATAATGAAGTGCACACTTGACCGGCGGGAGCGAGACGCAAGCCGCTTCTCCCTCGTTTCCAGTTGAAGTCACTCTGAAAAGTTGATAATGATTGTGACTTAGACTGGGCATGAAGAAGTACTCGGATATCTGATGTACGATGTACTCGTACTCATCAATCATTGCAGTCCAGCAATCTGAAAGTTGCTATCCACGGGCGCATGAAAGTAGCAGGACTGAGATACCAAAGTAATCATTGTTACAGTTACGGAGCTGACTGGATCTGCATGGGTTGATCATATGATGTTTTAAAGTGCTCTGACTACTACTTGTACGTCGTATATTATTAATGTCCACAGGCGATAGTAGTATTGTACATAGCCATAGCATCTAAGTGCCACAATGTCACTCATACGCGCGCCGGTATAATTATGCACGTTGCGTTGACATAAAGCACTTACATTGTACCTTGGCCCAACAACCTACTGAAGTATTATCTACTTGAAGTGGGCAATCTTGGAACATATAAACCCACTCACACTCGCCAGAGGGCACTGCTAGTGATAGTAATCAGAATCTGCGAGCAGTACAATCAAGAGTGTATACCCCCCCCCCCCCCCCCCCTATACTCTTGGTACAATGTCATGTAGATCGACCATGTAAAAAAGAGAAGACAACACTTGAGAAACGAGTAAAAAAGAGAAGACAACACTTGAGAAACGAGTATCCGAGTTAAGATCTACCACGATAAAATAATATTGATAATGATGTTAGCATAACGCGATGCGGAGGACCGCGATACTGCATTTTTAAGTAGTGTTCCCGACTCAAGCATAGACTGGTTGGCAGAACAAAACCATCAAAAATGTTCCCCAAAAGCACGCAGCTGATAAAAGTAAAACCAAGGACTGGGAAGAACACGGCAGGTAATCATGCAAGACGTGACGATCAACACGCAACAGAGGATTGTACAACCAACGAACAGATTCCAGATCTCATCATAGTGATGGTAGTATCATGACGGAGCTCAGACAAGGCTAAGGTACGAGTGATGTGGTGCAGAGAAATATCGGCGTATACATGTCACACTGCAATACAGTGTACATGACTGTACATGACCATCAGGGAGTCGCGCCCAAAACCATTAAAATGGTCTCTCTCAGACTCTGATGTTCATGTAGTTAATGTCTTGGCTATATGTGGAGAATAATTAGGAATTTGAGTAGAATAAGCCAAGAACTTTCAGCATTCCCTGTCATGGGATACACCGTGGTTCCTGAAGTGTTGCTCATCAAGCAGATCTGAAATTTCGATATGCCCTCGACAGGTCTAGAGCCTCTGCGTAATGCTTTATAAATACAATCATCTCTCTCTACACCAGACTGATGAGCTGAGAGCGATTCTTCCAGGTCAACACACCGGAATCATAGGCCACGGGCGAGCGGCAGCGGTTTCGAGTGTGACGGCGATGTGCAGCTATGAGAAGGGTTCCAAGCAGCGTCAAAACGACCAACGCGCCTAGGGAACTCGCCAAGACGATGTGCAGATTGCGGCTGGACCTGACGGGATGCTGGGCTGCAGCTGCCATGAGAGACGCTAGGACTGCCGGTTCGTCAGTGACCGTCGCCAGTCCTGGTACATTGTAGCCCGTGCTTGTGTCGTATGCGATCGTATCCCAGGCGCTGGCAACATGACGCTGATCCGGTCTGCCAAAGCTAGGGGCAATAGCATGGTTAATGCCATGCCAGTCCACCTTTGGCCTCTGATTTGACCTCTGAATTTCACCACCTGCAGAGTTGAGCATGGACAATAGACATTCGCCTTCGTATCATTGCCATTTGGGCCTAGTTCCCGCTTATTGTGCGAATTGAAATCAGCCAACCAACCGATTCAAAATTTAATAATAATAATAATAACCGACCAATCAACTAACCAACACGCATGCACACTCCCCATCATATTAGGTATGTGAGAAACGGTCACGTGGTCTATACAGGAGGACAACAACGAAACGGAATAGGAACACACGTGGCTGGAACACAATGCTATGCTGCAACACAACCGACATGCGTGGCTCGACAAGATGAGCGCAGGAGCCTACACAACACCACACAGACCAAGATGCTGCCGTTTATAGGCGCAGCAGCACGAAAATCCTCATTGCTTGGAGTTCGGATACGAATCTGCAACATTCCCATCGAAAGAACGGGACACATAACACGAACTCCACCACACGCTCACAACTACATGGTTAGCCTACTTGGTCTCTCACTTCACCAGGTGCCTGACGCCCAACTACTTGTTCTACCTTTCTCTGGACTCAGTACTGAGTACTACAGTCCTGGCAACTGAAATCCGACCAAGAGCCCAGGGTGTCGGATTTCAGTGTCGGATTTCAGTGTCGGATTTCAGTGTCGGATTTCAGTGTCGGATTTCATTGTCGGATTTCAGTTCCCAGCACTGTAGAAGTACTCTATTGGTACAATGATTGGCATAGGGTCACCTGACCAACACTCACCCCTCCAAGTAAACAGTTAGTTCGACACTGAACTTCCTCCCTGCATGCACATGTACACAGTGCGTGCTGAATGAAATCCGACCAAGCGAGCCTATGCTACCTGCATGGGGCGCTGTGCAGGCCTCGACCTGCGAACACTGGGATACATGTAGCGAACTGGTGCCAGGGTGCAAGGCCGACTCCCACGATCGGATTTCATTGAGCAGCAGCACTGACTGTATTTCAAGCACTAGTACAATGTAGATCTGATCTTCCAGCCTTAGCCGACTCACCAATATAGAAGGGAGGATTTGCATGTCCGAGTGAATCAGCATTCCGCTGCCATGTTTCGAGATTCATCCAGCCCAGTGGTCCTCGCGGCCGCGGCCCGTTCTTGTCACGAAATAGTCCCAGCCATCCAACAGGCACATCAGACTCGCCGGGGAAAGCATGGCGCGTCGTCGTGGGCTCTACTGTCACCTGCAGGGTACTAGTAATCGGCACCTGCACCTGTGTTCCCGAGCTGACTGCACTACTTGATGTCGCCTCGCGTTCACCCGGACTTGCCCAAGCCAAAGGATGCTCCATGGCTGTCCCACCTTGCACCTTTATACTTATAGCTTCAGTGGTACTTAGAATGACGTCATCTCCGTCATCGTCGCGTTCCTCCGAGTGATGTGACCCTGGCTTTGGCGAGGAAGCGTCATTTGACGACAGCGCCGCGGACTTGAGTGAAAGCTGGGGTAGAAAGGCTGTGTGACCTGTGTCCATGACCTTGCCGTCGTTAACGTCGTCATCTGACTGTGGGCTGATACTCCGTGTTAGCACTATCGGTGGACAGTCACGTGTGGAGTCTTCAGGAAACGGCTTGCAACATCCGGAACTCGAACCTCTGCTGTCACCCATTGTCTCACCCAATGGCGTAGCGTCATTCTCCCCTGTACAATCCCGGGCGGGTCTCGATTCATCGTGATCATGGGAGACTGGTATCGGTATCGCATATGCTGCCGATTCCAAGGAGCCCATCCACACGACAATTGCAAAGCGCAAAAACAGGACTAGGAATTCCATGTTCGCGGTAGCGCTGGAGGAGAGAGAGAGAGAGAGGATGCACCCGCAATGGTGAGGTGGCACAAGCTGCAGAGGATCGGTTATCCCAGGCTGCTGGAGTGTGGCTGGTGAAATGTTCGTGCAGGTGTCTGCAAGTGTCGTGCAGTCTCGTCTGGTCACACGAAAATCTAGTTATCTACCACTACTATCCTGCTGGAGTCCAGAATGTCTTCTCTTGCTGGCCCCCCGTGACCGGCAGCAGTGGACCGGTCTTCTATGCCGCTTCTGTATACTGCAGGGCTCGTTTACTGAGACCAGCTATCGATGGACACAGCTCAGTGGTACCTGTACCAACAGTACAGCCGACTCTAGGCAAAATGCAGAACAGAATGGCTGCCGTGATGTGGTGTGCACACCTATTGTCAGCGCTTGAGCTGAGGCAGGACGAAATCCCTGACAAATTTCAACAGGTCCAATGATCGGGCGATAGCCTATGTGGCTGTTAGGGTATCCTAGACCTACACACACTGACTGTTAGCCAGTCAAGATCATCACGAACCGTCGAGAAGCCCTCAAACCTTGGGCGGTGATATTTCGTGGTAAAGCTCCGGGGAACCGTGATACTAGTACGCCTGAATCACAATGACTGTGATGCCTCCCAGCTAGGTCTAACGGGTGCAAGGCTCAGTTAATGGCCCTTTACGAAACTCCTACTGCTTAGCTAACAACGTTCACGTTGACAGCACAGTCATTGCTTTTCATACTCTAAAGCTTGTTTTAGTCTGTCGAAGTCATCGATAACATGTTAACAGCACACCACAGGCTGTGTAGAATTCTTCCACACGAAAGTTCTAAGGGGAGATACAGGATGCAGAAACACGCCAACACTGCTCCTTTCTGCTCAAGGACAGTGAGAGAAATGCGCTGGAGCCGCTAGAAAATCTAGGGAGCTTTAGCTCGAGGAGTGTGTGTGGACCTCCGGGTTGGATTGGGATGAAACTGCAGCATTGTCGCTGCTGCTGGGTCTTCAGCGGCTCCATTGCAGCGCAGGTGATGTGCCTGGAGTCCTGGCTACTAGCCAGAGAACATCTACATTTCTACATGCATAAATGTACAGAGCAGTGGGTTGGAGCAGCTCGGCATCCAGTTCAAGTCAGCAACGAACTTTCCAACCATCAAATCAATGGCGGACGCTTCCAAAGACGATTCATTTGGGAAGTTGCCAGACCAAAGGCAGTTGAGGGTTTCGGGGAGAAGCGATGGGTGATATTAGGTAGCTCTTTGCTGCGTTGCACTAGCACATTAGTGCGGTGATGTGCTGGGAAGTGTGCACAAGTATCGAGTACGGACGTGAAGTATAGTCAAACCAGAAGCTACTTACTATTCGTAACCTCTCCTGCATAGCTACGGGATGCAGTACAAAGCTCTAGCTTACTCAGCCCACACGCTCTCTTCCAGTGTTGGCTTTAATTGAATGTCACGTCGTGACGGAGAGTGGCGGGCTAGCGGCACTGGCGATCCCAGTGTTGACTGTTGTACATATATGTGAGAACTGAGAAGGGATTGTTTTGAACTACTTCGGCCAGTATGACTAGTACCCAGGGGGTTATGCACTCTTACTAGTACTAGCAAGAGTACATACATGTACCCCCCCCCCCCCCGGGTTATTGTGTTGAGCCCTCTCCGCTGGCAGAAGGAAGTTTTCCTCCTTGTACCCCCCGGGTTATGTACTCTTGCTACCACCAAGGGTACATACAACCGTGCTACTACCAACTTACTTAGGCAAGAGTACATGAAACCTACTTCAGTATATGAAACCCATGATGTCATTGTTTCATGTACTCTTGCACTTCAGCGATCATCAGATAGCAGCGTTTACTGGTTTATGTACTCTTGGTACTACTGTACTCACTTCGTCTTGGGGTGTATTCGATTAGAAAAGGCTGTGTAAGCAGTAGCCGTGAGAGCCAGACGGATAGGCAAGTCATTTTGGACGAACTACTGTAAACCTATCCCGACAGTAGTAATCTGTTCTCCCCGGTAGTACATTGGGTACTGCACTTGCCTGCGACCCGAGAGGTCGCGGGTTCGAGCCCCACAGTCGCACATCTGACTGCAAAATCCCCACGACGCAGCTCACCAGATCAAGGTGTGGGTCCTCTGCACTCAGTAGAGTCAAGTCGAGCGAGCTGCAACTCCCGGTGCCGAAAGGCGGGCTAACGCCCCTACATGGCTACTTCCCCTTGTCTAACCCCCAAGACGAAATGAATGATACCGTACTGGCAATATATGTTGCCGCAGTGAGGGCATGAAGCGTTACATTGGCACATGTTTGCCGCACGCAGGGCGTTACATGCAAAGTCGCACAGGAACCGTTACACAGGTTTCTATATTGCCGCAGTCCTTTTTTTGCTATTGCCGCATCATTTTTTTGCTTTTGCCGCATCATTTTTTCTTTTCATCCACATTGAAGGCACAGAAATTCAGTTGCTATCCAACTGTTACAAACCCGACGGCAAAGGGCGACAACGATATCAATAGAAGACTGTTTATTTTAACTATCAGAGTGCAAAACGACCTCGGGAAAGAAGAAACCATTGTGATCGCCAACCACTGAATGATGCGCCTTCGAGTGTCAGGACTTCCTGCTGCGTCCAGTTTTGAACTTTTCACCACGCGGTACACGTGCTTTCACAGTTTTCAGCCTTTTTTTGCAGTGCAAACTGCAATGAAAAGATCGCCGCACCCCGCCGGACGCGCGTTACGAACTCAACGAAAATTTGTCGCACTAGCCTGGTCGCGCGTTACGCCGCACCCCCCTGCGTTACGCGTTACGCGGCAACATATATTGCCAGTACGGTAGTAGCCGACTGGCCGAAATTAAAAAAAAAAAATTCTGTTCTGTTCGTTTGCATCTTAGCTATCATTGCCATAGCCTAGGACAGGGTTGTGTATGGGTATTTGGCTATCACGGAGTCCATATGTTTCGCCGTGGTTGACTATAAAAACCCTGCAATCGCCACGCAAAGTGGTCATTGGCTACTCCAGCCCTGTATTGCTTGGAATCAAACTAACTGACTACCCTGGTCAGTGATTGTGTAGAGGAGATCAACCTGAGAACCTGTCGCGTCGCTTGAGCTTCTGATCCTTTGCCTGAAATCTTGACAATAATTGAGTAACGTTAAAATAATGCCAAGTTGTTTTAAACGCTCTTCTTGACTACTGACTGCTAGTACGTTGATCATTGCTATACAACACGAATATCATTCCTGGGGTGGGCCGTGAGGCACGTCATTGATTGCCTTGCGCTTCAGAGATACAGTGGCGTGTATTGCTAATGATGCTGCGGTGCGAATCGAGTTACATAAACACCCTACACGAACGTGTGATCGGATGCGGAACGGGAAACAAGAATCTCACGCGCCTCAACTGCACTGTTCTATTTTAACGTAACATAAACAGTACCAGAGAGTAGTAGGAATGGGTTTGCTCCCACACTGGAGCTCGCGCTATTCCGCCGACGACTTGACACTTGACTGACTCACGACTGCCATCCAGAGAACACGAGAAGTTCATCGAGCCTTCGACTCGGCAAACCTGCAAGAAAGCACCACTCCACTTCCTAAACAAAATCATCGCCGAAGTCGCAACCTCTATTTCGTAGAGAGTAGTAGAATAGTAAAAATACCTGGCCCAATTGATGTTGTGAATAAAACCGTTCTCAAAGTAATATACCTACTCCCTCCTACTCCTACTCCTCAAAATCTCTATTTTTTATTCTTCCGAAAACACTGAATTGAGATAAATATACGACGCCATGCTAGACTAATGACTATGTGGAAGGTAATACCGCATACCAGGGTAATGAGAGTTCACATAATAATAGTAGCAATTCATCATGACACTACATTGTATTGTGTTTCAAGTCTGTGTTCGAAACTTCATAACAGTTTCTCCAACTGCAAGAATCGTGCAATATTGTAGTAAAAAAACCTCTATTTGAAAGAACTCTTACTCCAAAGTCTAAGTTAAACAGCAAAAGGATACAAAGCAAAGCAATGGAGAGGGCAACTCCTACTCCTAGGCAACTCCTAGGGCAACTCGATCAGTTATAGTTATAGGTAATTCTAGTTGACTCAGTCACTGCATTCATACAGTCATGAGTTTGGTTGGTGATACATGTACATGTATGTATTCACTGGTTTGAGGGAAAGACGCAAACGGGAAAAGCCTGAAGAAAAAATTGACTGTCAGTCACCACCAGGACTCGAACCAGGGACTCTCGCTTTTGAGGCCAGCGATGCTCTAACCACTGAGCCATGGTGTAGTCGTCATCCCATACATGTATGTGCAATTCATTTTCCCGTAGAATCTACAAGAAGCTTAGCCCCTGATCAGTAGAGTACAGTCAGGTATGGGAGTGGCGGACAATCACATCATTGTGGGTGTCACTTTCTGAGCGGACCGAGCAACACACCAGTACAGCATGATCCGCTCAAGGGAGTGCAGGATCAAAAGCCGAAAGGAAACGACCTTTTGCTGCAGGTCATAATAATAGTACTAGTACTACTAGGCTGGTGGTACCGCGGGTTGGAGCATACAGGACACACGCCATACAACGAAGGTAACTACAATCTACATTGTACGTGGCAAAACCGTCACGTACATGTCCATGCGAAACATGGCTATCATGTAGTAATCGGCTCAAGCGCTGGCAACACCACTGTTTGCCTTCACGGCTTCAGGTTCTTGTCTTACTCACTGCGAAGACCAAGAAGCCAGAAGACTTCTGAAGTTCTGTGTACGTATTGCGTCGACTGAGCAGCTTCAAGATGAGTCTTTGACTCGACTGTGACCTCAATACAATGTACCGGTAGTCCTACATCGCTCAACTAACGTGTGTTCTAACTAACACACAAGGGGGGGGGGATGGCCAGGAGTGGGTGAGGGATACCGGCACTAAATAAGCGGGGTGCAAATACCATCCCGGATGTGTGTCTCATTATTATTAAAATGGTTGAGACCGAGGATTTTAGAAGTGATTTATCTGTATTCCAACGACAACCGTAGCCAATAAAAGATCTAGAAACACGCTCTGGCAAGCCTGTGGCAGTGGGCAAGATGTGCAGTATGCACTGCCGATAGTACCAAGAGTAAAATTTATTCCCGCAGCTATGCAAAAGACGTTACTAGTAGTAACGTCTTGCGCTAGCCAGGGTCCACACAGCTTTAATTTAAAAAGCTCCCTGGGAGCTTATTAACAGTCTTCGTGCAATCGTCGGTCAGTGCATTACAGTCCAGCTGTAGTATTTATTCATTCGGGTAGTGTTGTTGAGCAGACCAGTCACCTGTTCTTTCCCCAATTTCCCAATTATCAAACTAATAGTTTTCATAATAAAGTGAAAGCTGTCTAAGACGACCGCTCATGGGACCTTCAAAATGTGGTCTCTGTTACCAGGTGGTCTCCTTATCCCGGGTCATTTGACTGGAAATAGCATCCCTTGGTCCTGGTTTCAGTGGTCTTCTAGTACCGTACAGGTGGTCGCCTTATCCGAGTGGTCGCCTTATCCGAGTGGTCGCCTTATCCGAGTGGTCGCCTTGACAGGGGTTTACTGTACAGTGAACTGCTAGCTGTTTCGACCTTGTCAGGTCTCCTCAGCGGAGCTCAGAGTTACCATGGTTACTGGCCGAACTGATCGTAAGCAGGTAAAAAAACACTTCGCGTCAGACTCGGCTAGAGGCCGAGTTTTCCGCATCCGTAGGAACACCACCCTTCGAGGATCAAGGCGGAGATGTACATGTAGCTCCTAAAGCGGTGGGAGGTGAGTAGATCAGCTCACCAGCAAGTGGTCAAAGACCGAAAATCCCAAGCAGGTAAGGTGTGCTGGAATTGTGTGATAGCGGGTAGTGCACATTAAACTGTTCAGCACCAACAAATGAAAGACTAAACTGTAAACATGTACAATGTACTGTGCTGGCAACTGAAATCCGACCCCTGAGCGGTGCGCTCACATCGCGAAGACCCAACACGGGATGGTAAAACTACGAAACAGAGACCGCTAGTAATGTGAACCCACCGCTGAGGGGGTCGGATTTCAGTTGCCAGCACTGTATCTTGTTGGCAGCAGGACATGATGGGGCACTACTACATGTACCGTAAAAGCAGAAATTTTCGGTTTTGTAATATTTTCGGTATTCGCCAAAATTGGCGGTTCGGTAGCGGGAAATTTTCGGTAAAACCCATTCTCCAGGTAGGTGTACTAGTACTACATGTATACACTATAGGTTGAACCGAAAATTTCGGTGCGTTTTATTTTTGGGTAAAAATTACCGGCACCGAAGTTACCGAAAATAAAACACCACCGAAAGTTTCTGCTTTTACAGTAGCAACATGATTGTGTGCAAGATTCGTCGGTATCATTCGCAATCTATGTTTTCTTTAAAAGGTATTCCTGACTTTTGTGTCTAGGCTAACCACATCTATGATAGTTTCAATAGTTTGTGTATATGTCAGTTGTAGTAGTCCGCAATGCTGCTTTTCTAATTCTCATTATGATTAGCATGCAATGTACTACCCGAAGTACTGAATTTACTTCTTTTGTGATCTATATTCTAATGTATCTTCTACCTCTTCTCCCTTACGAACATACATTCTCATTTTCCATACTTACTTTAATAGGAGACTCCCTTCGATAGGCATCTATTTGCCTCTGGAGGATCCGTGAAATAAAAATCAATCAATCAATCAAGAACCAGAATGCTGCTGCTGCTGTTGCCAATGCATTGCTTGACTTCAACCTGCTCACAGCAACTGAGAGCAGTATCACCTGGTCCGCATTTGGAAGCCGAACCTGGACATCCAGCACTAGTTACGTATGATGTGATCTCTACTTGTACACAAGAAACGTGGCAATGCTTCACGGACACTAACACTAACACTGCAATGCAATGTAAATGCATGTACTCTGAAGTATTTGGAAGTGCATGCCAACAATTCCAAAGCATCCTCATCAGTTCCATAGCAGCAGTCTTAGCTACCACATGAAAAAGAAAGTCAAAATTGAAATCTCTACTTCAGCTTCACCCAAACCAGAAATACAATGTAAATCACCTATGCATATCGATGGGGCCGGTTCATCCGATAATTCCTATAATGTGCTAGGCCACACACTCGTAGCCCGTATCTTCTTCAGCGTTTGATCCGTTTGCAGAGCCGTATGCCTCGTTGTCCATCAAGGTCGGCATCTGCACGACTTGCTGTTCCGTTTCACCGCTTTCACCGTGCTCCTTGGGCACTGTCTTCCTCCATTGGCGACGGCACGCCCATAGCAACGGGACAGCCATGATCACTATGCCGATAACTATCCCCAGCAGGATTGAAAAGTGAAGAGATAAGCTGGCTTCATCAGTGCTATTGGAGCCTCCACCTGCTGGTGGTTGTGCACGCGCTGGAGCCCAAAAATATGCATGCACGGATCCATGCACACGCACACACACGTGCACACATTCACACACACACACGCACACGCGCACGCACACACACACACACACACACACACACACACACACACACCATTTGACCATTTGACGCCCATCGCCGGAGGCGATGATAGCGATGCTACAGCAGAAGCCATAGCAGCTTGTGCTGGGATTGCACCATTCAACAGCTTGCAACGCTAAAGAATTGACCGCCACTATTCAGCCTGGTCTACACCACACAGCTATGAAGTGGCTTTTTCTGGCCAGTGAATCCCTACTTTTTGGTCGGATTCACACACGCACGCACGCACGCACACGCACACACACAACATGTATTGCAAGCTGCAACTGGTAGAATATAACCAGAACGTATTTGCATCATGCAATGTCGAGATAATGCCGAGATAATCTGTCCAGCTTAGTGCTGACGCCTATCCAGAAAGATGTTGCTACCTGGGGCGAAAAGTGTTTTTGTGACTCAGCTTCCACATCGATGAAACCGACTGACTTAAAAATCTATACAGGTCGTCCCTCGCTAATACGTCATAATCTCTGGGACTTGAAAAATGTTATGTATTTTAACTTGGATTTGTACCAGAATTTTTCACTTTTTTCAACTTTTCTCAGTGTTTCTTCCTACCGTGACTTAGGAGCAAGATATTCTTGATTCCCTCGATATAACATAAAAATTATGTTATAACACTACTGAGTCACAGTCAGCGAAGATTCTACAGTTTACATGATGCATGCCCAGCGGCGCCTGTGCAACGGCACTCGAAAAATAAAACAGAGCTTTGTCGGTTTGTGATGATGTGCACTCTGATTTCTGAGCTAATTGCGTCCACAAGAAGAAACTGGAACACGATCATCGGATGTGCCTCCGCTGGAAGGCCAAAAGACCAAACAAATCATGTACTATTGAGGTAGATGGCATGCGGATATGGGAAATGTTATTTACAAACAAACTATGTACTAACCGACAAAATTTGTATGGAAGTGATGACGTTTCGTTCGGGACTTGAGATTTCTTATACCGTAAAGTACCGCCAGAGCGCCCCATCTTGCGAGAGTGCCCCACCTTGATGTTACGGCCAAGGGAAGAACATTGTATGGCAGAGTGCTACTAAGACTGTACGGTGTGAGAACCTTCGTGTACGAAGGTCACACTTGGCATGTTTTTATGTGGAGCTCGCATCCGCTCGAAGTTAAACTGGGTACGGATTGACTGCAGAACGTCCAATGTAACCTACAGACAGGAAACCACCTCCACAAGACGACCAAGAAAGGACGAGATGGTGGGGCGCTCTGGCGGTACTAGCCGGGTTTAGCTGCTCACCGGACTCGTACTAACAGGGGACGAGCTGTAGTCGTTACATACCAGTGTTCGTCGTTGTTGAAGTGGCCGGTGATGTGGGCAATGACGTCACCGATGATGTAACAGGTGATATTGGTAGTGATGTCACCGGTGATGTGGTGACATTCGCTGTCGACGATGAAGAGGGAGGTGCATTGCTGTGGCTGGAGGAAGGGCTGGGCAATGGCGCAGTGCGTTGTTCTAGGAACAAAGTCATATTCAAAATTTACAAAATTTTAGCAGGTTTTGCTTTCCAGCTTGTAACATGGAAACTGATTTTATAAAATCCTCGCAACACGTAAACTCGAAAGCTCTGTTGCCAATGAGTATCCTATCAAAGCATATCACCACTGCATTATAGTCCGCCTCTGACTTACGTTGACATGTGGGATTAGGCTGAGACCATGTCCTGTTAGCCAAACACCATGCTGCTAGAAAACCACTTGGATGACCCACCATGAAATAGCCTATATTACATTGATAATCTACTCTGTCTTGGTACCTCAGACCTGTGTAACTGTAAGCACCATTGGCAGGGTGACCTGGGCGTGGACAACTGATACCTGGGAATCGTTCAATGTCAATGACACACACACACACACACACACACACACACACACACACACACACACACACACACACACACACACACACACACACACACACACCCACTACAGCACACAGCAGCTTGTGGTACGGAGGGTGCTGGCCAGCGGAGTTAGAGGCTACGGAGAGAGATCAAGGGTCGGCCGGGTAGACACTGTCGGAGCAGGATCTTGGCGGAGCCAACTTCGTAGGATAGTCACGTCCGAGGGACGAATACCGAGAGCCCTGAGTAGCCGGAAGTGAGCGTGGCCAACATCCCTTTTTTACTTTATCAAAGTAAATGAGAGATGAGAAATGGGAGGTGGGTGGGTAAAACACAACAGTGACCGGGCGACTGGTGTACGCATGAGCAGAACTGACCGTTGCAGCGAGAACAGCAAACACCATATGACGCTCTGTCAGACTTGGTTGCTCGATGGCCACGGTCGCACTTGTGACGTCTGAAACCAGGCACTGACTTGAATTGCCGATTGCATGTCACACACAAGAGAGAAGCTGGGACGTTGAGCGGAATAGATGATGCCGGTGAGGACGCTTCCGATGGTTCCAGGGGCAAACAATGAAGCACACGCAAGCCACCATGAGAGTGAAACCACCTCCAGCATGTACCACACTGCACAGCACCACGCTGATCCTGGATGGGGAGACTCCGCTCTGCGCGACACTTGTGCCTTGCTTCGTCACCTGGCCGGCGAAACAAACGGTGGCAGATAAGACAGTCCACCCGTTGAGATTGGTCTTGGGAAGGACCGCCAAGGCCCGGCACAACGGCAGATGCCCGCCAGGCAGACCGATCCTGAGCAATCCCATACCAAGCCAGATGCTCAATGCCGATGTCCCGAAGATCAGCCGAAATCACATCCCTGCAGCGACGACGGGGACCACACGCAGGCCGAGGCAACGGTAGGAATCCAAACAACAGCTGCTTGGGCACACGGACATCCGGCATGCGGGCCACATGGCCAAGCCATTCAAGCCTCCGCTTCCGAAGCCGGGAGGACAATAGCGATGGATCACCCCACATCTCTCGGAGCTGCATCATTGGTGATGCGTTCCTCCCACTGCTGTGTTTGCGAAACACATGGGATGCTACGTTATGCATTGGTGGTGGAAGCTATCGAGGTGCCGGAGGTCACCCTGCAAAGGGCACCAGCACTCCGAAGCGTACAGTAACACTGTCATCACACAGGCGTTATACAATCGGCGCTTCACATGGAGTGAAAGATCACGATTAGCAAACACATCCTGGAGCCATCCAAAGGCATGCGAGGCGAGTGACAAACGCCTCGACACTTCTCCCGCAGAACGCGCATCTGGAGTGATGACAGAACCCAGATAAACAAAGGAGGAAACATTTTCCACCACCTGTCCATGAAGCGGAATGCCAGCAATGTCAACTGCAGTAACACCAACACCAGCCACCACAAAATTGGTCTTGGCTATACTCACAGTGAGGCCAAATTCAGCAGAAACATCCTGGAACACCGTCAAGGCCAACACAGCATGCTCCCGCGAACCAACTACAAAGTTTGCATCACACACACACACACACACACACACACACACACACACACACACACACACACACACACACACACACACACACACACACACACACACTTGTACTAGTACTTGTTGCTCACTGCCAAAACTGGTCACGTGGGTCTCCCCGGGAGAGGGGAGAGAGACTCAAAAGGAATCTTGGAAAGATGACTCAATTGGCTATTGAACCACCCAAAACGGCCGACACCCCCTGAAATCCCCAAAACTCTGGGTGGACTTGAAAATGATCCCACTTATGGGCTCACCACACCTCAGTAAGTGGGTGAGGACAAGGTGCAAAAAAAGGATTGACAGCATCCGGGTATCCGTCCAGGGATCCAACTGCAGTTACTCCTGCCCCCAGTGAAGGTAATACTTGCTACTAGTGTGGGTGGCTAAATCAGACACACACACACACACACACACACACACACACACACACACCATGTACCATGTATACGCCCGTCGCAAGAGAAGCACGCAAATCTGCAAATGCACTGGATGTGCACCCACAGATTTTCTCTTATAGCAACGATAGCGAACAAGATCTGAATGAGACAGATCAAGACTTGCGCCAGATAACTGTCTAATTCACACAACTGGCGAAGCCATGTGAATCGACCACCAATGCACACCTGGTCTACACCACACGGAGCACATCGGCATAAAACGGCCAAGACAGTTACCTATGCACACCCTACACTTGCTGGGGTAACCAGTATAGACAGCACGCTGCTTTGACAGAAGCAGACACTAGATGCACTGGTACCTTGAAGTGAAATTGGAGTTACTTTACCAACTAGCCTCGGCTACTGAGTACTGGGAACCCAGAGCCAACAGACATATCAACAACCTTAGCCTTGAAAGCTATAATAATAGTAACGACACACTGGATTGTGGAGCCGAAACTAGTCCAACTTCCAAATGCCTTGGCAAGAAGGTAGCCTTCCGACAGGACACACACACACACATACACACACACACACCATCACTTCTGAGGCACTACATAGGTTAAATCGTTAGATCCCCGTATTCCCCACAACACCCAATTTGAACAAAGGTAAGTATTGGATATCATTCCTATCGTGCAGGGAAATGAATCGATGAAGGCAAAGAGAGACGGGATTAATGGATTCCACTGAAGAAGGTTGAGGAGAACGCTCTATTTGACTGTGCACTTCAAAAGCAGGGAGCAAAAGATCGTTTTCTTCTTCTTTTTTCTCTACAATATACACAATTCACCGACAGGCACATGGGGCTAGCATGGGGTGAGATGGTGCTGGTGGGACCTCGTCTCGAGTACTAGATTATTCGTTCGTGAGCTAGGCCAGGGTGGTCGTTTAATAGTGATTGTGTGCGATATGAAGTGTCTTTCATGTCGGTTGGCTTGCCAATCGTAAGTATGCCACGAGTCACGATAAAGTGCACATAAAAAAGGGAGGGTAGGGGAGTGAAGGGCAGGGGAAGGAAGGGGGGGGGGGGGGGAGTGCACATGCTATGCAAATAAGGGAAAGAATGCATGCCAGGCCAAGAACCCTTCCTCAAATTTTCCAGTTGGATCGGTTAGAGTATCACTTACGTTGACATGTAGGTTTGAGTCGAGACCATCGTCCAGTTCCGGTGCATGCCACCGTGAGGGTACCACTTGGTATGTTCGGCATCTCATAACCTCTGTTACAGCGGTATCGTATTATATCTCCCAAATCCAATCCTGTTCTTATATATTGACCATAAAAAGGTGGACCCGGATCAGCACAATGTATCTCTGTTACATGGACAACACAATTCCGTACAGTGATTAGGACAGGCTATAACAAGACACAAAAAAGCGAGGAAAAAAGCGAAGAAAACATGGATGCAGTGAATGGGATTTCGGTCTTTGACCACTTGCTGGTGAGCTGATCTACTCACCTCCCATCGCTTTGGGAGCTACATCTGCGCCTTGATCCTTGAAGGGTGCTGGCGTTCTTACGGATGCGGAAAATTCGGCCTCTAGCTGAGTCTGACGTGAACAGTGAATTTTTTCTCTTTTTTACCAAGACATGTACTGCAACAATGGAGCCTACGCATTAATCCAGACAAAACAGAACGCACGACTCTCATCAGAAGAGCACAGATATCGGCACATGCATGAGAGGAAGGCTAGAACACAAGGAAGGGGAACTGTTGAACTGTGCTAATCATACGGTTGCACATGTACCGGTACTGCGGACGTGCTAGACAAGTACTTTGAAGTATGGTAGACTTGGTAAAGGGAGGAGGAAGACATCACTCAGCTGTCATATGAAGGGAAACGTCAGGTGCCGCACTAGGGCACAGCTCAGTTGGCAGCCAAATGCCGAATGGAGGCCATAATCATGCTGTACGGATCCCCAGACTTGTCAGCCGTCAGGGACGCTATCGGCTTGTGGAGCGCCGTGGCAGCATTCCCCTCCGGTGGTCGAGAAGACAGCTGGGACAAAACTTGAATGCTCCACTACACGAATACGTTGCTCATATGCCTGAGATCGCATTGAGGAGGAATGGCGTATGACAAAGAAACTTGGTTCGCTACTGGAGGACTGTGAGGTCGTGGCCCGCAGGAAGCAACTGGCAGCAGCAGCATTTGCATCTTTGTGGTCATTTTGGAAGAGAGGATCCATCATCAGCGAGAAGTGCAGAATCAGATTGTACAAGGCACTTGTACTTCCAATTCTCCTATATAACTCAAGCCACCTTGGGCTCTGACTAAGTCCGCACTGGAGCAGCTTGATGCGTTTCATCGGCGGCAGCTCAGATCATTGGTCCAAGTAAAATGGCCGCAGAAAATCTCCAACGTGGCCCTTTACCAGCAATGCAGCGCAGAACCTCTGAGCGGGGGTGTGAAGACTGACTCTCACACAACACTTGGTATCGCCAAAAACACTTTAACCCTAGAACTACCAAAATTTCAACTATCCTAGAATTACCGGAGGCATCATATGACTCCACCGGACTTTAACATACCTGTTTGGTATTCTTTTTGGCAATATGTGTAGAAACGGAAGTCATTGGGCTATGATGGTACCCTTTGAAAGGAAGAACCGATTGCAGATGTACTATCTTGGAGACCAGCAGCTGGCAGTGCGCACAGCGAAAGGGCGACCTCTCGTCAGTTTACGGAAAATATAAGAACATTTGCTTTCCATGCTCATCTTGCAAACTCCATATTTCAGTCTATTACCCAGGAAATGGCTGCTGTTGCTTCGCCAACTTGCTGGATTTGTCTGAGCAAGGTTGGTCATTCTTTGACTGCTGTGATAAATACATCTATGAGTGAAAGGAGAAAGTGGTGTCGCGACTCATAGCAAACGAATAAATCCGTTCACCGTCGTGTCCGGAGACAATCTTTGTGATCAACTTGAACCTCAAGTAGCAGAGTAGTTCCTGGAAACTATTTCTAGGGACGAGAGAGCTTGGAAGCTCAGGGCCCTGCGCTATGCTTTGTTGCCTAGCTTATCGTTTATGTTGTTAGAACTGATGGAAATGCTTTTTCCTTTGATTAGCTACATCATTGTATTGCAAAAACGTTTCAATGAGATACTGAAGTAACGTCTTTTGCATAGCTGTGGGACTGGCGCTGACTCTCCCGATCACGGGCGTTCTGGATTCGACGGAATGTCTGTCCTGATGTTTCTTGGGACCGGCGCCGACTCTGCCGATCACGGGCGTTCTTCTTCGTCTTATTATTATTATTATTATTATTATTATTATACTGACGGCAACTAACATCCATTCTGATTGGATTTACTCGTCTCCCTACTTCGTATTTCTTTCCAGAAAATCTCCCCATACAGCAGGGAGTTGTTTACATAATATGACTCCCTGCTATACATCTACATGACTGTATATACGTTATTGTTGTAAACCACCAGTTCTCAATTGGGAAAGGCCTTCGCGCTTATGGCATTGTATTCGTTGAAATGTTGTATTTCGACTCCGCCGTACCGCTGATGTTGCTGCATGGCATACGCTATATGCGTTGTGTGCATTTTGCTGTATACGCTGTTATGTCCAGTTTTATCTGCTTATGTTTTGCATGTACGCTGTTTTTGCATGCTATAAATAGCTGGTGTTATTAGTGTTCATTGTTAATTATCAGATGAAGTGAAATATACTGTGTAAAGGAAAACAGTTGTCCTCGTGCCGTGTGGTCGTACGATCCTGACAATTTAGAGAATCTTAGCAGGGTTCACAACATTTGGCGACCACGCCAGGATAGGAGCGAGCATGGCAGAGGAACTATGGAACAATTTGGAAGCCAGCTTTATCGACAATGGAGAGCGGTTAGGATTAGAAGGCGAGTTGTTGAAGGTACATGTGGAGCAGAGGCTCCAACAGTACGCGGAGCGTGAGGAGCGCAGTGCCAGACGGCGAGAGGAGGCGCTCCGCACCGAGTTTGCCAAAACACTAAAGGAGATTAACGAGCGCATCGCCAATGCGCAGGAGGGTGAGGGTAAAGCCACGATGGGAGGTACAGAGGAATCTCCCAGTCACAGCGGTGGGCGTCAACCGGTGATGAAAATCCCCTCATATGATGGAACGCAGCCATTGGAGCGTTATCTTGACCTGTTCGAGGACATCTGTTCCAAGAACGAGTTCGAAGAAAGCGAATGGCTGCTGCGACTGCGCATCGCGCTAGCGGGTAGCAAAGCGGAGAGGATATGTATTGGATGCAACAATTACGAGGAAGCAAAGCGAGAGTTGCTTGCCTCGCTCGGAAAGACTCCGGATAAAGCGTGGAAGACATTGCTGACAGGCAAGCAGCGGTCAGATGAGTCGTTTCATCAATACGTTGTCCGTGTTTGCCGAGAGGTAGAGGTGTGGGCCACACTCGCTATGACAGAAGATGGCGAGGTGGGCACCAAGTATAGCGCCGATATAGGTAAAATGGCCCCGGTGCTGCAAGCAATGGCAAAGCAGGTAATCTTGGAGCAATGCGGACCTGAGATGAAGACGTACCTGGTCGAACGGCAGTGCTACGGGATGTCACTGCGCCAGGTACAGGAGCACGGCGCGTCTTACCAGGTCGCGCACGGACGACAGGGTGATACTGCCAGGAAGCCAGTAGAACGATCCGTGCCAAGGCCCACGGCGTCGGCACAGTGCATGGCGATATCGGTCGCAGATGCAGAGAAGCAGCTAAAGTCGCTGCCACAGGAAGAGAGAAAGGGTTTTCTGCAGCGAGAGAGACTCTGCTGGAACTGCCTTAAGTATGGCCATATGGCCAGAGAATGTCGGTCAGGCTCGAGATGCACGAAATGCCAGAGGAAACACCACCTGCTAATACATGATGTGTTGGATAGAGCAGGTTACAGCCGGGAGAAACCGACTGAGATAGTTACGGAGAAGAATGTTGGGTCGTGCTGTCTACACTCGCCAAGTGTGCGGCTGATGACCGGAGTGGCACGAGTTGAGGGAAGAACTCGAAACGCGAAGGTTCGAGTGTTCCTGGACTCGGGTGCTGAGGCGTCATTCGTGACTGCAGCGTTGGTGTCAGCAATCGATGCAGAACACGTTGGGGTTGAAAATGTAGAGGTGAAGCCGTTCGGCGCGGAACCAACCCAACAGCGCATGGATAAGTACGCCATCACGATCCAGGGTAGCTCCGCTAGCATTCGGGTACGCGCGTTCGTGAAACCAACGCTTGAGCTGGACCTGAAGTGCGCAAGTCCGCAGACCATTGCGCAGTGGCACAGTTGGGGAGTAGAGCTGAGTGACAAGCCTCAACAAGGGACATCAGACGAAATACATATGCTGATTGGTGCAGACTATATCAACGCGGTACTGCACAGCAAGAAGGAAGTTAATGGTGAGACGGTGTGGAACACAGAGATAGGTAATGTATTATCTGGTCCAGCGTCTGCACCAAGTCGAAACAGTCAGCCGGTGACCGTGTCATGTGTCACAGCCCACATTGAACAACTATGGCAGTTGGATGAACCTCCAGAACAACATCAGCACCTGCCATCGTTCCCGCTATGTCGCCAGGGCAGCGGGTACCAAGTGGGTCTCTTGTGGCGAAATGAGCGTCGCCCGACAGATAACTTTACTCAAGCTAGAGTCATCGCAACGCGGCTTCTTGAAAAGCTGAAGAGGAATGGGAAGCGTGCGCTCTATGATGATGTGCTGATCAGGGAGTACCGTGAGCTTGGAGCAATTGAGCTGGAGCCATGTGAGAGCGATGCCGGGTACTATGTACCGCATCATGGTGTATTCCGCGAGCACGCTGCAACCACGAAGTTAAGAGTGGTGTTCAATGCCTCGGCGACGGCTCCAGATGGCAAGTCGTTGAACGACATGGTTGACCCTGGACCGTCGCTATTGCCGAGTCTCGCAGGTATGCTATTACGGTTCCGTGAATATAAGAGCGCGCTGCAAGCGGACATCCGCAAGGCTTTCTTCATGGTCGCGGTTAATCCCGAAGACCGTCCGTACCTGCGTTTCTTGTGGCCCGGTCGAAGCGACAGCGATGAACTGTTAACCTGGAGGCTAACGAAACTGCCATTTGGCGTAAACTGCTCGCCATACATGCTTACTGCGGTGATTCAGCATCACTTGAAGGAGCTACGGGCGTTGTCTGCACCCAAAGAGCGAGATCGTATTGATCTCTTGCTCACGAGTTTCTACGTTGACGATTTGGTCTCTAGTGTCTCAAATGCCTCGGAAGCTAAGGAGATGCAAGAGTTCAGCGTGCGTGTGCTTACGGATGCTGGCATGGAGTTACGCAAGTGGCGAGGCAACGAAATCCCGTGCGATCCAGAGGCCGGAGATAAAGTTCTCGGTCTGAAGTGGAAAACCAGTGATGACTTGCTCAGCATAGCAGCGCTAGGCGAGTCCGATAGGCCGTCTGTTTGGACCCGGCGATCCCTCCTCAAGTGTGTTGCGTCAGTGTTTGATCCGCTAGGTCTAGCAGCACCGGCAGTTGTGCCTGGAAAGGTACTGCTACAGCAAGCCTGGAAAGTCGGAGGCGACTGGGATGATAAGTTGCCTGATGGCATCGCAGCCGCATGCGCGCAATGGTGGGGAGAGTTGGCCGAAGTGGTGAGCATTGACATACCACGTTGGATTTGCTGCAATCTTGACACGCCGATTGCGCTTCATGCCTTCGCCGATGCCAGTGAGAAAGCGTTTGGATGTTGTTTGTATGCAGTCGTCAATGGACAGTCGCACTTGGTATTTGCCAAGGCCAAAGTGGTACCCGTGTCTCCGCCCACGTTAGCCCGCCTTGAGTTACAAGCAGTATGTCTAGCGGCTCGCTACGCTGAGTTTGTGGTGAAGGAGCTGCGTGTGACCGTCACGCAAGTCTATGGCTGGACTGACAGTCTCACTACCGTTCATTGGATCAGTAATCCATCGTACAAATGGAAAACATTTGTGGCTAACCGCGTCAGTCAAGTCCAAGAGATATCGAAGAAAGTCGGCATTGTGTGGAACCATTGCCCAGGCCTTCACAACCCAGCAGATTTACCGTCGCGTGGGAGTAGTGCACAGCAGATCCGTAGTCCGTTCTGGAGGGGCGGACCAACCTGGATCACGGAGCCCAATGACTGGCCCACCGCATCCTCAACCGCAGCTACAGATGAGTCCAGTGTAGAAGTACGAGTGTCAGCCACCACCTGTAGTCGAGAATCTGATAAGGAATGGTGGCTCCGATTCAGTAAATGGTCGAGGGCACAGGGCATGGTGACTCGGATGTTGCAGTGGAAGCACACTGAGCCTCGTGCTGAACTCTATTTTGCAGCAGACAACGTATTGTACCGCATCGTTCAAGCCGCATGTTTCGCTGAGGATCTTGAGCTGATCAAGCAAGGTCAACCAGTGAAGCCTGGGTCGAAGGTGTATCAGCTTGCACCGTTTCTGGATGAGCATGGAGTGCTCAGAGCCGGGGGACGACTTCAGCACAGCGAGTTGGCGTATGGAGCCAAGCACCCAGTCCTGTTAGGCAAACATCATCTGACCGAGTTGCTGTTGGAGAAAATGCATGTTGAAAGGATGCACCAAGGTGTAGAAGGAGTCTTGTCGTTCATCCGTCAGAAATTCTGGATTATCGGTGGTCGACGGGCGCTACGCAACATTACTCAGCGATGTGTTACATGCCGCCGCTACAAGGCTAAGGCTGCCTCAGAAGTCTGCCCGCCGTTGCCGGAAGACCGAGTTGTTCACGAGAGGCCTTTCGCAACTACCGGCATCGACTATGCTGGTCCGTTGTACGTGCGCCGTGGTGAGTCATCTCCGAAGGTATGGATAGCATTGTTTGTGTGTGCCACCACCAGAGCAGTTCACTTGGAGGTGGTCGATAGTTTAAGTACCGAGTCATTCTTGATGGCATTTCGGAAGTTTGTCGCGAGACGTAGTTTGCCGTCTCGGATCAGGTCTGACAACGCTACAACGTTCAAGGCGGCATCTGACAAACTGGGTGTGCCATGGATGTTCAATCCTCCAGCTGCACCATGGCATGGAGGCTTCTATGAGCGAATGGTTGGTACAGTGAAGAGTGCCTTGAAAAAGGTAATGGGAACAGCGTTTCTGAAGGTCCAGGAGCTTGAGACCCTCTTGTATGAGGTTGAAGCAGTGGTGAATAGCCGTCCGCTAACTTATGTGTCTGATAGCCTGGATGAGCCACCAGTAACCCCTGCAATGATGATGGGTGACATCTGGATGTCGTCAGAGAAGCCAGCAGGTACCCTGGACGCTGCGCAGATGTCATCGAGATTGCGTTACCTCAGTCGGACACTGGAGCATGTCAAGAATCGTTGGGAGGTGGAGTACCTAAGTCAGCTGAACAAACACCAACAGACCATGTCGCGCCCTTTAGCTGTGGGTGATGTTGTCTTTGTTCTCGATGATACCAAGCGCAAACAGTTCTGGCGTTTGGGACGGATCATCGAGTTATTCCCTGGTCGAGATGGTAAGCGTCGTGTTGCCAAGGTTAAGTTGAGTACCAGTACCCTGTTGAGGCCGATCCAAAGGTTAGTGCCGTTAGAAGTATCGTCACAGGACGTGGCTCCTGGGCTTGCAGATACCGCTCAACCTGCTATCGTCCCTCAGCAGCCAGCGTATGAACCGTCAGCACCGTTACCACCACCACGGCAGCAGGAGATAACGCGTTCTGGGCGCGTAGTCAGAGCCCCGGATCGTTTTTGACTTGTGTGCATTGTTGTACGGTGGTGAGAAGCCCTTTGGTGGGGAGAATGTTGTAAACCACCAGTTCTCAATTGGGAAAGGCCTTCGCGCTTATGGCATTGTATTCGTTGAAATGTTGTATTTCGACTCCGCCGTACCGCTGATGTTGCTGCATGGCATACGCTATATGCGTTGTGTGCATTTTGCTGTATACGCTGTTATGTCCAGTTTTATCTGCTTATGTTTTGCATGTACGCTGTTTTTGCATGCTATAAATAGCTGGTGTTATTAGTGTTCATTGTTAATTATCAGATGAAGTGAAATATACTGTGTAAAGGAAAACAGTTGTCCTCGTGCCGTGTGGTCGTACGATCCTGACAATTTAGAGAATCTTAGCAGGGTTCACAACAGTTATAATTATTATGCTATCGGCCTACATGCGATTCCCGGGCTGGTCGACAGGCGGCTCAGCCAGCCTGCTAGTGGGATCTCGGCCTCGCACACAAATCTACACAAAATGTTACTGCACTGAATGCATTCCCCCGATACACTTCGCATATATACTCATTCTCTTGATGGTACCGTACTCTTGATGGTACGGGACAGGTACGGGATAGCGCCAGGCATATCGATGGCACAAACAAACAAAAATATTGTGGCCAGCTGTCTTTGCTGGTACGGTACAGTACGGGACAGATACGGGATAGAGCCAGGCGTGACACAAACAAACAAACAAACACCAAATTAAAGCTGTGTGGACCCTGGCTAGCGCCAGACGTTACTGAAGTAACGTCTTCTGCATAGCTACGGGAATTAAATTTTATTATATCGCCTCCATTCTTATCCAGCCGAAGGGCCGTCGACAGATTATTGTGGGTACAGAGGACGCCTGTTGCGAAAAGTTGCGAAACAAATGCCATGAAATTGCCTTCACTCAAAGTAGAGTCCTCTCCCATTTTCCGTTTTCCCTCCTACCTTGTGCACTTGATCATGACATGGATCATATTCTGGTCAATAACTGCGAATAATGCATCTGTTCCATCTGAAAAATTCGAATATCCCGAAAAAGCCGGCAAACGTCCGAAGCAACAACCGGTTGCGTGCGTTCGGGGTTGCTTGGGGCACCACATTTTCTGCAATCTACCAACCTTGCCAGAGAACACAGTTTCACGAAAGAAATCTTTCCCGAGTGTTGGAGGTTGATGCTCTGGTATGGGAATGGCTCCATAGCTTTATAACCACCGTTATCCATTTGCTCCTTCGACTCGGATCCTGTATCAGACTCATCGTGAAGCCGGAGTTATCCGCTTGCTCCTTCGACTCGAATCCTGGATCAGACTCATCGTGAAGCCGGAGTTATCCGCTTGCTCCTTCGACTCGGATCCTGTATCAGACTCATCGTGAAGCCGGAGTTATCCGCTTGCTCCTTCGACTCGGATCCTGTATCAGACTCATCGTGAAGCCGCAGTTATCCGCTTGCTCCTTCGACTCGGATCCTGTATCAGACTCATTGTGAAGCCGGAGTTATCCGCTTGCTCCTTCGACTCGGATCCTGTATCAGACTCATCGTGAAGCCGGGGCAATTAGTTTTTCACTTCGGCATAATTTTAACTATGTGTTTCTGTGTTCGGTCACTTCTAATTATAACCTTCGCCCACAATGGTCCTGTCACTCGCCTCGCATTCATCCCCAAATTCCTGCCCAGAAATTTATCAAAATCAAGTGAAATGCTTTATCGGCAGCGACACTACGCCTGCCGAACATGGCCTCCGCCAGACCAACCTAAACTCCAAGAACGTTCCAAGAATATTATAACTGCACTGGCACTTCATATCGTTCTATGCTGCAGATGATAATTATAGTGGATCACCTTCCAAACTTCGGGCGAACAAATTTGTCGGTTTTGACAAGATTCAGGATTACAATAATGACCACAACGACCATAACTACACATGAAATATGCATATTAGCATTTCCATATGTACAAATTACCACTTTCATGGTCCCCCATCTCCTTGCTCCCAGTATTCCTCTTTACGTTATTCACGTGTGGTTCTCAGCCAAATTCGCCCTCTTATTGATGGCTGTAGTATGTGGAGTCATATGATGCCGCGCGGTAGTTCTAGGTGGCACCCCCTGGCATTTCGGAACTGCACTCAAATTTTGGAGTTACAGCTCACTGCCATTTTAATGGCAGTGAGCTGTAAACCATAATACATGTACAAAATAAATAAAAGTCACAAAATTTGGGGAGATTCCAACTGATTCATGTGTGTCACTCAGAGTTACAACAAGTTTTTCATCCTCTACTTCTTGAAAGTAGCCACTGCCCATTTGGGCATAGAGCACTGTTCTGGACAGCCTGAAACCTTTCTGTTGCACTTCCCACAATGTGTTAACTCGACAGCTCTGTTGCCAATGAGTATCCATTGATACAACCGGCAAATGATAGTCCGCCTCTGACTTACGTTGACATGTGGGTTTAGGATGAGACCATGTCCTGTTAGCCAAACACTGTACTGCTAGAAAACCACTTGGATGACCCACCATGAAATAGCCTATATTACATTGATATCTTAATACGTCCAGGTATAGGAAGTTTGAGTCTCTGCGGGGGTAAACGCCATTCGTAAGTGGACTTGGGTGTGGACAACTGATACCTGTGAACCGTTCAATGTCATGGACACACACACATGCGCACAAACACAAAAGCATATGCACACACACACACACATACACACACACACACACACACACACACACACACACACACACACACACACACACACACACACACATACACACATGCACACACATACATACACACACACATACATACACACAGATACGAACACATACACATACACATACACACTTGTACTTGTACTTGTACTTGTTGCTCACTGCCAAAACTGGTCACGTGGGTCTCCCCGGGAGAGGGGAGAGAGACTCAAAAGGAATCTTGGAAAGATGACTAAATTGGCTATCGAACAGCCCAACGGCCGACACCCCTGAAATCCCCAAAACTCTGGGTGGACTTGAAAATGATCCCACTTATGGGCTCACCACACCTCAGTAAGTGGGTGAGGACAAGGTGCAGAAAAAGGATTGACGACATCAGGGTATCCGTCCCGGGATCCAAGTGCAGTTACCCCTGCCCCCCAGTGAAGGTAATACTTGCTACTAGTGTGGGTGGCTAAATCAGAGTGGATCTGATTCAAGCTTCACTAGCACCATTGATTACACAAGAGTTAATCTAGCCAGAAGTAGTCCATGGGTTAACAGGTATGTATACTTCAAATAGAAAGTATTATGAACCCTGAAACCAACAAAGGTGGTAGGTACAACATTACACCTTCAAGCAGCCGAGCCCGTTGGCAACAGACCCAACACTATCCGGCATAAGTGTACCCACCAACCGAACTAGCTGGCACACACACACACACACACACACACACACACACACACACACACACACACACACACACACACACACAAACACACACACACATACACACACACATACACAAACATACACACACACCATCACTTCTGAGGCACTACATACTTCGAAGTAGGCTAAATCGTTAGATCCCCGTGTTCCCCACAACACCCAATTTGAACAAGGGGAAGTATTGGATATCATTCCTATCCAGGGAAATGAATCGATGAAAGCAAAGAAAGACGGGAATCATTAATTCCACTTAAGAAGGCAGGGACCAAAAGATCGTTTTTATCTTCTTTTTTTCTACAATATACACAATTCACCGGCAGGCACATGGGGCTAGCATGGGGTGCGATGGTGCTGGTGGGACCTCATCTCGAGTAGACCCAGGTGCTCGAAGTCCGTACACTTTTACAGTGTGTTTGCCGAGCTGAAACTCACACTAGCAATGATCACTTGCCAGAATCCTGCTCGTGGATGGAAGGTATCTTGTCCAAGTTTGTTCTGAGGCGAGGCTCGATTGAACCAGGCCATCTTTCGATCCGATCTGTTTCTCTGGAGTTCGCTGATTTTGCATATTAAATTTTGGTGTCGCAGAGGGTCCTCTAAGTCCGTACTGATCAGAGGTGACTCGAAATACACACATATTTCTGCTAATTGCTAACTTGCAATCCCTCGGTTATGACGAAAGCACCGAAGGGATATGGTTGGCATGTGCCTCCACCAGTATTTCTTGCAAAAGCGTAGTTTGTCGCCGAAATGCAAGCTGTTTTTAGTCGGCTCAGAGAAGAAGCAGCTGCGCTGTGAAAACCGCGGGAAAACAGTGGTGGAGATGCCAGGAGTGTCAACCTTTCTGCAAGGATTGGTGGTTCTCTGTAAATTCTTTTCCTCTTGCCATTCTCAACTCTAAGCTGGCTCTTGATGATTGAGTGAAGGTCTGTTTGACGCTGTGTCCGTTCGAAATCGGTCTTGGCAAAGTTGATTTTTGCATGAAATGTAACCCAAATTGTATTTCGTATGGACACTCGAAAACCCACTCGCGTGGCATGGGACTTCTGCTTATCGTAGATCCCTGAAAATTGCTACGCGAGGAGAACATACCACACTGTCCCCTCCATAAAATATTTGAGTCGAATACAATAACAGAACATGACATTATGGGCGTACGGACTTAGGATACCATGTACGGACTTCGAGCACCTGGGTCTACTAGATTATTCGTTCGTGAGCTAGGCCAGGGTGGTCGTTAGTGGTTGTGTGCGATACGAGCTTGCTATAATGAAGTGTCTTTCATGTCGGTTGACTTGCCAATAATAAGCATGCCACGAGTCACGACAAAGTGCACGTAAAAGAAAGGTGGGTAGGGGAATGAAGGAGGAGGGGAGCGCACATGCTATGCAAATAAGGGAAAGAATGCATGCTAGGCCAAGAACCCTTCCTCAATGTTCCAGTTGGATCGGTTAGAGTATCACTTACGTTGACATGTAGGTCTGGGTCGAGACCATCGTCCAGTTCCGGTACATGCCACTACGAGTGTGTCACTTGGTATGTTCTGCATCTCATAACCTCTGTTACAGCGGTATCGTATTATATCTCCCAAATCCAATCCTGTTCTTATATATTGACCATAAAAAGGTGGACCCGGATCAGCACAATGTATCTCTGTTACATGGACAACACAATTCCGTACAGTGATTAGGACAGGCTATAACAAGACACAAAAAAGCGAGGAAAAAAGCGAAGAAAACATGGATGCAGTGAATGGGATTTCGGTCTTTGACCACTTGCTGGTGAGCTGATCTACTCACCTCCCATCGCTTTGGGAGCTACATCTGCGCCTTGATCCTTGAAGGGTGCTGGCGTTCTTATGGATGCGGAAAATTCGGCCTCTAGCTGAGTCTGACGCGAACAGTGATTTTTCTCCTTTTTTTTTTACCAAGACATGTACTGCAACAATGGAGCCTACGCATTAATCCAGACAAACAGAACGCACGACTCTCATCAGAAGAGCGAATTGCATTGAGGAGGAATGGCGTATGACAAAGAAACTTGGTTCGCTACTGGGGGACTGTGAGGTCGTGGTCCGCAGGAAGCAACTGGCAGCAGCAGCATTTGCATCTTTGCGGTCATTTTGGAAGAGAGAATCCATCATCAGCGAGAAGTGCAGAATCAGATTGTACAAGGCCCTTGTACAGTCAACTTGGCTAATAACAATGACTGCGGATATCACGACAATCCGCAAATAACGACAGAATTTCCATGTCCAGATCAAAGTCCCATCTAACTGTAATACATATAATGGGACTTCGGGTATAACGACACTTCGTGAATAACGACACTTTTTATGATGACCCGCCGAGTGTCGTTATACGCAAAGTTGACTGTACTTCCTATTCTCCTATATAACTCAAGCCGCCTTGGGCTCTGACTAAGTCTGCACTGGAGCTTGACGCGTTTCATCGGCGGCAGCTCAGACTGATCACTGATCCAAGTAAGATGGCAGCATAAAATCTCCAAAGCGGCCCTTGACCAGCGATGCAGCGCAGAGCCTCTGAGCCGTGGTGTGAAGACTGACTCTCACGCAACACCAAGTTGGTATCGCCAACACACTTCAAAAGGTACAAGCTGACTTGACCACTCCGTCAGGAGCTGATTCAGATGTAGGAAATTGACCAAAAAGTGGATTTAGCATGTTTTCGCATTGCTTCTCACATAGAGATTGTTTTTATTCAATCTGAGGACAGTATGTTGTTTCGTTCTTTGTGAACTCATCAGCGCAGCACAGAGAAAATGAGGCCGAACCTGATAGCAATGAAAAATATATTTTCCAAAGCCAGATTTAAACCAGGCTTTGTATAATTCCCACAACAATATTGTTGTCTGATGATTGCCTTGAGTGTGTCAATCAGAGTTACAACACATTTTTCATCCTCTACTTCTTGTAAGTAGCCTCCGCCCATTTGGGCATAGAGCACTGTTTTGGACAGCCTGGAGCCTTTTTGTTGCAATAGACCAATCCCAAAAAGATTGTCTGGGTTCGTGAAAGGGGGCACGCGTGCAAGCCAGCTCGTGTGTAGTGCATCGTTTTGTGTTCAGTTTGTATGCGTCAGCTCATGGCGGAGGAGAGAGACGTTTGCTCGCCGAGCTGAAGCTATAGGATTTGATGGAGTCCTTCCAGCAGCTAGTCAAAGGACCTTCGGTACCTTAAGCAGACCCTGACGGAGTTTGGAGGCCAGCTAGCTCTCGGTGAGGAGAGAAACATTCACGTGGCGATCAACTCTCCGTAAAAAAATACAAGCTACATAGCGCAGGCATACCGCAACAGCTAGGATTTCAACTACCGTGTTTTACCGGTTATAAGTCGACCCCGGTTATAAGTCGACCCCCGTATCCGGAGGTCTCAGTTCTGCGTTTTAAAGTTATCACCCAACAAAGCACTACTAACTACTCCCTGCTACTAACACATCAACAAATCATGTAAACATTCATTATTGGAGGGTATAACGTCCCAATCCTTGAAAAAGGCCAATAAACTGGAAAAAATGTGTACACACAGTGCACTCGTGCATGCAGTGCAGGTCATTTTTTTTTAAAGATACTGATATTCCCCGGTTATAAGTCGAATCCCGGTTGTAAGTCGACCCCCACCCTTTTCCTTCTATTTTTAGTCGTGAAAGGTCGACTTACAACCGGAAAAATACGCTACTTACTTCTCGATCTGTTGCTTGACAAAGTTCAACTATTTACAAGTTCTGACTGTTGTAGTCTGAAGCTGGAGTCTCATCGCCCACCTACAGGTAGCTTTTGGAGCAAATGGATTTTCCGACTTGGACTTCTTCCGCAAACTCTCGCAACATTACTACAGTGTATGCTGTGTTTCCGCACGCTCGTGTCGACATGTCACCTACTATACATGTACCGGATCGCGGAGGCGGAGGAGCTTGACGACCTCCGCTGACTCCAGGTTGCCGGAATACTGCCGTCGTCTTCGCTCTTATCGCTGGAGACATTCTCCTCTTCCAGGACCGGCTCATAGTTTGTTGTCCCGGGGGTAGAGACTATTGTTGTCTTTCAAAATAGTTCTCCATCACGCTCACGCGAATGATGATTCTCATCATGAACTCGTTCCGACAGTGTGACATGGCGATGGTCTTTGGTGGGGCACTGGCTTGGCAAAAACGCTATCTTCTTGTGCAATATAACATTGATCGGCTGCAGATGAATACAGTCACTTAGTGGTTCGTCCTATAGGAGGAAACCTGGCAGGAAAGAGGCAGGACTCATCGAAGACGAAGCGCTCGCAACAAACAATAGCACTCGAAATATCTCGTAAGATTTACTTCAGGGCCTATCGTCTTGAGCCACAGCGCTCACAGCCTTGCCCACTTCATCAAAGTGAGCTCTACATGTTCGTTGACCTTTTCACACTACACAGCAGAGCGAAACAAGGATTATGGCATATCATTTGACTCCAACAGCAGAACATGACCAGTGCGAAAGAGAAAACCCACAAAGGACTTTGCTTTCTGTCGCATCGTCTCTCTTGCATGCAACTAACGAGAAAACCGTGTACTTACCCCCGCTTCCACACGCGAACTATCAAACACGTACTGTGCCACACGCTGATCAGGTAGTGCCATGTATGTGTTGCACAGTGTACTCTCAGTTGACATGCCCCCTTTCGAACCCAGACAATCTTTTCGGGATTGGTCTATTCCCACAATATGTTAACTCGAAAGCTCTGTTGCCCATGAGTGTCCATTGATACCACCAGTAAAATGATGATAGTCCGCCTCTGACTTACGTTGACATGTGGGTTTACGCTGAGACCATGTCCTATCAGCCAAACACCGTACTGTTAGAATATTACTTGGATGACCCACCATGAAAAAGCCGGCATCACATTGATAACGTATTGTGTCCTGGTAATCCGAGTCTGTGCGTGGGTAACCGCCATTCGTAAGTGGACTTGGGTGTGGACAACTGATACCTGTGAACCGTTCAATGTCATGGACACACACACACACACATGCGTACAAACACAAAAGCACATACACACACACCAATTTACACACCATCACTTCTGAGGCACTACATAGGTTAGATCGTTAGATCCCCGTACTCCCCACTACACCCAATTTGAACAAAGGTAAGTATTGGATATCATTCCTGTCAAGGGAAATGAATCGACGAAGGCAAAGAGGGGATTCATGAATTCCACTGAAGAAGGTTGAGGAGAACGCTTTATTTAACTTCAAAAGCAGGGAACAAAAGACCGTATCGCCGAGTACCCGACTGCTCGCCCGTGAGCTACGCCAGGATGGTGGTTAGGGTCGGTTCACATAAGCCGAATCGGCGCCGGGAAGCACCGGCGGTGAGCCAGCTCCCGATACGTTGCGCATACGGTTCGAGTACCAAATCTACTAACTTAGTAGTACAAAATGCGCCCAAATACTACCCCAGGTTTGCAAATTGAAGCTTGAATTCCTTGTTTCTTCAGTAGTTCAAGGTCTTTCGGTGATGGCCACTCGATGCTACCTTTTACTGGAGATCATGAAACTACTTCTACATTGTACACCTTTTATTGCAGTCTAGCAAGCGATGGTGTCAAAATTGTGTATGCAAACGTTGATGAAGTCACAAGAACTTGCCAATGTATCCTTCGTATTTTTTATTTGTTTCAATGGTATTTGTCTCATAAGTAGCACAACAGTCAAGCAGATTATCCGAGAAGGGCGGGTTGGTATGCTGACTTAATTTGCCCCTTTGAAGCGACTACAAGAATGGCGAAGGGACCTCATCTTTAGCGTCAATTTAGGAAAATTGAGGATGAGTCCTGGTATGAAATTTTGAGGAAAAGTCTGGCTCCCGGCACCGGCGATCACCGGCGAAAACGGTTCAGAAACCACTTTTGGTCAAAATTGTACGGGATCGGCGCCGGGGCAGATCGCAAGAGTTGGGCACAGTCCAACTTTGCCGGCGGTCCCTTGCGATATTTTACCGTATGATTTTGTTACGACTGCACTGGTTCACATAATCGTAATGCGCCGGGAGAGGTTGCAAGAGGCCCACTCCCGGTGACTCCGGCGATATGTGAACCAACCCTTAGTGGTTGTGTGCGATACGAGCTTGCTTGTGGTATGCGTACATGTTTTTGTTTTGTTTTTAAATATGTTCACATACCCATCCCGAAAAGAATAATGAAAGGCACTGACAAATGCACGATTACTGCATGCACTGTACAGTGTCCAAGTGTGGGTACAGACTGAGTACAGTCAGGTCTCGCTCAACCGCACACATCCGTTTTCCACAAAAATATCCGGATAGGCGAGGGAACCGGATAACCGAACACTGTTTATGTTGGATGCATTGCGTCTGCTGTAAATCTGTAACCAGCTATTTTCTTCCGGATTGCGAGGTATCCGGATAAAAGAGGACCGGAAAAGCGAGGTCTGACTGTATCAGTACAGTTGTACAGCGCTGCTAGTGGGTGCACGCTGTGTCGAGTCGACCAGTACAGTACTGAAGCAGGTAGTCTGACAGCCGGGCTTGACCCAGCCATCCACTCAGTCTGACAGCCGCCGGGCTTGACCCAGCCATCCACTCAGTCTGACAGCCGAGCTTGACCCAACCATCCACTCAGTCTGTCAGCCGCCGGGCTTGACCCAGCCATGCACTCAGTCTGTCAGCCGCCGGGCTTGACCCAGCCATCCATTCAGTCTGACAGTCGGGCTAGAACCTGGGCTATGTTGCAGTTTACGATTTCTTCTCTCTTCCTCACTATGTCTGCTTACCTTCTTTGCCCCGTTCTCAGTTCATATTCGCCTTTCTGCTATTGATCCTCGAGGGTGGTGGCATTCATACGGATGCGGAAAACTCGACCTGTAGCCGAGTCTCACGCGAAATAATGGAAAGTGTATGAAGTGTTTGGAGAGATTCGCAGAGGTTTGTATTTCTATTTCGTGTAGCCAAGGATTTGGTGCGGCTATGTTCGGTGGAAGTTCAAAATTGTAAAATTATTTTAATAATATTATTCTTCAAAAAGAATAAACCCAAACAAACAAACTCAGTGTACGTACGTTGACAGTTTGGTGACAGAGTGCTCCACGTGTCGTCCGACTGACAAACAGCGTCGATGCTCCCGATGAATCCTGTATTGCACACCAACGTCACGACATCACCTCGCTGGTACGGAAGTCTGGAGACGCCCTTTCCGTACCCTCCTATGTGATAATTCCCATCAACGGGCAATTGCGGAGCTGGACATGTTCCTTCTGCAGCAAGAGCAGTATATAAGGTGAACTCCTGATATAACGAACACCATTATGCAGGAGAAACACAGTAAACTCCTGTTATAACAAACACCATTATGCAGGACAAATACAGTGAAGTCCTGTTGTAATGAACACAATTGTGCAGGAGAATTAGTTCTTTATACCAGAAGTTCGTTATAACAGAAATGCACTGACACTGTGGGTTCAAACTGGGACATGGACAACGGTTCGTTGTATCACGAAAAGGCGCCGGCGGATTATGCCGGCATACTTATTGGTGTAATTTGGTTGTTGAAAATTTGGAGCATAATTTGGCATCCTTTCGGAGGAACTGTAAAGTTCCGTGTATACGCCCACTCGAAATAACGCCTATGCCCGAAATAACGCCCATCGAATCGACATCCACACTCAAAGCCCGTGAGTTCGCCCATGCCTGAAAAACATCCAGGGTGATGCTGTACCTGTGTATGCGTATGTGTGCAAAATGTTATGCATGCTTATGAAAACGCAAGCGATGCAATATGCACCTTGTATAGGCCCAGTCCTGAAATAATGCCCATGCCCAAGTATACGCCCAGTTTTCAGACCCTTGTTCTGTATACTAGTACGCCCGGGGCTTATTTACGGAACTTTACGGTAGGAGCATAACTACATGATCGTACCACCGTTCTAGTATGTAGGCTACACAATTGTGTACAATGCACCTAACCAGTGATGGTGGTCTGCATGGCAAAGGGTTCGGAGGTCATGCAGATAGTGTTCCCAATGAAAAGCAGGGTAGGAATCACGGCAATACATTATTCAATCTCGTCTTCTTCAAAGTTCTTTCTCACACTGATACAGTACATGTAGCAGAAGATGCGAGTGAATCAGCCTTTATCAGGTATCCCGGGAAACGATAGTGACGGGTAGTCCGCAAAACTCCGCGTACATGTACGGGTAAATTACTAATGATGAAGGTTTACGAAGTCATGACCTCTGGATTTTAGCAGCCATGATTGTGCAGGCTATGGATATTGCTCTAATATTTAAATTATTATTTTTTAGATAGTTGATGTTCGGTCATGATGGAAGGAGCGGTGGAGCTACGTGAGAGACTAGCCGATTATTCGCAGGGTGAGGTTGACATCGGTTGGACGAGTATGACAATTACGAAGACAGTTGGACATGATAATTTTCAAAGGTAACTCGAACTAATTTGGCAATGAAAATATCTGTTTACAAAAGAAGTCAACTAGTGAATAGAAGAAGTGATGTTTTCTCTTTTCCATGCTAATCTCTAGCATGCATAGACACCAAGGTAGCATAGACAACAAGGTAGCATAGACACCAAGGTAGTATACACACCAAGGTAGCATAGACACCAAGGTATGGGGATACTCATGTTTTTGTTGTGCACTACTTACATGTATGGCCACTTGCAAGTACGAAAAAGGCACAATTTTCCGAGCTTTGAGGCTCCATAAGTACAACAAAGTGAATATGTATCCGGGCGTGCCAAAGCATAATGTGAGGATTTTGAGAGCATAATGCGAGAATCCATGAAAGCATAATTCCATGATTTCGCAAGCATAATCTGCCGAGCCTAATCACGAAATTCGCTATATGCGAGTTTGTTCTAAGTGTGGAGTCGACTGTATCCAGCCATAGGATGGAGGGAGGCCTGGGGGGGGGGGGGGGGGTTGGAACAATATCGCTCCACGTGATAATGATGCAGATATATTGGCCACTACCATAACTTCATAAGGGTCGTTGTAAAAAGGCTTTTTGCTACCTCTGAAACAAAACATCGATCGCGTCGGTGGGAGGGGAGAGGGGGGGGGGGGGGAGGGGGACCAAAACTGCATGTTGGCCAACACTGTAATAGTAGGGTGTTCGGACGATTTTGAAAGTTGCTCCGATCTCCTCGATTTTAGTCTCATTGGAAAGAGTAGGATAAACTAGCCGGGAAATATATAAGGTTTGTCTAAATCCGACCAGACGTTCAAGAGTTATGATCGTTCGAAGTGCGCTTGTTGGCACTTTTGCTGGAACAGTTCTAATGCAGGCCAGTGGCACAAAACCGGGAAATTCAAAACCAACTAGAACAAGGTGAAAATCAATTTCGTTCAGGGTCTTTCAAATTTTCACAGATGATAGCCAATAGAGAGCTTCCATCACTTGACCAATTTTTTTGGTATTCCATCGAGCCAAATTCAAATTACGCCCATAGCAACCACCATAGCAACGTGTACAAATTAGTCGAAATACATGTAGATGCGAAAGATGTAACCCTTCACAGGCTGAAGCTAATTGGAATACGGGTACTACAAAGACACATCACCAGGAGGAGATTACAGTTATCTACCCCATGTAGATGAAGCATCCAAGAAAATAACACGCACTCAGCCGAGACGGCACCCGCACCCGGGCATGTTGCGCCGCGGGACCGGATGCATGCAGCCAATTAACAGGTATGCTGCACCATTGCAACACAATGTAAGCTTCAGCCAGGCCAAGGCAGCACCAGTCCTGCTAATCATCAGCTTTAGAAGGACAACTTGTTCCCAGTCATATACGGCGCATGCAGCACTTCGGGGCAATTGGTGTCGCACGTCACATGTAATTCATTCATACGATTTGCACAATCAACAGATAGATCATTTATCGGATGATTGTGCAAGCGTAATTTGGATGTAAATTATAAAGTCGACAAATACACTGGCCCTACATTGCCCATGCCGCAGTATGTGGATGACAATGTACTCCAGACACGGTGCATACGGCATTGCATAGCTGCACTGCGTTAGCGCGCTGCAATTTTGCAAATCCTCAGAGTGTCAATTCTGTGCAGATTTTCAGCTGCATATTGAACGCAGTATTGGCAGGAAATCTGTTCTTGACCAATTTGTCTGCACAATGGCTTTCTCCACTCTCCAGATACAGCGACTAGAGGTTTATCTGATGTGGTAGCTCAGCGAAACTACAAATAAACAGCACTACAGCCAAGTCCATCAACTCCATGTACATGTACTCCGTACATTTGGTATCCTGGCGCAAATCGATCGCTCATAGAACAAGAAGACAGCATCGTACAGCCTCCAAATTTCACACACTGCGTAGTTTTTCGACGCTGAAGACGATGGAATAGTCGCCGGCGTTGCGACCGGCCCAGAACAGGCCGAAATCGATACCCTGAAGTTGCGCAGGGCGTAACATTGCTAAAATTCGTCGTGTGGAAACGGGACTTATGGTCTCAACAGCATAGACATCTCCTCTTTCGAACAAAGAAACAAACTCGTCCTGAGCTGCTAAAATTTTACCTTGCCAAGGCCTTAAGGCAAGAAGCACAGTGATGTACGATTGTGCCACGGACCCCGTACAAAACTGTTTCCACTCAAAATGCGCCTGGGTTCGAGGCACCGAACACCCTAGTAATAGCAGCAGAGATCAGGGTGACCAGGGTGACCAGGGTGACTGCCCCAACCAACCGCAATGACAATGACTCTGAGGAGACCGGTCCAGTGAGCAACAAAGCATTTTCAGAACGGCTCAAAGAATCAAAGCCAGAGTGCTCCAACGCCTAGGAACACAGCGACTCGCGGCTTTGCACGAGGACAGATAGCCTTGATGCTATCCGGATAACACGGCTCACGCTAGAGGGACTCAGGGAGCGCAATAGTACTAATCTTCATGATCGAGTGTCGATCTTTCTACCCCATAATTATTATAATTATTATAATTATTTTATTGAATATGCTTGGGGCTTGCTGTCACAAACTATTACCGGCGGTAATCGGAAACTTTCATGCACTCACCTGTCAGCGCGGCCAGGAAAGCAAGTAGAATCACCGCCGCTCGCCCCGCCATAGCGGCTTGCTTGCGTTATCGCGCTTCGCCCTGCTCCGCGTTCGACAACGAACACCACAGAGTTTCCTAAGCGACAGGTGTGCTGGAAATGTAACGACGATGATGTTGCAGCCGCATACAGTACGAGTATGCAGCGCGGAGAAGAAAAAGCACATCGACTAACCGGATTCATTTTCGCTTGGTCGAGTTTGTTGGCGATTGTTAGCCGTGTGTTGGTGACAACTGGCTTGTTTCCTCGACACACAAAACAACACATTGGACAGACGCGGCCTTCTTCCGCTAGTCCGCTCCCCTAGCTATGAAGTATGATCATGATGATAGTCATGATGAACTAGTTCAGTCTAGTCACGCAGGCGTAACACTAACAAGCAGACTGCAAATTCGTGGCACGGAGTTTGGAGGCAACAACGTTGTGAATGACCTACACAGTAGATCTACAGAACAGACTCATCAGTGATCACATCAGTCCAGGAAGTCGTGAAAAGCCACGACACAGCAGTATTCTGCACCTCGAACGATACAACTAACTAAAGAACCATGTCCCTGGCCTGGGCCACACTGACTCACGCTGGTGTCTACACACTACTCACTAGTCCACAGCTAGCTAGCAAGTAGCAGGGTGTCGTGGCTTTTCACGACTTCCTGGACTCCGTCGTCTTGTGTCAGCTGTGATCGTGAGGAAAGCTCTGCCAGGCACAAACGTACACGTGACGTACAGTAGATCTACGTACACAGATACAGTCAGTAGAGAGCCTGAGAGGTTCTCCATGGCACGTAGTTTGTTCGCCCGTAAACATGGTAAAAGAGGCTCATGGTTGACTTCTACTGCCAGAAGGCGTCTTCATATAAGGAGGCAGATATGCCTGTTTGTTGCACGACTTTAAATAAATCCAACCAACCAACCAACCAACCAACCAACTAAAAAATTACTTACTTCATTCTCCCGAGTAAAAGAGGCTTTACATTTTTTTAAAGAAAAAAAAGAAAAGTGCGTGGTGGTGGAAACGGAGCGCACATGTATCGTCGTCATCTTAACGGTATCACCATGATCACCACTTTTTGTTTAGTGAACTCAGCGGGGAGTCGTCAGTTTGGCCGTTACTTTATCGCCATCAATCATGCCATCATAATAATTATTGGGCACCATTGCCCGTTTGGTCTGCGATACAAAATAAAATTTCAGCAACAACAACAACAGTCCTGTACCAGTGTTTTGTCTTTTGACGACTCCCTATTGATGAGTCCCTATTATGCAAGAGTACACCCCACGGTCGGGGTTATGTACGTATCTACATTGTAGTATTGACTGAGTCACGTGACGAGGTCAATATAGAAAATAAAAGCCGAGTAAAAGACCGAGGCGAAGCGGAGGTCTTTTACGAGGTTTTTTCCTATACTGACCAAGTACGAGGTTATTGTTTGTTTCTTGTTGTTGTTGTGCTCTTTATAGTCGTTCAACCGAACAGGCAATGGTGCCTTCTCTCCAGGAGACGACTTTGAAGAGGAGAGGGCAGAACGAGAATGGGGAGGGGAGAAAAAACAGGCACGGAAGGGAGATAGAATGGAGAGGATAATGTAGTATAGATTCAGAAGCAGGAGTAAGATCCAGATCTTTGACACAGTACAAAAAAGCGGTTTAAGCAACTGGGAGAATAAGGAGGTCTTGCGAGCGCAATGCATCACGCAACCGCTTCTTCTCTCCAATGAATCGAAGTTCGGCCGAGAGACTTTTCCACAATACGCTTCCCACAAACTGGATTGACGATCGGCTATAAGGGCCTCTTAGGAAGGGTATTTGCAGGAGATGGAAGGAATGACCACGAGTTATGCGGCGGTGAGGCAGGCATGCAGCATTAATTAGAATAAAGAAATTGTCAAAAAGGGGACTTGTAGCAGACTGGATACAGCGATGGACGAATACTAATAGGTTTAGCCTATAATTATATGTGGACAAGAGGAAGGATGCGTGTCTGTGCAAGCAAAGGAGCGGTAGGTGCTTGGTGCCAGCAAAATAGACCGGACCCCTGCGTTGGCCATACGCTCCAGACGACTGAGTGCATGCTGAGAAGGACCTGGGTAGAAGGCATTGCTAGCATAGCAGAGTGTGGACTGAATCATGCCAATGACGAATGTACCAAGTAAGGTGAACATTCACTGTCAAGCCATGTCCATGCGGCCATAACTTAGCAATTACTGGTCGGGCTTACTGTGCGAGGTGATCGACATGTACATCCCAAGACATGTTGTCTTGTCATCCCCGTGAACTCCAAGGTAGTACTTCACACAATGTACAAATAAGAACGTCCTGACCAGTGACCACACTGTACTGGATGGTGGGTGTCTTGCTGACCACGGGGCTTTATGAACATAACTCTCTTGTATCGTGTCTTCATGGTGTTTATAAGTGGACCTAAATCACCCAACCTGAGGCAGAAACACTAGAAGAAGGCGTTACTGCCATAGACGATGGCAGGGATGACAACAGCCTGGACGAAGAGACGCTGTGCAGATCGGGACAGGGAGCGACGGGCTCGCCACAGCGCACCAATCTTACAGGCCGTCTTGCTGACAATTCGGTCGACTTGAGCGTCCCAGTGAAGATTACTATCAAGTACAACACCGATGTACATCCGGTTGATCAGGCCATGGCCGGACCAACTGTTAGGCTACCAACATATGTTTATAAGGAGGTCATGTGTATACCCTTGATACCACGCACAACGTATGAAAGGGTAGGGTATGGCCGAACCAATCACAAACTGCGTCTGCCGGTCCTGATATACCATGGTCGGATTGAGTGCCTATTCTATTGATCAAAACGGGTATTCTATGAGTCGGTGACATACGTGCACAATCTACACGGAACTGTACGACCGTACAGCCGCTGGTGGTGCCCAGCTATAGTCGGTTCAGCTAGCTCTCTCACCAGTTCCTATAATTATCACATCCCGGGGGTGAGCTTTTCTGGGTCCTGAGCTATCCTGCTTTGTGGCTTCCTGTGGGTGTCACTGAGCAGCTGTGTTCTGTACTGGACAAATCGGTCGAACTACAGCAGTACACCACCCAACTCACATAATTATGACTTGGAAGGCGAGTAAAGGGGCGGATAGCAGTAAGGAAGCAGGGTGAAAATACCAAACTGTCGGAGGTGTGTCTCACATCGTAATTGACCTGTATTCCCACGACAGGACAGCCGTAGCCAATAAGAGACTCTATTATTATCTTTTCAAGGATTCTCCAGAGGCAAACGGATGCCTATCAAAGGGAGTCTCCTGGGGAGGGAAAGGAAGTGAAGGTGGTTGTTATGAGAGAGGGAGGAAAGGACATGACAAGGTGAAAAAATAGAAAAATACTTCGGGGGTTTGAAGTAATGCAAACAGGAACAGCAGAAGCTACTTGCAAAAATTCGCTATACATGTACCTTGCCGTGACAGAATACTTGTGGTGCAGATATAGTGTCTATGCACAGCAACAGTAAATCGGCTAGCGGATGTCAGACAGCGGATTTCTTCTGGCAGCTTATTCCAGGCTCTAGAAACAATGCTCTAGCAAGCCAGCGGCAGTGGGCGAGATGTGCAGTATGCACTCGTACATACTACCGGCAGTGCATTGCAGTACAGCTGTACATCTGTAGTACTTATTCGTTCGGGAGGTGTTGTTGAGCAGACCTGTTCTTTCCAAATCAGTATGAGACTAGTTTTCATAAATACATGTACGGTGAATTCTCCATCTCTGAACAGCTAGCCGATTCGATCTTGTTAGATATCGGCAACGGAGCTCAGAGTTACTGAACGGCAAAGCATTTTATCAAGCGGCTCAAAAGCACTGTCAAAGTCAGAGCGCTCAGACTGCGAACAACACAGGGAGCTTTGCACACACTCTCACGGCTTGGCAAATCAATAGTGGCCCTGATCAGGCATGCAATGAATGGTGTGCAAACTAGCAAAGGAGCAGTTATAAAAATACAATGCTACACCACGTACTATGTGTGAAGGTGCATGCAGGAAGCATCATTACTCCTGCCCAATTCCATTTCTGTACTTGTGTACACTATACATGTACATGTGTACCCAGCAGGTCGGTGGCTTTTTTTCCTGTCAACTTGCAGCTGCCGGCAAAAGCAAGTCAGGGCATGTTCGATTGGTAGGATCGGGATCCCGATCCACCGGATCCACTGGATTCGCACCCTTTCGATTGGTCGGATCCGGATCCGGATCCTTCGGATTTGGATCCGGTCAACCCTCCTCGGGGAGCAGGGTTGACCGGATCCAACGGATCCAAATGTGATCTTTGTGCGTATATGGAGGGTAAAAATCATTTTTGTACACATTGTGGTACGCACACGTGGATGGAGATAGAGCTTGTTGACTTTTTGTACGACGCACGGGATGAGTACGACGTTCACCCTTTTGGGTGCCTTGTGAGAGCCATTTTCAACATGGCAACAGTCAAGGTCCAAAATAAAGTGTTCAGTTGAATCTGAAGGATCCGAGGGATCTGAGATCTGGATCCCGATCCCGATCCTTACCAATCGAACATGCCCTCAGGCACGCTGAAATTGTGTGATAGCGAACAGTGCATTAAAGTGGTCAGCACCAAGAAACGAAAGACTAAACATGCCTGGCCAGGACGCAAATGGGGACTACTACCGATAGGAACACGTGTGGAAGAGAATATTGCTGCTGCTGTCAATGCATTGCTTGACTTCAACCTGCTCACAGCGGCAACTGAGAGCAGTATCACCTGGTCCGCATTTGGAAGCCAGACCCGGACATCCAGCACTAGTTACGTATGATGTGATCTCTACTTGTACACAAGAAACGTGGCAATGCTTCACGGACACTAACACTAACACTGCAATGCAATGTAAATGCATGTACTTCCAAGTACAGTATTTCGAAGTGCATGCCAACAATTCCAAAGCATCCTCATCAGTTCCATAGCAGCAGTCTTAGCTACCACATGAAAAAAAGAAAGTGAAAATTGAAATCTTTACTTCAGCTTCACCCAAACCAGAATCACCAATCAGTTGTCTGAGGATTGCCTTAGCTTTGCTATGCGCATGAAACGCAGCGTTACAACAATGACCTAGTCGGCTGTCTCTGTTCTCTTCTGCCTTTGTGGTAATGCTCCATCCTTGTGGTGTTGAGCACTCTAGGCAATCTGGGAACTCTCGCTATTGTAAATCACCAATGCATATTGATGGGGTTCATCAGATAATTCCTATAATGTGCTAAGCCACACACTCGTAGCCCGTATCTTCTTCAGCGTTTGATCTGTTTGCAGAGCCGTATGCCTCGTTGTCCGTCAAGGTCGGCATCTGCACGACTTGTTGTTCCGTTTGGCTTCCTTCACAGTGCTGCTTGCGCACCGTCTTCCTCCATTGCCGACACACCCATAGCAACGGGACGGCCATGATCACTATGCCGCTAACTAGCCCCAGCAGGATTGAAGTGTGAACAGATAAGCTGGCTTCAGTGCTATTGGAGCATCCACTTGCTGGTGTGTGTGCGCGCGCTGGAGCCCAAAAATATGCATGCACGGATCCATGACACGCACACGCACATACACGCACATACACGTGCACACATTCACACACACACACACACACACACACACACACACACACACACACACACACACACACACACACATACATACACACACACACACAGCAAACATGTATTGCATACTGCAACTGGTAGAATATAACCTGAACGTATTTGCATCATGCAATGCCGAGATAATGCCGAGATAATCTGTCCAACTTAGTGCTGACGCCTATCCAGAAATATGTCGCTACCTGGGGCGAAGTCCATGGCCTGATCAACCGGACGTACATCGGTGTTGTACTTGATAGTAAGCTTTACTGGGACGCTCAAGTCGACCGAATTGTGAGCAAGACGGCCTGTAAGGTTGGTGCGCTGTGGCGAGCCCGTCGCTCCCTGTACCGATCTGCACAGCGTCTCTTCGTCCAGGCTGTTGTCATCGCTGCCATCATCTATGGCAGTAACGCATTCTCCTAGTGTTTCTGCCTGGTTGGGTGATCTATGACTTGGAAGGCGAGTAAAGGGGTGGCCAGGATAGGTTGGGGGGGGGGGGGGGGGGCGGCGGAAAGCAGTAAGGAAGCAGGGTGAAAATACCAAACTGTCGGAGGTGTGTCTCACATCGTAATTGACCTGTATTCCCACGACAGGACAGCCGTAGCCAATAACAGACTCTTTTATTATCTTTTAAAGGATTCTCCAGAGGCAAGTTACTAAGTTACTTATAATTGTAGTGCTGACGCCTATCCAGAAGTATGTCGCTACCTGGGCGAAAAGTGTTTTTGTGACTCAGCTTCCACATCGATGAAATCGACTGACTGAAAAATCTATACAGGTCGTCCCTCGTTAATAAAATCTCTGGGACTTCAAATCTCTGGGACTTGCAAATGTTATGTATTTTAACTTGGTTGTGTACCAGAATTTTTCACTTTTTTCTACTTTTCTCAGTGTTTCTTCCTACCGTGACTTAAGGGCGAGATATTCTTGATTCCCTCGATATAACATAAAAATTATGTTATATCGGTCCCAGTCAGCAAAGATTCTACAGTTTACATGATGCATGCCCAGCCGTGCCTGTGCAACGGCACTCGAAAAATAAAACAGAGCTTTGTCGGTTTGTGATGTGCGCTCTGACTTCTGAGATAATTGCGCCCACAAGAAGAAACAGAAACGCGCTGTGCCTCCACTGCAAGACCAAAAGACCAACATATTATGTACTATTGAGTATTGAGATAGGTGGTATGAGGATACGGAGGAAATATTATGTACTAACGAAGTATGTACTAAGCGACAAAATTTGTATGGAAATGATCAAGTTTCGTCCGGGATTTGAGATTTTTTTATGTACTAGCGGGGTTTAGGTGCTAACCGGACTCGTATTTACCGTAGGGGATGAGCTGTAGGCGTTACATACCAGTATTCGTTGTTGTTGAAGTGGGCCGTGATGTGGGCAATGACGGCACCGATGATGCCACCGATGATGTAACAGGTGATGTTGGCAATGATGTCAACGGTGATGTGGGCAGTGCCGTCGTGGGTGATGTGGGCAGTGCCGTCGTGGGTGATGGGGGCAGTGACGTCACATGTGACGTGGGCAATGGCGTCACAGGTGACATCATCAGTGACGTCATAGGTGATGCCAACGATGATTAGGCACCGGGCAAATATGCTCGAAAAATCACCCATCATGCTTTTTCGCAACTCTTACAATACAGCCGATTATGCCTGAAACCATGCCGATAATAGGCCTTTCCCAAATCGGCTGGCCGAAAAATTCGCCGAAAAGTAGCCTTTTCAGAAAAACGCCGATCTTTTGGCCGAATTCGGAGATTTTACCAAGAAATCGCCGAATATACATGTTTTGCAGGGTCGTGGGCAACTGGGCATGACCTCTCGTGCGCGCCTGCGTCACGGCCCGTGGGCATTTCCCAAATCGGCCGGCTGAAACATTGGCTGAAAATAGTGGTTTTGAAGAAATCACCAATCTTTTAGTCGAATATGCAATTTCGCACTGAATTCGCCGAAAATTGATGTTTTAGTGCCTCAATAGCATTCAAATACAATTTCTGTAGCCATTATCTGCGAAAGGTGGCTGTGACTTTAGAGCCGAATTTCCACTTTTTACAGAAATTTTCAGCCGATTCTGGCGATTTTTTCAGCCGATCGAAAAGCCGAATAGGCCAAAATAAATGGCCGATTTGGGAAAGGCCTAGCCGAAAATGCTCATTAATTTAAGCTTGAAATTCAGTTTTTTCTTCATACCCCAACACATGTGCGTGAATTTACTCCCCCGCCAGTGGACTGACTGGCCAAGGAAATCAAGAATATGCGGGTCAGATACCGTACGCTACAGATCGATATTACTATAATCTAAAAAATACGTCTAAAAAGAAGAAAAAGAGACTTTTTGAAAAAGAATTTCCTCGTCCCGCCGATTATTCCCGCGAAATCACCAATAATGCTGATGTGGTTTTGCACCCTAAAATGCTTGATTTGGTGCAGACATCTCCCGGGTCCCTAACGATGATGCCACCGATGATGTAGCTGTTAGGGTTCCTCTAGGGATTTTGACATTCGCTGTCGCCGATGAAGAGGGAGGTACATTACCGTGGCTGGAGGAAGGGCTGGGGAAGGGCTGGGGAAGGGCTGGAGGAAGGGCTGGGCAATGACGTAGTGCCCTGTTCTAGGAACAAAGTCATATTCAAAATTGACAAAATTTTAGCAGGTTTTGCTTTCCAGCTTGTAACATGGAAACTGATTTTATAAAACTCTCGCACAACATGTTAACTTGAAAACTCTGTTGCCAATGAGTATCCATTGATATCACCAGTAAATGATGATAGTCCGCCTCTGACTTACGTTGACATGTGGGTTTAGGCGGAGACCATGTCCCGTTGGCCAAACACCGTACTGTTAGAAAACCACGTGGATGACCCACCATGAAATAGCCTTCATTACAATGATAAGCTACTGTGTCTTGGTATCTCAGACCCGTGTAACTGTAAGCACCATTGGCAAGGTGACTTGGGCGTGGACAACTGATACCTGGGAATCGTTCAATGTCATGGACACACATAAACACACTCACACACACACACACACACACACACACACACACACACACACACACACACACACACACACACACACACACACACACACACACACACAAACACACACATGCGCACGCACATGCACGCATGCACGCACGCAAACACACACACATACACACATACCACACACACACACTACTACTACTACTACTACTACTACTACTACTTTCTTAAAGCATGACTGCCCCGTAGGGCCACGTCACTCCCTTGTGACAGGGAGCGAGAGTCAGGGTAAGAGAGGCAATGCTGGCTGGCGAGCCACATGCCGGTTGAGACACACACACACACACACACCACACACACACCACACACACCACATACACACACACACACACACACATACACACACACACACGCACACACCAGCACATACACACACACACACACACACACACACACAGCAAACATGTATTGCATACTGCAACTGGTAAAATATAACCTGAACGTATTTGCATCATGCAATGCCGAGATAATGCCGAGATAATCTGTCCAACGTAGTACTGACGCCTATCCAGAAATATGTCGCTACCTGGGCGAAAAGTGTTTTTGTGACTCAGCTTCCACATCGATGAAATCGACTGACTGAAAAATCTATACAGGTTGTCCCTCGTTAATAAAATCTCTGGGACTTGCAAAATGTTATGTATTTTAACTTGGTTGTGTACCAGAATTTTTCATTTTTTCTACTGTTCTCGGTGTTTCTTCCTACCGTGACTTAGGAGCGAGATATTCTTGATTCCCTCGATATAACATAAAAATTATGTTATAAGAGTCACAGTCAGCAAAGATTCTACAGTTTACATGATACATGTCCAGCCGCTCCTGTATACAGTCACTCGAAAAATAAAACAGAGCTTTGTCGGTTTGTGATGTGCGCGCTGACTTCTGAGATAATTGCGCCCACAAGAAGAAACTGAAACACGCCGTGCCTCCACTGGAAGGCCAAAAGACCAACAAATTATGTACTATTGAGTACAGAGGCAATTGCTTTGGTTCTGCAGTATTGAGGTAGGTGGTATGCGGATACGGAGGAAATGTTATGTACTAACGAAGTATATACCAAGCGACAAAATTTGTATGGAAATGATCACGTTTCGTCCGGGACTTGAGATTTTTTTATGTACTAGCGGGGTTTAGGTGCTAACCGGACTCGTATTAACCGTAGGGGATGAGCTGTAGTCGTTACATACCAGTGTTCGTCGTTGTTGAAGTGGCCCGTGATGTGGGCAATGACGGCACCGATGATGCCACCGATGATGTAACAGGTGATGTTGGCAATGATGTCAGCGGTGATGTGGGCAGTGCCGTCGTGGGTGATGTGATGTGGGCAGTGACGTCACATGTGACGTGGGCAATGGCGTCACAGGTGATATCATCAGTGACGTCATAGGTGATGCCAACGATGATTAGGCACCGGGCAAATATGCTCGAAAAATCATCCATCATGCTTTCTCGTAATTCTTACAATACAGCCAATTATGCCTGAAACCATGGCGATAATAGGCCTTTCCCAAATCGGCTGGCCGAAAAATTTGCCGAAAAGTAGCCTTTTCAGAAAATCGCCGATCTTTTGGCCGAATTCGGAGATTTTACCAAGAAATCGCCGAATACAGGTCCTCCCTCGTTAGTAGATAATCTCTGGGCCATTGAAAAAGTTATCTTATAGCGAGACTTATCTTGTAGCAGGACTTGCAGCTAAAGGTGAAATAGGCACTACTTCGTACTTACCGGGGCTACTCTCGATACAACATAAATTATCGATGCTTCAACTCGTTATAAGATAATTGAAAATCTCCAACTCTTCCTTGGATGCAAAGGATCGTCCATATTCACGAATACATAGATATAATACGTTTCGTCTTTCTGCTTTATCCTACGTGCGTTGGCCTTGGTCCTGCATGGTCAATATTATCTTATACTGAGGGTTTGGCACTCCAGGGACCTGGGCAAAGGGTCGTTATAACGAATTTTATGTACTAACGAATTAGGTTGTAACCGGACCTGTAAACAGTTGTATAGACCACGTTTCACCAGGGGATTTCAAATTTCTATTTACTAACGGGGTTTATGTACTAACCAGACTCGTTATAATGAGGGAGGACCTGTATACATGTTTTGCAGGGTCGTGGGCAACTGGGCATGACCGCTCGTGCACGCCTGCGTCACGGCCCGTGGGCATTTACCAAACCGGCCGGCCGAAACATTGGCCGAAAATTGTGGTTTGGAAGAAATCATCGATCTTTTAGCCGAATACGCAATTTTCGCACGGAATTCGCCGAAAATTGATGTTTTAGTGCCTCAATAGCATGCAAATACAATTTCTGTAGCCATTATCTGCGAAAGGTGGCTGCGACTTTAGAGCCGAATTTCTACCTTTTACAGAAATTTTCAGCCGATTCTGGCGATTTTTTCAGCCGATCGAAAAGCCGAATAGGCCAAAATAAATGGCCGATTTGGGAAAGGCCTAGGGCATGATCGATTGGGCGAATCCCGAGCAAGTGTGCTCCGAGTGAGCTTGATCGTTTGGTCGAATCCGATCGAATCCGGAGTGGGTGTACTTGGAGTGGAATCCGACCACACCGGCCCCCACACCGGGAGTGGCTGGAGTGGAAATGGACTTTGCCGTTTTTGGACAGCTTTCACAGAATCTTTGAACGATATGCGTACATTTTGCCTACTACACCCTTGTTTTGTTCGATTGGGCCAGCGTTGCTCAGACCACACCGCCTGCTCGCACTCAATCCAGATTCGCCAATCAATGACACCCCTAGCTGATAATTCCCGAAAATGCTCATTAAAGGGGAAGTTATTTAAGGCAAAAATTAAAATTTCACCAGTTGTAGTCTTCGGGGTGCTGAGTCGAATGGTCTTGGTCCGAGAAAGCCGAGACGCTCCCTTCCTACTTGAATCCCAATCGAACTCGCGCACTTCCACCGAAACTGGGTGACTGCGCCCTACTAGATGGGGATTTGTATGCAAAATGTCACTAAAAGCGCCATTTCGTTCTTATAAAAGCACGGATGACCGCGATTGGCCCATATGTTGTAGTCTTTTGGACGCTGAGTCGACTGGTTTTGGTCCGAAAAGGCTGCGATGCAGCGTTCCTCCTATATTCCCAATCGAACATGGTTGAACAAGCGGTCACGTGCTCCTGCGTACACCAGTCACCTGGTCACCGTGCCTGCAGGGTACAACTTACTAGCCTGTTTGACTTTTTTTGGGTGCAGTCATGTCACTCGAGTTGAACCTTGGTGTGAAAGTTGTCGCCTGCTGGCGTGGTGACCAGGTGATTTGGGCACCCAGGAGCACGTGACCACTTGTTCAACCATGTTCGATTGGGAATAAAGGAGGAACGCTGCATCGCAGCCTTTTCGGACCAAAACCAGTCGACTCAGCGTCCAAAAGACTACAACATATGGGCCAATCGCGGTCATCCGTGCTTTTATAAGAACGAAATGGCGCTTTTAGTGACATTTTGCATACAAATCCCCATCTAGTAGGGCGCAGTCACCTAGTTTCGGTGGAAGTGCGCGAGTTCGATTGGGATTCAAGTAGGAAGGGAGCGTCTCAGCTTTCTCGGACCAAGACCATTCGACTCAGCACCCCGAAGACTACAACTGGTGAAATTTTAATTTTTGCCTTAACTTCCCCTTTAATTTAAGCTTGAAATTCAGTTTTTTCTTCGTACCCCAACACATGTGCGTGAATTTGAAATACGCTACATTACTCCCCCGCCAGTGGACTGACTGGCCAAGGAAATCAAGAATATGCGGGTCAGATACCGTACGCTACAGATCTATATTTATATACCATAATCTAAAAAATACGTCTAAAAATACGTCTAAAAAGACTTTTTGAAAAAGAATTTCCTCGTCCCGCCGATTATTTCCGCGAAATCACCAATAATGCTGATGTGGTTTTTGCACCCTAAAATGCTTGATGTAGTGCCGGCATATTTGCCGGGTCCCTAACGATGATGCCACCGATGATGTAGCTGTTAGGGTTCCTCCAGGGATTTTGACATTCGCTGTCGCCGATGAAGAGGGAGGTAGATTACCGTTGCTGGAGGAAGGGCTGGGGAAGGGCTGGGGAAGGGCTGGGGAAGGGCTGGGCAATGAGAGGGGGTACATTACCGTGGCTGGAGGAAGGGCTGGGGAAGGGCTGGGGAAGGGCTGGGGAAGGGCTGGAGGAAGGGCTGAGCAATGACGTAGTGCGCTCAGTGTTCTAGGAACAAAGTCATATTCAAAATTGACAAAATTTTAGCATGTTTTGCTTTCCAGCCTGTCGCATGGCTACTGATTTTAGAAAACTCTCGCACAACATGTTAACTTGAAAACTCTGTTGCCAATGAGCATCCATTGATACCACCAGTAAATGATGATAGTCCGCCTCTGACTTACGTTGACATGTGGGTTTAGGCGGAGACCATGTCCCGTTGGCCAAACACCGTACTGTTAGAAAACCACGTGGATGACCCACAATGAAATAGCCTTCATTACAGTGATAAACTACTGTGTCTTGATACCTCAGACCCGTGTGACTGTAACCACCATTGGCAAGGTGACTTGGGCGTGGACAACTGATACCTGGGAATCGTTCAATGTCATGGACACACATACACAGACACACACACACACACACACACACACACACACACACACACACACACACACACACACGTGCATGCACGCACGCAAACACACACACATACACACACATACCACACACACACACTACTACTACTACTACTACTACTACTACTACTACTACTACTACTACTACTTGTATAGCATGACTGCACCATAGGGCCACGTCACTCCCTTGTGACAGGGAGCCAGAGTCAGGGTAAGAGAGTCAATGCTGGCGAGCCACATGCCGGTTGAGACACACACACACACACACACACACACACACACACACACCACACACACACCACACACACACCACACACACACACACACACACACACACACACACACGGCACACACACACACACACACACACCATACACCACCCCCCCCCCCCCCACCCCACACACACACATATACACACTTACAAACACACACACGTACACACACATACACAAACATACAGACGTACATACATACGCACACATCCATACACACGGACACACACACACACACACATTCCCACACATACACACACACACACACACACATCCATGCATGCACACACATGTACACACACATACAGACACACACACACCAATTTCCGCAACATCACTCCTGAGGCATTACATTGGTTGAAACATAGATCCACGTGTTCCGCGGGAAAAATTAGGACAGTGGAAGCATTGGATGTCATTCCTATCAAGGGAAATGAGTCCACGAAGACAAAGAGAGATGGGAATCATGCATGCCACTGAGCTAGGTTGAGGAGAACACTATATTATTATTAGAGAGGTTGCGCACAACGAAAATTCGTAGCGCGGTAACGAATACTATGATTTTTAACGAAAAAAGCTAACGAATATTCGTAAACCGTGAGGTTGCGCACAACGCGTGAACGTTTTCGTAGTGGGTCGACGCGGCAGCCGCGCGGGTACGAAGAGTCAAGACAGGGAGTTGTAAAATATCAGTATTTTAGTACTCCAGGTAACGAAAAATATTTTCGTAGATTTGCTCTGTTTCGGTCACGTTTGGACGGATCTTCGGAGCAACTTTCGTTACTCGAACCCGGACGGTCGAAATCTAACGAATTTTCGTTGTGCGCAATCTCTCTATTATATATACTGCGTACTTTAAAAAAAAAAGTAAATTATCGTATCCGTTCCCGAAGGAAAAATTAAATCCCGTCAGCGCTCTTGACCACCCACCCTCTTTTTGCTTGAGGACGGATTTTTTAATTTTTTGAAAGTTACGGACGACCCCTTACCAGGTTTCGCTTTCTAGCTTGTCACATGGAGACTCAGAGAAGAGTTCAGTCAGAAGACGCTCGTGCTGAACGCAATCAAACACTTTCGACATGCCTGCGAACACAACTCGAGTGTACTCTCGTCGAGATGTGGCTAGAGACCAACTGTTGACTGCGAGGACAAGTGCATCCTCTGTGGAGTGTTGTTTACGATAGGCAAATTGGCTGGTGGGTAGAAGCTGTGCTGATTCGAGATAGGTGGTGAGCTGTTTCTTTACAAATGCCTCCAGATTACGGGAGTTTTATAGTGATTGTGTGCGATACGAGCTTGCTTGTGGTATGCTGCACGATCACTGCATGCCTGGACAGTGTGCAAGTGTGGGGTACAGACTGAGTATCAGTACAGTTGCACAACGCCACTAGTCTAGTGGGTGCACCGGTGCTGTGTCGAGCTGACCAGTACAGTACTGAAGCAGGTAGTCTGGCATCCATGCTTGACCCAGCCATCCACCATTCAGTCTGGCAACCGGGCTTGACCCAGACATCCATTCAGTCTGGCTGCCGGGCTTGACCCAGCCATCCATTCAGTCGGGCAGCCGGGCTTGACCCAGCCATCCATTAAGATTGCTGACCGGTTTCTGTCAGTTGCCGAGCTTTCCTAGAACCTGGGCTATGTCGCAGTTTGTGATTTATTCTCTTTTCCTCGGTATGTCTCCTCTCCTTCTTTGCCCCCTTCTCAGGTCATGATCGACATTACTGATGTTATTGATCCTTGAGGGTGATGGCGTTCCTACGGATACGAGACTTTACTGATGTTATTGATTCTTGAGGGTGATGACGTTCCTACGGACACGGTAAACTCGACCTGTAGCCGAGTCCCATGCGAACCGTGATTCTATTCTATTACACGCTATTGGGCCCAGCTCCCATTTAAATTTTTGTTTTTTTGTTTTTTTTGTGTGTGTGTGTGTGTGTGTGTGTGTGTGTGTGTGTGTGTGTGTGTGTGTGTGTGTGTGTGTGTGTGTGTGTGTGTGTGTGTGTGTGTGTGTAGCCAAGGACTTGGGTGGCTGTGTGCGGTGGAAGTTCAAAATCTTGAAGAATAAACACAAACAAACTCAGTGTACGTACGTTGACAGTTTGCTGACAGAGAGCTCCACGTGTCGTCCGACTGGCACACGGCGATTATGCTCCCGGTGAATCCTGCATTGCACACCAACGTCAGGACATTACCCTGCTGGTACGGAAGTTTGGAGACAACCTTTCCGTGTCCTTCAATGTGATAATTCCCGCTTACGGGCAATTCCGGAGCGAGACATGCTCCATCTATGAGTCACAACAAGAACAGGAGATGTCAAGCTGTAAGAGGGGGAGTTGGAACAATATCGCTCCATGTGATAATGGCGTACAGTCAACTTCGCCAATAACGACTGCGGATATAACGACAATTCGCGAATAACGACAGAATTTCCATGCCCAGAGCAAAGTCCCATCCAATTATAATACATATAATGAGACTTCGGGTATAACGACACTTCGTGAATAATGACACTTTTCCGATGCCCCGCCGAGTGTCGTTATATGCGAAGTTGACTGTAGATCTATTAGCCACTACCATAATAGTGGGTCGCAAAGGCTCTTTTGCTACCCCTGAAACAAACATCATTCGTGTCGGGGGTGGGTGGGGTGGGTGGGGGGTGGGGTGGGTGGGGTGCAGTGGGTGCGGTGGGTGGGGAAGTCGACCAACACTGTACCTACTCCTGAAACAAACATCAGTCGTGTCGGGGGGAGGGGGAGGGGGGAGGGGGAGGGGGAGGGGGAGGGGGGAGGGGGGAGGGGGAGGGGGGGAGGGGGAGGGGGGGAGGGGGGGGAAGTCGACTGACACTGTACATGCATACGATCATTTGCGTCATCGAGCATGACAAGCTATGCTCAGTCCAGGGGGCGGGGCGGGGGGAGTACCAAATGAATGATGTTCGTAACAGTTCGTTTCAGGAACAAAAAAGCTCTGCAAACAACCCCTAAGATAAAAGTGTGCTTTGTACTAACAAGGGAGTGTACACTGTGACAGTGTGCAATATTTCTAGCTCAGAATGAATTCACCTGGACTACAGTCAAGGACGACATGCAGTCGGATGTCAAGGTCTACCAAGCTGCTGTGCTGTTCGGGCAGCCAGTCCAGACCCACAACGATATCTCAGCTTCACCTTGCTGGACCCATGCCATGGCCCACCCATCGACTATAGGCAAACCAGTGCAGGGTTTCTCAGTCACCCCCCCCCCCTTTTCCGGGGGGAGGGGAGGGGCATATGTGCCTCCTCCCCCCCTGGAAAAGGGAGGTACGCACGCCATCTGTTTTCATAGCATTCTTGAAGCATTGTTTTGGTAGATTGCCACACTTGCTGCTCTCACTGCTACCGTATTATCTCTAATATAAGCACAGTCTCCAATAATAGCACGTCTCCAATAATAGAACACCTCGGGCGGCATTCAAAAAATGCAGTGCTCAGTCTCCATTATAAGCACACTGTGTAAATTCATTATCTGTACCGGCGAAAAAAAACCCTGAAATGTGTTCAGTGTCTGCTCTAGGATTGTAGGACAGCCAGGTACACGTGTACCTGGCGCAACCATTTCAACCGGGTTGGAGCCGGGTACACATGTACCTGGCGCTGTCTCACCAGCCGAGTCACATGCTTTAACTGGTTGGTTGGTTTATTTTAATTCGGACAATAAACGGGAACTAGGCCCAATGATATAAAGGCGAATGGCTAAGCCGCATTTAGAAAAAGAAAGGACAGGAATTAGAAAATTACGAAAGAAGAAGAAGTATCTGACACATACAAGCCATGTAGTTAGTCCTTTCAAAGTTCGAAAGTGTAAAGTACCAACCGGGTCACAGGTGACCCGGTACTATCTTTTCAACCGGGTGCAAGCGCCGCCCAACCGGGTGGATTACCCGGCTCACCCGGCGCTGGAGCAGACACTGGTGTTTGTCTGACATGAATTTGGCATGGCAACAAGCCTCTGAAATGAGGTTGAAATAATAATGGAACAGTCTCCAATAAAGGAACGTCTCCATTAATAGCACGGGGCCGAGGTACATGTATATGTACATTGAAAAAATAAAGGACCGTGCTTATATTAGAGATAATACGGTATGCTGATTCAGTGATGAGTGTAATGGTAGTACTGTATTAGAACAAATACATGTATAGACGAATGTCACTTATCCGGTCACCAGTTATCCGAGCACGTCGGCTATCCGACAAGCCCGGGAGTGGTAATTTTATGACTCTCAACAGTAAAATTCTTTTAAAAACTTATTTTTTGTTGTTGTATACTATACGGTGTAATATGAAGTAGGTGTGGTCAAGTATGCTAACATGTATGTGTACATGGAGCAATTCATGAATATGCATGATACATGTACATGTACACTGTATATTTGGGTATTGTGTACATAAATCAGTGAAATCCAGCCATATACATACATGTATATGCACATAAAAAATGACATCAGTTATCCAACATATCCAGTTATCCAACATGCCTGATTCCCGAAGTGGTCGGATAAGTGACATTCGACCGTACATGTATATTCGACGAACCCAACCATAATGGAATCTCCAGAATCTAGAAAAACCAAGGTTGAGAAGGATATTCCTCATACTCATACTCATACTCATAGCTACAACAGTCAACATGTACATGACTGTACATGTACAGCGCTGGCAACTGAAATCCGACCCCCCTGAGCGGTGGGTTCACATTGTTTGCGATGTGAGCGCACCGCTCAGGGGGTCGGATTTCAGTTGCCAGCACTGCACATGTACATGTACATGTACATGTAGTGTTGAGTGCACAAGAAAGGAGCTAACGAACACTGTCCAGGCTGGATTTCACCCAGCACAGCATACCAATATGTACACGGCACCGGCTGGATTTCACCTAGCACAGCATACCAATATGTACACGGCACCGGCTGGATTTCACCCAGCACAGCATACCAATATGTACACGGCACCGGCTGGATTTCACCCAGCACAGCATACCAATATGTACACGGTGGCTCAACCGTGTACAGACAGTTGACAGTGTAGTGCTGTTGCGGTCATTGAAATCCGTTGAGAAGTCAAGCGGTTACAGTGTGCTGGCGGCCTCCAGCCTTGAGCACTGCTGCACATGATTCAGTGTGCGTGTACGCGCTAAGCAAGTAATTCGCAGCCCCCCCCCCCCCTGATTCCATTGGATTTCGATTGGTTTTCAATGTCCAGAACAGTAGATGAAGGTAAGAACGACCTAGGCTACAAGTACACTGAGGAGCATGGATAGTTAGTTGCCCTCCCCCCCCCCCCCCCCCCGCTCTTCGGGGGGGGGCACAGTACCGTATGGAGGTACATGCCGGACACTAACTAGCTGCATGGACCTTGTTAGGTCTCATCACCGCGGAGCTCAGAGTGCGGACCGGCCCAACCAACCACAATCACAATGACTCTGCCGGGGAGTCCAGTCCAGTGATCTGCAAAGCATATTTAGAATGGCTCAAAGAATCAAAGCCAGAGTGCTCCAACGCCTAGGAACACAGCGACTCGCGGCTTTGCACGGGGGCAGATAGCCGTGACGCTGTCCGGACAAGACGGCTCACGCTCGAGGGAGCGCAATACACGGCTGTTAGCTGCACTAGGATCGCGGCTACATAGTTTTCTGCACGTGAACCATGCTAACCTAATGCATGCTCATGCATAACCAGTCAGCTGGCCTGCTCGGCGGCTCGCCCACGCATTTGACAGGTAACAATTCCATCAATTTGAGATATCGCTTCATTCTCAAAACAGCCCTGAAGTCACCAAACCACGCTGGTAATCGATGGCTATTCAATGTTAACATCTTCAGTAAGACTTCAGCCGTTTCCCAAGAGTTTGGGCATCGTTGCTGTTATTTTCAACGATGTTCTCCTTCCTCTTGTCTGGAGCTGCCATTGCATCCTGGAATTATTTGAAAGGTATTTCGTGCTGGCTGTGGGGGGGTTCCTACAGGCATAAACTGACATCGCTATAGGATAACTGGTAACTTTCGCCCTTCAAGGAGGTAGAGCAATGGCGATTTTTGTGGCGGTCGTGGCTGTATTTGTGGACTTTGGAGGCTTTCGTTCTGCCTGGTACTAGTCGCTAGCTACTCTATTGGAATCGTTGTTTTGGCATATGCGGCTGTCTTATTTGGTAGACCTGCTGTTTTCAGTCCCTTGGAGCACTTTGTCTAGCCTATTTGTCCTTCGTTCATGCCATCTACATGTATCAATGTTGTGGGGTAGCTTGTATTTCTCGAGTAAGCCCCTAATTCTTGATTTATTTATTTATTTTTTATTTGAGTCACGACTTCAATTGTATTTGCTCAGCGAGCCCTCGTTCACGCAGTTTTCCGAATCGTAATAGTCAATATCTGCTTGCTGGGCGGACTAGCGCCGTAGTAGCGGCTACGATAGGCATGACCGAATGGTCCAAGACATTCTGTGTGTACACGATAATGTTTCCATCATCGTGAAGTGACCGTTGTGGAATTGCAGTCGTCTCAGGCTGCCTTTGGCGCTGAGGACCTGAGGAGAGTTGATTGTTACTTCTACTCAGCAATGAAGCGATCATCAGCTCTCTTTGTTCTAAAGTATTGAGAGGACATACGGGCATCGCAATCAAGTAAAGATTAGGCAAACCTCGCCAACCTCCAACAAGAGTCGAAGATATTTTCTCCAAATGCAAAGACGATCTTTGTGAGTTTGCGACTTGCATTTGCGTGCATACATGAGCAAGTCACGGACCACGGCACGTGCGCGGTTACCATGCCATCTCGAACCGACGCCATCTTCCTAAGTAGCCGCTTCTTGGCAGCCGTGGATAGTAGTAGTCCGAGTCAATCATCATGATCGAATGTCGATCTTTCTACTCCATAATTACTATAATTATATTTTATTGAATAATGCTTAGGGCTTGCTGTCACAAACTATTACCATATTACCGGTAAGGCCACCCTTTCTTTTTTCGTTGTTTAACGTCCGCGCCCGCGTACCTTTTTGCCTCCGACCTGAAAAAAAAAACAAGAAAGTAGTAGTACCAATAATATGCGAAGTTGTAAATACATGATTGTGTAGTTTCACAGTGTGCCGATCATGACCTTAAACTTATAATCTTGCCTCCCGGGCATGCCTTTGTCTTGTGTTCTTTTTCTTTTTTTTGTTGGCTTTTAAATATTGTACGGTGTGTGCCCTAGTAAAAATCCAGATGTAATGAATTCATGACATGCTAACTCCATGCTATGTACCTGTTTTGTTGGATTCATCAGGCATGTGCTCCAATGTACCATCAAAGAGTGTTGTTCATGCCTGCAAGTGCCGCTAGACCCAGAAATATTGTATATATCGCATGCTTTACTGGTCAAAATGTTTGATTGGGGTTTCCAGTTTTTGGAATGGGCTTTTGTTTTTTTTCCGCCCTCCCGCGTACCTTTTCGCGAAAAAAAGGACGTTAAACAATGAATTAACAAAGGGTGGCCTAATAGACCAATCCCGAAAAGATTGTCTGGGTTCGAAAGGGGGCATGTCAACTGAGAGTACACTGTACAACACGTACACATACATGGCACTACCTGATCAGCATGCGCACAGGACGTGTTCGATAGTTCGCGTGTGCATGCGAGGGTAAGTACACGGTTTTCTCGTTAGTTGCATGCAAAAGAGACGATGCGACAGAAAGCAAAGCCCTTTGTAGTTTTCTCTCTCGCACTGGTAATGGTCTGCTGTTGGAGTGGAAATGCTAAGACATAATCCTTGTTTCGCTCTTCTGTGTAGTGTGAACAGGTCAACGAACATGTAGAGCTCACTTTGATGAAGTAGGCAAGGCTGTGAGCGCTGTGGCTCAAAGCGATAGGCCCTAAATCTTACGAGATATTTCGAGTGCTATTGTTTGTTGCGAGCGCTTCGTCTTCGATGAGTCCTGCCTCTTTCCTGGCAGCTGCCCTTCTATAGGATCAACCACGAAGTGACTGTACTCATCTGCAGCCGATTAATGTTATATTGCACAAGAAGATATCGTTTTCGCCAAGCCAGTGCCCCGCCAAAGACCATCGCCGTGTCACACCGTCGGAACGAGTTCATGATGAGAAACATCATTCGCGCGAGCGTGATGAACTATTTCGAAAGACAACATAGTCTTTACCCCCGGGACGACAACTATGTGCACGTCCTGCAAGGGGAGAATGTCACCAGCGACATCAACGAAGACGACGGCAGTATTTCGGAAACCTGGAGTCAGCGGAGGTCGTCAAGCTCCTCCGGCTCCGGCTCCGCGACCGGGTACATGTACAGTATAGATGACATGTCGACACGAGCGTGCGGAAACACAGCATACACTGTAGTAATGTTGCGAGAGTTTGCGGAAGGAGTCCAAGTCGGGAAATCCATCAGCTCCAAAAGCTACCTGTAGGTGGGCGATGAGACTCCAGCTTCAGACTACAACAGTCAGGACTTGTAAATAGTTGAACTTTGTGAAGCAGCAGATCGAGAAGTTAGCTGAAATCGTAGCTGTTGCAGTATGTCGGCGCTATGTAGCATGCATTTTTTACGGAGAGTCGATCGCCACGCGAATGTTTCTCTCCTCACCGAGAGCTATCTGGCCTCCAAACTCCGTCAGGGTCTGCCTAAGGTACCGAAGGTCCTTTGACTAGCTGCTGGCAGGACTCCATCAAATCCTTTAGCTTCAGCTCGGCGAGCAAAAGTCTCTCTCTCCTCCGCCATGAGCTGACACACACAAACTGAATACAAAACGATGCACTTCACACGTGCTGGCTTGCACGCGTGCCCCCTTTCACGAACCCAGACAATCTTTTCGGGATTGGTCTATTGGAAGCGTTCATGCACTCACCTGTCAGCGCCAGGAAAGCCAGTAGAATCACCGCTGCTCGCCACGCCATAGGCATAGCGGCTTGCTTGCGTTATCGCCCTTCGCTCTGCTCGGGTGGTGCAGCAGAATTCGTTCGACAACGAACACCACAGAGGTTCCCAAGCGACAGGTGTGTTGGAAATGTAACGACAATGACGTTTCAGCCGCATACAGTACACGTATGCAACGCAGAGAAGAACAAGCACATCGACTAACCGGATTCATTTTCTCTTGCGTCTTGGTCGAGTTAGTTGGTGACTATTGGTCCTGTGTCGCTGACAACTGGCGTGTTTCTCGACCCACCACAAACAACACATTGGACAGACGCGGCCTACTTCCGCTAGTCCGCTCCATAGGCATTACGCGGCTAGCTATGAGTATGAACTACATGACATACCTAGTAATGTACTCAGGCCAGGCGTAACAAGCAGACTGCACGGAGTTCGGAGGCAACAACCGAACGTTGTGCCTACACGTAGTCGTAGGCTACAGAGTAGATCTACTGGTCTCAGCAGCAGTAGACCCTCCACATGATTGTATTCTACACCTCCAACAAGGACACTGTCCCTGACCTGGGCCACACTGACTCAGTCTCACGCTGTTGTCTATAACCGAAAAAGACAGCTAGCAGGCCTCAGTCAGGGTAGATTCTACCGGGTGTCGTGGCCCGTTCACGCATCTTCTATTCCTGTACTCCGTCTCGTGAGGCCCTTGAAAGCTCTGCCAGACTGACTCGACTGTGTGAGTAGACCTGTGGAGCTATCCCTACCTTGTGGTCCGTCACCACGGGATCCTTTGCGGGAATTCCAGGCCACTAAATTAGTAATGTTGAGGAGGTATTCACCTTCCTCGTGAGACTCGATGCTCGTAAAGCTGAGCTCAGCTTTACGAGCAAAGAGTCTCACGAGGAAGGTGAATACCTCCTCGGTAGCGACAGTATTCCGGCATTCATCCTGAAGCATTATGCAGCAGCCCTCGCCCCGTCGCTATCCATATTAATTTAAAATGCATCCCTTTCGTCTGGCATTGTGCCCGTCTCCCTGGAGATTGCAAATGTTCGACCCCTATTTAAGTGTGGTGACAAGAACGCATCTCGCAATTACCGTCCCATATCTTTGCTGCCAATAGCATCGAAGATCTTGGAGAAGATAGTCCACAAACGCCTGTATGACTTCTTACAAACCCATTCACTTTTGCCCGCCAATCAGTTTGCGTATCGGTCACAACACCCCACGGAAGATGCCTTGACCTTGGCCATGGACGTACCGCTACCTGTCGTCCGCAGACCACCAGCTACATACTGGCGCAGTACTAGTGGACATGAGCAAGGCATTCGATAAAGTACGGCACCAGCTCATGATCCAAGATTTGTTTGTTTTGGGTGTATCTTCGACTGCATTGCGTTGGTTTACGAGCTACTTCACGACCGTCGACAGAGAGTAGTTCTGGCGAGTGGGCAGTGCTCGGGCCTAACTGCATGCAAGTGTGGAGTCCCTCAGGGTAGTGTACTGGGTCCTTTGCTGTTTTCACTAATAATTATTATACCATGGACGTCCACAGCGTCACCAGCCCAGCACACTCCCAGCTGTTTGCGGATGACATCCTTCTTGACACCGCAAGCAGATCCGTAGCAACCCTAAATCAAGTCTTGTCAGTTGCTGTGTCAAACTTGGCTGACTACCTACACGGGAAAGGCCTGGTTTTAAACCCCGACAAGACGCGGGTCTAAGCCATCGAGGCACCACGCCGTAGTACCCTGGAACTCAATTAGCGGCAACGGGACGCCTCTCACCCAGACCACCACTGCTCGCTTTCTGGGCCTACAGATCGATTCCTGTCTTCGGTGGGACGCGCAGGTCTCTAGCATAGTACGTAAAACTTCCCAGAAGCTAACCACCCTGAGAACCATCCGCCCGCCGCTATCTGAACGCCAGTCGCTCCTCTTCTATTCTGCCCTTATACTTCCTGACATGCTTTATGGATCAAACGCGTTCTTCTCTGCACTCACGGCTCAGCAGCGGCACCAGCTCACTGTCCTCGACAAGCGATGTGTTCGCTGCGTAGCCAATCTGCCCTTCTCGTCCCATATCACTCCTATAATACACTCGCCTTCCCTGACCCCTCACCCCTGCCAAATGCAAACTCCGTTTCCTTATGCACCGTGTCCACACCAGCAGCATGCCATCAGCCCTCTTCTGAAAGATAAAGTAGCCCTCCAACCTCCCAGTAACACCCGTGGCAATGACAATTGCAAATACGTTGTGCCGCTAACTCGGCGAACATCTGGCGACAGCCGACCATTGGTTTCCGCCGTGAAGCTTGGGAACACCCTGCCACAGGAACTCACGTCCACTCGTCGTCCAACCCCGTTTAATTAAAAGATTGCTGAAAGTGTTTTTCGACGGTTAATATGGCCGAATAGTACCGCCCTCTGGCATAGGTCCTCATCTTCCTATTTCTCTCTGATTGTTAATTCGTTCGAACTTGACTTGTGATTACCGGTACATACATAATAATTATGTCATGTATACTTCCTATTGACTGTTTTCTCATTTTCTCAAGTACAGCTTTATCGAGCCACACTTTTTATTCTATCGCCATCATAATACAGTATTGGGCATCAATGCCCGTTTGGTTTGCGATGTAAAATAAAACTAAGTTACTTCAAACAAACAAACAAACAAACAAAAACTGGACACACAGCTAGAGAGTGCGTGGTGGAAACAGAGCGCAAATATCGTCGTCATCTTTACCATTTTTAGTGCACCTACCTCCTTTTCTTGCAAGATCGCGCCAGCCTAGCCTAGCCGTCAAATGAAAAAGAAAAACTTTTTTTTCAAAATAGATTGCCTCTGTGAGTCTGTGACGTAGATCTACGTAGCTACGTGTTTGATTCTGGATTGTGCAGCTGACAGTGCCACACATGTACACGGGCCGACGGGGAGATTGAGAAACATTTTGAAAGACTTTTATCACTCGGACTCCAGGGTTTCCTTCTGAGCGTTTCGTGTAGCAGCAAGTTTGGATGAGTGCAACTCTTTCTTAGATCCAGAAGACAACAGTGCCAAGCACTTGAGCTGCGTCGAGTGGTTCCCGTCCGATCAGCGAACTCGTTTACTTTTATCTAAAGATCTCGGTGTTTGCTTTTTTTCGTTCAAACATTTCATGTCCAGTTGACTGGTTTTGTTCTAGTTGAGTAGTGGTAGTAGTGACTGGAAGCGGGCCACGTTGCTGTAGCTCTGTGGAGGAGTTATCAATTGGGGTTTGTCCCGGCAGTTGATCTTGAATTTCAACTGATGGTAACTGATTCTGAACCACTGCCATTCTGCGCTGTACGAGTACTGTAGCAATACTATTATGTCGTCGGGATCAACTACTGCTGCTGTCGCTGGATGTGCCGGCGAGGCTGGCGTACGCGGCGCAGCTGTGGCGGGCGGCGCAGCACACACGTTGGGCGGTGGTGATCCTGCAACAGCAGCAATGGCCGCGGCGGCATCGCGAGCACACCCATGCCCGTGCCTGATGTGCAGCGAGTCGTTCAACGTGTGCGACAGCGCCGGCAAGCAGTACCTGCTGCGGCACCTGCTCGTCGCGCACCACGTCGTCATCGGCGAGGTGGATGAAGTGCTCGACCTGCCCGTGTACTGCTCGTACTGGCAGCAGCGCCTGGCCGGCCATCAGCTGACGGAGTTCATGGCCGTCATCCGCACCAACACCAAGGCGCCAACAGTGCCCACGCCGGAGAAGTACGTGGCGCCGCAGGAGACCTACTACCTGCTGAACAAGGCGCTGCCCGAGGACGCACGTCTACGCCGGGACCTGGCCCTCAAGGCGGCGCTGCACGCGCAGGAGCTGGAGCGCGCGGACAGCAGCACGCAGCGCTCGTGCCTGTTCTGCAGCAGCGAGTTTGCCGGCGATCGGCGTCAGGTGCTGGCGCACATGCGCGCGGCACACGGCTTCAATCTGGGCAAGGCCGACAACCTGGTGTTCGTGGACGAGTTCCTGCAGCTGCTGCGCGCGCGTCTGGACCAGTTCACGTGTCTGTACTGCGAGCGCGTGTACAAGGACCGCTCCACGCTGAAGGACCATGTGCGCAAGAAGCACCACCGCAAGATCAACCCGGACAACACGGCGTACGACCGGTTCTACATGGTGAACTACGCCACGCCGAGCGGTGAGAGCTGGCAGCAAGGCAGGGAGATTCCCGACGAGGACGACGATGATAATGATGGTGATGATCAGGCGGAAGACGAGGAGCTCAGCGACTATGCAGGCAGCTACGGATCGGCGCCCACCGGTTCATCGGCGGCAAGCAGTGCCGTGAGCGACTCACTACTCGGCGATATCGCATGTCTCTTCTGTCTTCACTACGCCAGCGATCTCCGCAGCTTGAACGCACACAGCGTCGAGGAGCACGGCTTCGATCTCGTCGAGGTGCTCGCCAAGCTCGGCTTCTACTGGCGCGTTCGCCTGGTGAACTTTGTGCGCCACCGCGTGAACAAGCGCATGTGCGTGCTGTGCGACGCGGTGTTTGACAGGCGGGAACTGCTGCTGCGGCACATGACGGCCGAGCGGCACTTCAGCGTTCCCGAGCGGAAAATCTGGTCGGATGTCAACTACTTGTTTCCGACCGACGAGGGTGATGCACTGTTGCAGCAGCTGGCAGAGCTGGATGACGACGATGACGGTGGTGATGCTGAAGAGTCCGACGGCGAAGTTGCCGTTGCCGAAGATATGCAGCCACCCGATGCGGAGGCATTCGAGGAGCTGTCTCGGCTTGTGCGTGATGCCTCGACTCGTGATGCTTCCGCTGTCGTATAGATCTCCTCTATATTGTGTATTTGTAACCGCCTTTGATGTGGTCTTTGATAGGATTGTTGTTGAGCTGAATATGTGAGCCCTGATCTGCCTTTCAGCAGACGTAATTTTTGGACTTCGGACATCAGCCCTGCCTACCTGTGTGTGTGTGGTGTGTGTGTGTGTGCGCACGCGCGCGTCGCTGTCTCTCTTTCTCTCTCTATATATCTCTTTTTTTCTCTCCAGTGATGCAGGCAGGTGCTAACTTTTATCCTCTCCTCTTCCGTTTTTTAATTCTTTCGTACAGAAGCTGGCGTATCACTCTACGTGGGGCTGGCTCCCTGCCATGATTGACATTCAGTTCACATTGGATACAATATATATCGCTCTGCTAATTGTGCTGTTTCTGCTTGCTTTTGCTGGTTGCCTGGTTTTGTTGTCGATGATGGAGGAATACGCTTCCTCCTTGCTTTGCGTTCTTTGAGTCAACAGACTTTTGCAGTCGATTACAATCCCGCCGCTGACCAAACACGATCACGTGACCACCCAATGTCGTAATGAGGCAGGTTTGGGCCATGTATGGCAAACGGATAACTACGGATCGATTCGTCAGAGAAAGAGAAAAAGTAAAAAAGTTTTTAAAAAAAACAATTCCACACACACACACACACACACACACACACACTTGTATTATAAGTCTTGCTCAGTGCCAAGACTGGTCACGTGGGTTTCCCCGGGAGAGAGGAGAGAGACTGCAAAGGAATCTTGGAAAGATGACTCAATTGGCTATTGAACCGCCCAACGGCCGACACCCCCTGAAATCCCCAAACTATGGGTGGACTTGGAAAAAGATCCCACTCATGGGCTCACCACACCTCAGTATTTACTAAAAAGTGGGCGAGGACAAGGTGCAGAAAAAAGGATTGAACGCATCAAGGTATCCGTCCCGGGGTCCAACTGCGGTTACCCCTGACCCCAGTGAGGGCAACACTTGGTACCAGTGTAGGTGGCTAAATCAGAGTGGATCTGATATATGCTTCACTAGCACCATTGATTACACAAGAGTTAATCTAACCAGAAGCAGTCCATGGTTAACAGGTATGTATACTTCAAATAGAAAGTATATGAACCCTGGAACCAACAAAGGTGTCAGGTACAACCAAGAGTACATAACCCCCCAGAGTGTGCAACGCCGATCCAGCTCTGCATAGGGTCTTGGTCGAGCGGAATCGGATCTTCTGATGTCATGCGTACACTCCACACCAGCGCAAGGCCGGTCTCGAGGCAGGGCACCATTGTTTTTGATCCAAGAGTACCCGCGACTCCCCGGGTTCCCCTCAGATGTGTACGGTATTATGACGCAAAGATCCGATTCCGCTCGACCAAGACCCTATGCAGAGCTGGATCAGGCGTTGCACACTCTGGGGGGTTATGTACTCTTGGTACAACAATACACCTTCGAGCAGCCGAGCCTGTTGACAACACACACACCACACACACACACACACACACACACACACACACACACATACACACCACACACGCGCGCCCGCACACACACACACACACACATTGGTGGTCAACAACTCCACCGGATATAGTTTGTCACAGACACTAAGAGAATACAAGAGCACTCTGAAAGGGTAATAAAAAAACTGGATAATAAAAAAACTGGATAACAAAAAAAGGCCCACGGAAACTACAGAAAATGGACATGAACAGGGCGGGGCAAAATGATCGACATTGCCTGAAGTGTTAAAAACAAAGTTCTAAGAAAAATACTTAAGGGGGCTCAGTACTTCTGCGCGCGCATCGAAATCACGGCATGATTTTATGCAAAATTTCGCGTTTGAAAACATTTTGTCCGCGGCTGGAGAAAGTTTTTTTGCGAGAAATAGTCGTGTTCAAAAGTTTATTTTGCGAGAATTCAAAGAAACTGCAGTCCTTGAACAGTTTGAACGTTTTGTGTTTTCCATTTTGGTTTGCTGGATGTCGGCGATCGATGGAGCTATGGAGCTTCGTGTCAAGTACTTGTAGTTATCAATAGGCACGGCCGTTTTCGTGGGCGCTCAGGAACAAAGCGTGTTCAATCTTCTTCAGGTCGTGTAGTTCTAACTTCCAGCTCAGATATGCCCTTTTCTCAGTCTCGCCTACCAGTGAAGACAAGTAAACCCGCAAGATTGTCCAGAGCCCAGCTACCAGTGATACATGTACCAGTCTCAGAGCGCAGGTAAGTGACATGCTTCTCTCAAGTTCAAGTGCATCCACTTGAGTGGCACTTGGAACGATATCTATTTTTTTCTTTTCCAGTCGCCAGATAAAAATGTTACTGACGACTGTGAGAGAAAAACTGGTCTTGTACCTGCAGTACCTGGAGATAGTGGAGTCAGAGTGTAGTGTCTGCAAGTAGAGACTTGATCTCTGTGAGTAATGAGTGTGGTCTGGATGAGACTGGAACAGCCAGTAGGAACAGCACAGCGACATGCCAGTGAAGTGTTCTATGTGTGGGCAGGAGAATTTGGTCAGACATCTGAGTCTCATGCTGGATGGAGTGGAAAGCATGGATCCTATGAACTCTAAGGCTGCACTGGGTGAGTTCTGACCTGTGCCTGTGTTTCTCAGGAGAAGGCTGTGGGTTCAAGGTAGTATGGCTGTGCTTGTATCATTGAACTATGACAGGAATCTGTATATATTATAAAACTGAATATTGAAATATTGGCAATATGCCTTGTAGAACAACTTGAGCAGAGACAGTCACAGATACGTAATATTATGCATGGTCAAGTTGCCACATTTTCATGAGCTCGGCCTTGACCTAGACTGTAAATGCAGCATAAAATTGTGTTATGCATGTTGTGAAGAACTGCAATATTACCCAGGCAAGGCAAGACAAGGAATGTCAACTGAAATCATGAATCACAGCAGTACACATTGCAGCACTAGTCAGGCTTCTGTCACAGTCTCAGCAAACAAGCTGCAACATGGGTGTTTGTAGAAGTCTAAATATTCTTCAACAACAACAACGTTATATAATCATGCCTACAGGTACAATCATCTGGTGTTGGCATTTGAGAGGAATCAGGGAACTGGCATCCTTGGATTATTGCACGAACCGGGTGGCGATGGGCGTGTGCTAGTCAAAACGAGTTCTGCTATTGCAAAACGCATAACACATCATCTAGCATCTGGAAGACCCAACACCAACAACCCTATTTTACACACTGCTCCAGACCGCACAAGTACTCCAGCAGCTGCAGGAGGTGCAGCATCGTCCCCACTTTCTACCACTCGTGATGATGCTGCAGTTATCTGCTCAAACATTCACGTTGTGCTGCACACCGGAGGCGCGAACCCACAATACCAACAGTGGCTGCTAGCCATCGCATGCAGCAGTAACCAAGCAACTCAAGTTGCTCATTGACAGCGTTATACTTATAATCCGTTGTTTTGTACATTGATATACGGCACATGTATGTATGTATGTTTGTACATACTCACAATATACAACAAAGATGTGAATAACACAATTCAGTTGTGACTGTTGCATGTGGTATTGTCTGGGATTGGTCTATAGCAAATGATTCTCGACCTACATAGTCAAAGTGAAGCTTGAATGAAGTCGATACACTCATTTTGGCAACAATGCTGAATCTGACTTTCAAGTTGAATATGCAAAATCCGTCACAAATTTTGTTTCTCACGGAGAAACGAGATGGTAGACATAAAAATCTATTTTTGTAGAGCCTTCCCATGGCCTTGAAGAGCAGATAATGACCATAAAATGGACCATGTTATTGTCTCGATTCTCCACTATTCAAACAAGTCTAAAGTCCGGTCTGCTGAAATACGCGTTTTGCCAAATCACATTCTGGGCTACATTGGCCTCTCACAGTGGTCTGGTCATATGTCGTGGACATTTTCCAAAGAAGACAGTATTGTAGGCCCCTCCATACCCACTTTCAGGATTTTTGAAGCATTACCAACTGGAATTTTACGCCTTTAGTGAGAAATCATTGATTTTTTGCCGAAAAACATAGGTACAATACCACCCCCATAGCTGGGGAACCACATAATAAACCTATCCTTGAAATAGCCCAGACCAGTTCTCTAGGTGTCTGGCCATCTGAAAACACACAGTTCAGATCGATTTACCATAATTTTTTTTGCTCCCTCTTCGGGGTTGAGCCCCCTTAACTCTGATGGAGAGCCAAGGAAAACGTGTAAAAAGAGAAGTCGTGTTGGACACAAACAACGGACTTGTAAACCTATGGTTCTTCTGCTTACAAAAATATTTGAGTTCTGGAATCTTCAAACAAGGCTACTTACTGGCTACAATCAATCTTGTGGAGATAAGCATAAAACTCGCATAGAAGCAACGGTCAGCGTATTATTGGCCGTAGGCCATGAAGAGAATACGATATGACCACAATCACGAACGAAAAATACAACAAATGCAAAGGTACCGAAAGGGCAACTGTCGCCAGGATGTGCCGATGGGAATGCTACGAACTCAGCTTACCAGAAAAGCTGGCTGGTTTCCATTTGTTTGGCTAGGACATAACCGAGACAAATGCTGTTAAAAAAGCACTCAAAGCCTTTTTTCTTAGTTCACACACATGTACACCCAAATTAAAACTACCATGGCTTAGCACATGGATACGACCTCACCGAGTATGTAGACTGGTTTAGCACATGGATACGGCCTCACAGAGTATGTAGACTGGTTTAGCATATGGATACGCCCTCACAGAGTGTGTGGAGTGGTTGAGCACATGGATACGACCTCACACGGCGTTTAGCACACGGACACGACTTTGCAGAGTGTGGCTCTGCATAACTATGATGGATAAGACCACGTAAACTAGCCTAGCAGCAGCACATGCATAAGACGGTATGTTACAGTGCTGTCCCTGCTGCTGCTGCTGCTGCAGTCAGCACACACACGCACACACACACACACACACACACACACACGCGCGCGCTCTTCCACTGTAGCTGCCACTGGCCACGCATGCGTGTGCGTGACGCGAGCACACGGAGTCAGTCTTGACAGTGCAGCACGGTCGACGACGAGATGCCCAAACAGGTGGCGTTGCCGAGACAAGAATCACGAGCCAGGCAAGACGGGGAAACCACACGGTTGTTTACTAGTGTACTTGGTCAGTGCCGAACCAGCCAGCCTTGCAACACACACATGCACACTTGAGCAGCCATGTTGCTGAAATCTAGCGAGTGTTGGATAATGACCCCGGCTAGCACGCACACAGATAGGCATTAGTCAGCACCGCGTACCGGGGGTTCAGCTCTTGGTCAGCACCGCATACCGGGGGTTCAGCTCTTGGGTTTCTGCAAGCAACAAAACAAAGGAACGTGTTGCAAAGAAAAAAATTCTTGGCACATGCGAAACAGAAGAAGAAAAAAAGGAAAGCACCCCCGGTGGGATTCGAACCCACAACCTTTGAATGCCGTCAAGCAGCTAGCCCGATTAGAAGTCCAATGCGCTAATCCATTGCGCCACGGGGGTGACTACGGCTTCCACAACACGCACATGCCTCAACCACAGTACAGTGCAGTTACGAGAAAGAAACTACCGCATTTGTGGCGTATAAAATCTAGCCCTCCTCCTGTAGAAGCTGATGTCAGCATATTGGGTTTCTATTCAAACGAGGCTTGTATTCAAACCAGGTAATAAGCCCATTGTGCATTGCCAAATATGGAAAGTATGAGTAATGCATGTGAGTACACTGGGATCAGCAATGTACTGTTCAACACCCCCACACGACCATGCCCAGGTGGCTGTGTGGGGTGTTTATGGCACAAATTACGTCATTGCGCAATGGACTTATTCCATGTATGCCAAAGCTGAAACTAGGCTTATGTGCTGACAGTCCAGCTTGAAAAGCAGGCTTCTGTACGAAACAGGCACTGCGGCATTGTACGAAACAGGCACTGCGGCATTGTACGAAATGTTGAAAGCGCCATGCAGAATATGACGTAGTGCTCAGTGTGGATGTTGCGCCTACCTGTCCAAAGTTAGCTGCCAATGTGATGCTGGATTGCCTGGGTCTAGATACCGATGCAGCAGCACCGGCAGTATCAGAGGCGGTATCAGTGGCCGATGACCTCTCCCGCCGCCTCTGCCCCGAAGACTCTGAAGACCGTGCAGAAGCAGGAGCAGCATGAGCGGTGGCGGCAGCAGTGCCAACACTTGCGTTGCCAGTACCTTGGCCCTGCTGGTGATGTCTTGATGAGGCGCTGGCCCGATGCGCTCCTCTACCTCTGGACGATGCGTCAGAAGCGGGGCTGCTGGAGGAGGATGAGGCGGCGAAGTTCCCGGATGACCTGGGCCTCGCCGAGTGGTGTCGTGCATCCGGTGTGCTGTCATGGGGCTGGTGACCACCACGTCCTCGGTGTGCGCCCTGTCCCCTCCGAGAGCCCCTGCCCTGACCTCGGGGTGATGGCCCGGACTGCTGCTGGTACTGTGCTCTGTGATGGCTGCTGGCTGACTGACCTGGGCTGGTTTGTGGGCCATACAGATCCTGTAATGCATCGCGCTGGAACCCCGAGGCACCTCCTCGTGATGGGGTACCACCTCCTCCTCGTGACGGTGTGCCACCTCCCCGTGACGGGGTACCACCTCCTACCCGTGACGGGGTACCACCTCCTTCTCGCCACCTTGTAGCACCTCCGCCTGACGAGGGGCTAGAAGCAGCACCTCCGCGTGTCCCGCCTGGCGTGGAGTATCTCCCATCCGGCCGCTGCTGGACCGAGTGCTGTGGAGTAGTGTAACCTACAAGCCATGCAGGTAGCCGCACAAGCAGTGGCAGCAAAAGCAGCCGCACAAGCAGTAGCAGCAGTCACAGCAGCAGCAGCAGCAGCAGCAGCAACAGCAGTAGCAACAGCAGCAGCAACAGCAGTAGCAACAGCAGCAGCAGTCCCAGCAGCAGTAGCAGCAACAGCAGCAGTAGCAGGCACAGCAGCAACACCAGTAGCAGCAGCAGAAACAAAAGCATACTGTATATATAATTTCACAGAATCCGTCGGGGAGCTACTCAGAAACTGCATAAGCTGACAGCCTACGGAAAACTGAAAACATCAGATGTATAATTCTAGACTACAGATTCTGTAGTCTAAAATTATACCCTCTCCTTGCCCAACCACCCGTGATCCCAACCAATCGAACCAAACAGTTGATGCTGCTGCTGCTGCTGCTGTAGAAGTACCGTAAAATTCCGTTAATAAGCCCCGGGCGTATACTTTGCAGAGCGTCAAAAACCGGGCGAATATTTGGGCATGGGCTTATTTTAGGGCATGGGCGTTATTTCGGATGCAATCTGCAGAAGATCAATCTATCAGCAACCCACTAGTTTCAGTGAATCACCATTCACACTGAGCGCGGTACAGGTACATCAAACCACAGCTGGAAATTTGGTCGTAACCAAGAATGTAGCGATAAATTACAGATTTGATAGGTAAACCACTTGCTATGGTAAGTACAAGGCACAACAGGTACCGGCGTGGCTGAAAACGTCGTGACGCTGAAGCAGGTAAGGCAGAAAACTAGATGACACTGAAATTATTATTAAAGCAGGCAGATGATGGTCAGGTGGCTAAACGTCATGATACTACTGGTCGCGCGCTGGTCATTTTGAGTCCACTTTACGCCCTGGGCTTATTTCGGGCATGGGCGCTAAAACGGACTTGAAGTGTACACCGCCTAAAACTGGGCTTATTTTCGGACATGGGTGTTATTTAGGGTGGGCTTATTTACGGAATTTTACGGTAGTCAAATTGCCGGAGAATCCATAAGAATTCGTCTGCTATGGTAAATTTCACCAGACCTGACACCGCAAGCCATTCCCCCCAGTTCACCAAGAGTACATACTAAACCCAACGTGTGCAGCTCCTATTGTGAGCTGTAATGGGACCAAACTTGGCATTTTTTTTATACTGCATCATTTTTTGGCAGAAGCATACTCAAGTGTGTATGCCTTTCAGCGCTTTAGTCTTGTAGATATGGTGTCAGTACATCAGGTTCAGGACGCATGGATCTACTCTCCGTTGTTCCGCTTCGACTGCCGTAGCTGTGATGTACAGGTTCTTTGTAATTTGATCTCTGGCTACGCACGATGGCATCAGTGAGTCAAATAGATTGATGTCATAAAAAATCCACAGTGGGCTGGGGAGCGTTGAGCTGGACAATCTTCGCTATCAAGAATAAAAAAATAAATAAAACAAAAGTACAAACCCCCTTGTCGCCATGTACTCTTGTTGTCTTATGAAAAAAAGAGAAGAAAAAATGTTTCCGCTCGGGTTCGAACCGAGGACCTTGTGCGTGTGAAGCACACGTGATAACCACTACACTACGGAAACTGCCACACAATCAGCACAAGTCGTAGCATATACATACAGTACTGCAAAATATTTTCGCCCAAAATCTGACACCATTTACCGCAAACACCTTTTGTCTTTGTGCTGTGGCGGCCCCCACTGGCAATGTTCACGTGTTCAATAGTGGTGTACACGTATGAGTGAGTGTGCGGATGTGTGCGCAACGAGTGAGTGCAGGGTGGACAGAGAACATCGGTTTTCCACAGAAATGCCGGTATCCGGATAGACGAGGGAACGGGATAATGGAACGCACATACTGACTATGTATCCATGATAACAGAGAGGTTCCACGTAACGCAATTACGTTAGTAAAGAACGTAGTCGATCTATGGAAAGTCTTACGTAAACTGCGTGCGCATCTGGGTTCCGCCATACGGAGTTTTCAAATCACGTAGCTGCCCTTGGCAACTCTGAACGCGGCAGTGTACGACCAGATCGACCTGGGGAGAGAGTCATAAATTTGTACCCCAATCCACTTACGGACCAGCTACGTTATCAGAGCCCTATCTACGTACTCTCCGTAGACAACTTTCCGTAAGTGGGAGTGCAAACTCGCGAATTCACGGGTTTGTCCCGCCCACTAACGTAAAGTTGCTCAACAAAAGTTGCTCAACTTTACGTAGCGCGGAACCTCTCTATTATTATGCTGTAAATCGGTAACCAACAATTTCCTTCCGGATGGCGAGGGATCCGGATAAAAGAGGACCGGATAAGCGAGGTCTGCCTGAACAGTGATTTGTGTGTTCAGTTGCTCTAAAAAGTGAAAAGACAGGACTTCTGCATAGGTACTGACCCCTGAAATTGTTGGCTATTTTCCGGACATATCCTTTTGCGGACCGGTTTTCGGAAGAGCTTTTAAAAATCGGACACTGTCCGAAAAATCGAACGGTTTGGCAGCACTGCATATAGCAAGACGACACGGGCGACTGGGGCTCTAATCATGCTGGTTTCGAGTCCAGGCTGCCATTTACAGCTGCCCCCAGGGCAGGGATGATTATTAACTCTTGCATGTGGCATTGCACACACGCACACACGCGCACGCACGCACGCACGCACGCACACACACACACACACAAAGATACATACATGTGCCTAGACCCTTACCTTCGGCAGAACCCGACTCCTTTGCTGCCTCCATGGTGATTGCATTCACAATAGCGCGGACTAGAGCCTGGAAATTGAAAACAATGTAAAGCAGAAAACACAAATACATGTATACAGGTAGAAAACCATGACATCATTGGAAAATTCACCTTCAGTTGAGTCTTGGAGTACACTAGAGACAGGACCGGCGGAAGCAGTCATTGATTGGTCCGGCCATACCCTAGCCTTGCATACAGTTTGTGTATGACATACTCTACCATTGAACTCTTGTTGTACAATGCGTGTTAAAACCTAAAAAAGAAGTTTGTGTACCTGCCTGCCTGCATAATACTATAGTGAAGTACCCCAGTATCCCCGCGTACGACTATGGCATATTTATATATACCGTCCGTGTACAATATACCGTGTATATTGTACACGGACTTGTTGACTCCACAAGCTGAGAGAGTGGCCAGACATCTCCCATAGTTTCCCAGCAAAGGCCCCAGATTACAAGTGTGTGAATCAGAGTAAAGTACAGCGAGAGCGTCAGGTCTTGTGAGAATTCCCCTGAAAGGAGAATCGTGTTGCTCAGTGCAACTACATGTAATAAAAAAAGGTACTGGCATTTTTTTAAATTTTTTTTACAAAGACCACTTAAATGCCAAACATGAGATGCAGCTAGGGGAAGCACGCACGCACAACATGTACCGGAGTCACCCAAGGGTGCGTTTGGTTGGTACGATCTAGAACAGGATCGAACAGCTGGTGCACGTGGAGCAGCCTCATGCCAACCAAACGGTACTCCAAAACCAGAGCATATTTTTTGTGAAAAATATGCCAAACTTGGTGCATTCTTCAAAATGTGTATGGGTCACTATGGTCACTGTGTACGGTACGACGAATCTAACCCCAAAGCGTATGCACGTGATCATTTGGGACCAAAATCGATGTTCCCGCCAGGTTTCACTGTGAAAAAATGAAACTGCTCGGCCTGCTCCGGCCTCGAGGCCGGAGCAAGCAGAACATGTTCTGGCCGACCCAGAACAGGTGCAGTCCCAACCAAACGCGCTGTTCTGGTGAATCCTGTTCTAGTTCGTACCAACCAAACACGCCCTAAGGCTGTGTTTACATGAAGCGTTTCAACCCGGGTTGAGTTCGACCCGGGTCAGATTTCAACCCGCCATGTGCACAAAGTGAATGGCGCGTTTACATGACGCATTGCGCTTGACCCGGGTTGATTTCAACCCTCCCCTTGGGGGGAGGGTTGAAATCAACCCGGGTCAAGCAAATCGTACAAACGTACTTCTGTGCGTATCTCGCGCCAGGTTTGAACGGCACTGCAGATGCAAATTTCGCGCGAACGGATTCACGTGACCATACAGGACTGTAGAAGTGGACTTTTGGCGGCATATCAGTATATGACCCGGGTCAACTGTCTTCATGTAAACGCTCACCTCTTTTGTTTGTCGTACAGACTTTCAACCCGGGCTGAACTCGACCCGGGTTGAAATTTCTCATGTAAACACAGCCTAAGCCCGACACGATCAAACTGCCCTGGTGTGTCAAGGATTCGCTCATCCGTCCCACCTCGACAAATAGTACAGTACTATGAAACGGTGGGGCAATTGTGGTACTTTACAGCAACTTTGTTTAAAAACGCCAAAAAAAGAAAGCGCCCAACGTGGGGCTCGAACCCACGACCCTGAGATTAAGAGTCTCATGCTCTACCGACTGAGCTAGCCGGGCTGCTACGCAACGAACATGTGTAGCAAACGTGGTAAACTTGGGTGAATGATCAGTCGGCTCGAATGCAAAGCTAGGGTACATAAGAGGAGTGGCATCCAGAGCGAGCCTATGATCAATGATCCCAACCAATGACTGCACTAGCCCACCCTGCTCGGTGACATACTCGGTTAAGTTAATGTAAGGCGTCTGAATAATCGGGAAGCAGTGTTTGATATTCCAGGTCATCCTTACTCCTGATGCAGCACCCAGCTGCCGACGGCCATTATCCCGGAAAGCATTGGCACGGAATACATTAACACCCACACGGTTCAGATGGTCGCAAGACCGGGGCTCTACCAACCGTGGATGGTTGTAGTATGGCGCACTGTTTGCGAACACGGTGTTCCACCACCTTGTAATATGCTGCCAAACTAAAAAAAAGCGTGTTTCTACAATACAAGGTTTATCTAAAATAATTATAAAGATAGTGTATGTAAAGTCAGTCAACCCAGTGAATAACAACATTGGGTATTCCGACAATTTGACCCACGGTCGGACGAGCTGCCCAGGCCTCACCACCACTGCCGTTTCTGTACCGCCTTCTTTATACATACGCATGTACACTGCATATGTGCACATTCACATGTCTGAAGGTTTGTGGCTTTCAATAAAGAAATTTAAAAAAAACTCACGAATAATGACCTCGGGTATGATGACAACTCGCGAATAACGACACTTTCCCTGCCCGATCGAGTGTCGTTATTCGCAAGGTTGACTGCAGCAGAAACCAAGAAGTTACCAACGTTTTCAATCACACCCACCGCCGTACAATCCTCTCAGTGCTCAGTTTGCTTGGTGGGTACAGTCCACCGCTAGTTAGTGATAGGACAAAATGTCGTGGTTGGCTATCACCCCTCTCTCGCACTTCGTGTGCCAATTGGTCATGGACCACGAGTTGAGAAAAATAAATAAGATGAAATAACTTGACGATGTGAACCAGTGTGAGATGCAGCACAAAGGTAAGGTCGCCACTACCTAAAAACAAATTTAAAAAAAAACTCCGCTGTGTGCCGATTGTCCTGGAGTTTTCTGGCGCTATTCAAGATGGGCTCCGAATCAAGCGAGTACAGATCAACTACCTTGCAGTGGCATGTGATTTGCCAGCTCGCACACAAGTTGGAGAACATACTCTGCCAGCTGTAAATTGCAACTAAATCTCGCTGCAACTCGTAGAATCGGTGAAGCACCCAGGTGTAACAGGCGATGGTGCCATGTCTCGGGATGATCGCATAGTTCGCTATGCCCGGGGTGTTGTATGCCCCAGAGGTTTGTCGCACACTTGTGCGGGTGATATGATCATTAACAAAACTGGAGAAAAAGAAAAAAAAGAAAGCGCCCAACGTGGGGCTCGAACCCACGACCCTGAGATTAAGAGTCTCATGCTCTACCGACTGAGCTAGCCGGGCTGCTACACAAGAAGAACACGAAGCAAATGTGGTAAACTATTACCAAGAGTACAACCCCCATGTTATATACAGAAGCCTTGCTTGGTAGTTTAACATGTTTTTCGATTTTGACAGCATGTTACAAGGCGAGGACGCGTAGTGCTCCTGATTACAACCATAACCCGGTTGGCAGAACACGACGACTTCTACAACACAAAAAAAACGAAAATTATAAAAATCCTACCAACCCGTAGAGTAACGAGGGTGCGAACCTGGGTTTTCCCAATACGGTTCAAATGGTCGCAAGACCGGGACTCTGCCAACTGGGTTATGGTTGTAGTCAGGAGCACTACGCGTCCTCGCCTTGTAACATGCTGTCAAAATCGAAAAACAACCCCCCCCCCCATGTACAACGCCTGATCCAGCTCTGCATAGGGTCTTGGTGGAGCGTAATCGGATCTTTGCGTCATAATACCGTACCCATCTGAGGGGAACCCGGGGAGTCGCGGGGGCTCTCGGATCAAAAATAACGGCGCCCTGCCTCGAGACCGGCCTTGCCCTGGCGTGGAGTGTACGCATGACATCAGAAGATCCGATTAAGCTCAACCAAGACCCTTTGCAGAGCTGGATCAGGCGTTGCACACTCTGGGGGGTTAAGTACTCTTGCTATTACATGTACTTTTTCTTCTTCTTCTTTTTACTTGAAGAAGCACATAACCACCAGGAAAGCTGACAAAGAAAAAAGAGTAAGAAAAGACCGATAAAACTTGGAGGAATCATTAGTTGATTTGAATGGGAACTTGGAAGAGGCAAGGATTCTAGATGGCATGTGGCAGAGAATACGGCTGCCAAGAGGTGACAAACACACTTGGAGACATCATTCTGGCGACAACCCTCATCGCATCCTTTTTTAATCATATTTCTCAGACAGCTCTGCGATGCGTTAGCTTGGAGAAAGAACAGCAGCTAACGTTACAGCTCTTTTGGTTTGCCTTGTGTTGACTTCTTTTTGGCATTCAACGGGTTTGTAACAAATTCCGGACAACAAGACGTGTACTACTGGTATTGACAATACCTTACTCAAAGTACCTTTTCACATTTAGAGGAAGATTGGCACAACTGCAGCACCTTTGTCAATGATATCAAGAGTACATAACCCCTTGATATTGTTGATAATAGCGGTTTCCAACAAACGATAGGCCACTGAAGAAGTATTCCGCTCAGATTCCTAGAGATAAAAGCTCTTCGCGACAGGACAAACTTTGACAGAGTGGCGACAATAAACCGCCAGGTAACAGCTGCCGTGCTGGCTCCCTTGCCAAGGGCTGTGATGTCAAGCTACCTATGTACTACAGTAGGAGCTGCTTGTGTAAAATACGTTCGCAAACAAATTTGGCACAAAAGGATAGAAAAAGAAAGCGCCCAACGTGGGGCTCGAACCCACGACCCTGAGATTAAGAGTCTCATGCTCTACCGACTGAGCTAGCCGGGCTGCTACACAAGAAGCATGCGTAGCAAATGTGATACACGCGGAGAGCAAGGATCAGTTGACTGGGACAGGCAGTGGGGTACTGCAGGCCAACTACAATCAAACCTGACAAAGGCGACCACTCTGACAAGATGACCACCCAGAGCATCACTACAACTAGGATCTAGGGATGCTATTTCCAGTTAAACAACCCTGGATAAGGAGACCACCTATATATCGCCGAAGTCACAACCACTATTTCGTACCTGTATATGGGGACCACATTTTGAAGGTCCCTTGAGCGGTCGTCTTAGACCGGTTTCACTGTACTCCAAGGTGGACAACACACACACATGCATGTGCACACAGAAACCAAGACAACAACACGGCCAGGTGACAATGTGTGTGTCCATGTCACAACGTGCGTGTCTGCGTGACAACGCATGTCCGTGTGACAACGCGTGTCCGTGTGACAATATGTGTCCGTGCGCAAAGCGTGTCGCCGAGCAATACAGCACTTACCATGTCCTGTGGCGAGCGTTTCTTGTGCGGTGAGGCAAGCAGTCGCTGGAACGCTGCGTGGAGTCTGCATCGCACGGATGTCAAGCAGTCCACGACCTGGCCAAAACCCAGAAACAACAACAACACCATAAATAGAGATTGCCTACTTTTAGAGAGTACATGTACTTGATGACATGCAAAGCTGGTTGTGTTTCTCGATACAAATCTATAGCCGGTTGTCGGGTTGAAGCACGGACGTGTGAACTTTACTTTTTCTACTCAATGACGTCATTCTATGAAGTGTTTGTATCGAGTGGTATCGCAAGCACTGGTTTGCCAATCAGTCCATTTATTGGAAACTGGCACCCTAACTTTTTGGTGTCTCCTGCACATAGTTGTAGATATCGTGAAAACAACAGTACATCCTGCATTGTGTGACCCGGGCAATTACTCCTTGCCACATTCGAGGCCAGAAAAGTCGAAGAACAGGGAAATAGAAATTTAGCCAGGTTTTACAAAATTGGGACAGGTATACCATATCAAAATGTGTGGAGGGGCAGATCCAAAACCCAGATTTTTGAGATTTAAAGTGGGTTTTTGATCCTCAATTCGGCCCAAATCGGACTCTCAAAAGCCAGCGGGCCAGTTTCCGATGAATGGACTTGTACATACGGCCATCATGAGCTAGTTCAAACGAACTCTGTAGAAAATAGTAAATACGTTAATACAATCACTGTTGCACGATCATCCACTGATATCTGCTACATACGGCGACTCGGCGAGATGTAAGCAGCTACTTCAAACTAGCATGCACGCACATGCACTGTACATGTACATAGTTGGAGGGCAACGCCAGTAGCCAGACAACTGGAGTTAGACTCACCTTTGGGTCCAGTCTAAACGAGATCCAGTCGTCGACTTGCAGCACTGCCAGACCATCATCAGCGGCACCCGTCAAGTCGTCGGCATGGTCACCAGCAACCGACGTCGACGTTGCCATGGTAGCAGACACTGACATGGCTGACCCGCCAGACACAGGCACAGCTGCTCCACTAGTGGTCTGCACAGTAGCAGCCGCGGTGGTGGCCAAAGCTTGCTCGTGAGGGGCTACCGACGTTGTGGGGTCGCTCACAGCACTTGCAGCACTGCTTGCAGGTCCCGTAGTGGATGGCGCTGATGATGGCTGTGCGCTGGTAGCGATAGCAGCAGCAGCAACAGCAGTAACGGGTGGTGTTGACGGTAAGCCATCGCCTGCCATGATCATGACGGAGAGCGATGATACCGACGAGCAGCACTTGACCGTCACTTTGCTGTGCACCCTACAAGCAGTCCAGAATCACAAAAAAACCATACATGTACACGTACAGATAAATTTCATTATCATGTGCATCCCAAGAACTACATTTCTCAAATGCGAAGACTCCACTGTAGCCATCCACTATATCCATACATCTTCACAACACTCTCCAAACGGTCTCTGAGCTACACTCTGGTCTCTGGGCTAGACTCTGGTCTCTGGGCTAGTGATTGGTGTAGCCCAGAGACCGTTTGGAGAGTGTTGTGAAGATGTATGGATATCCCAAGAACTATCAAAATAATCAGTGTACACTGGAACCTCTGGTATGCAGCCGACTCCACATATAAAAGAACTCGCGGATAGCGAATTTCGTGATTATAGCGAACCATTGTCCATGTCCCTGTTTGAACCCATACACAATTGGCCCTTTGTAGCGATCGGTTTTTTGTTTATAACGAACCACAAGGCGTTCATTGTACAGGTCGTTCCCCGTTAATACGAGTCCGGTTAGTACATAAACCCCGTTAGTACATAAGAAATCTCAAGTCCTGGACGAAGCGTGGTCACTTCCATACAAATGTTGTCGGTTAGTACATAATTCGTTAGTACATAAACCCCGTTAGTACATAACATTTCTCCGTACCCGCATGCCACCTACCTCAATAGTACATAATTTGTTGGTCTTTTGGCCTTCCAGCGGAGGCACATCGTGTTCTAGTTTCTACTTGTGGAGCTCAGAAATCAGAGCGCACATCACAAACCGACAAAGCTCTGTTTTTTCCCGAGTGACTACCGCAGTACCGGCACGCCTGCTGGGCATGCATCATGTGAACTGTAGAATCTTCGCTGACTGTGACCGTTATAACATAATTTTTATGTTATATCGAGGGAATCAAGAATATCTCCCTGACTAGTCATGGTCGCAAGAAACACTCAGAAAAGTTGAAAAAAGAAAATTTCTGGTACACAAGCAAGTTATGTACACTTTCGTTTAGTACATAAACCCCGTTAATACATATAACATTTGTCAAGTCCCAGAGATTATGTATTAACGAGGGACGACCTGTATCAGGAGTGAGGCCAATAGAAAAGATCGGGCAAGAAAAAGAAATGCCGAAACCCGGGATTGAACCAGGGACCTTTAGATCTTCAGTCTAACGCTCTCCCAACTGAGCTATTTCGGCTGTTGAGAGAGGAGCAACGGTCGCAGTAACTATTACGTACAGTTTACCATGAGGAAAGCAAACAGAGTATTCACAAAAAAAGCGTCCGTATGTAAGTGAATTCCCAGGCATCAAAACACAAAAGGGCACAGCCACATTGAGAACTATTGAACAAGCAGAAATATTCGCCAGGGATTAAATTTCGTCCGTTTCGTCCAGAGACTTTTCGGACTAAATTCAAATGCCAAATCGTCTAGCCTTTCAGCACACGACAACGTCCATGGACAACAATTTCAACTTTCAAAAAGACAAAGTGCCTTCCTCTCGAGCCTGGTGAGATAATTCTCCAAATTCTCTAAAACAAAAACCTTGCCCTAAATCACGAAAATGCATGCTGCCGGATTAGAAAAGAACCCAGCTATAGCTAGACCTTGTGGACTGCACACGCTTGTTAGGAGAACAAGTAAGACAAGGCAGGGAACAGGCCAACTGAAACGTGTTACTAAGGATGTTTAGCAACGCGAAAGTTCGAAAGGAAATTCGAGTCTGGGAATGAGCACAAAAACAAAGCTCAAAACTTGAAAACTCGGCCGCGAAGTTGCAGTGATTCGCGAAAGTAACTTTCTCTTTTCTCGGTATGCATTTGACTACAGGGAGTAGTACATTTACAGCCCCCTGCTTGAGACTGAGCTGCATATACGGTACGGTACTATAAAATTCAAATAACTTCAAGAAAAAGTCATGTCGCATTGCTAAACCTCACAAGCTTTCTTTTTCAAAACAGACATCACAGGCAAGAGTGCAACAGATACCATTATTCTCTCGCGTCAACTATCAATGTGCAATGAGACGTACCCAAAAGCAGGTAAAAGAAGAAACTTTCCGATGGCAAAGAAATTCATTGTATTGTAAAGAAATGAAAAAGAGCCCAGCTCAATTGTGCCCTGGTGCCTCTGGATCAGCTTCCTGGTGATAAACACCCACAGGCACAGGTGGTCGTGGCTAGTCGAAAGGAACGCAGCCCGTCCTTCCCTACCAGTTTCCCGGCCAGTGAGTATGCATGGATGGGAGCTTGTGGTAGATGATGTTCTTGTCTCATTCTCAACAGCCGAAATAGCTCAGTTGGGAGAGCGTTAGACTGAAGATCTAAAGGTCCCTGGTTCAATCCCGGGTTTCGGCATTTCTTTTTTTGTTTCTTTTTTTTGTGTTGCGTTTGGTGTTTCCGGGCATGAGCCTTTTATTTCCGTTGCTCTTGTAGTACTGTGGCTGTGTAGTTCAGTGTTCCCATGTGCACGAAATCAGGGTTGTGTGTCTTTCTTTGCAACTTCGCGTAAAGCTGGAGTTTCCTGTGTGCTGCAGGGCCAGGTGTTTTTGATATCACGATGTAGGGGTTACTCCAAGTAGGTGGATGGATGCCTTCGATATTTTGGTGATGGGTGTCATCAATAAATTTTGCCGATCTGACGTTTTGGTGCTGCTGTATAGGGTGTGTGATATCGTACCGTTCAGCCATGTGTTATCCTAGTGAAGTGCTCATGTATTGAAGTGTCCGGTTCAACCTTGCTTGGTACACAGAGTGTACTCGTTTTTTTACAGTGCTTCCCTTGCTGCTTTTCTTCTTTTTTTAATCTGCGTGGCTCCAAACTAGGTCATGCGATGATGAGGTCTTCTTCTTCTTCTTCTTCTTTTTTTATGGTGTCGCTCTCTGTGCACGTTCAGTTTGCATCTTAGCATTGCACATCCAGAGTCTTTCTTACTTTTTTTAACCAGCTGTGCATACGTATGTGCATGTGTGATGTGGAAAGGAGCTTGTGGTAGATGATGTTCTTGTACCATTCTCAACAGCCGAAATAGCTCAGTTGGGAGAGCGTTAGACTGAAGATCTAAAGGTCCCTGGTTCAATCCCGGGTTTCGGCATTCCTTTTCCTTCTTTTTTCTTCTTTCCAACCTTTCTATCAGACTTTAGTTGGTTTACAGTCAGTGCCGTGGAGGGACAATAGGGACGTTTAGCAACGCGAAAATTCGAACTTTTGGTGGCGGTGATATTTTGCGACATTCTTGAGAATGTAGGCACTTTCTGCAGCTCCCAGGGTTTCTACCCAGAGGCCTGCCAAGGAACTGTGAGGCACACATCCTGGAGAGTACTGTGTAAGCAGATATATTCGTTTGGAATTTAATTTCGTCTTTTTCATCCAAGGAGCTTTTGGACTAAATTAAATGCCGGACTAATGTCAATTCGTCCAGCTTTTCAATACACTCTTATGAAAGTTATGATCCATGGATGACATTTACAACCGGACGAACTCCCTTTCTTTGGAGTTGGACGAAATTATTGACCGATAAAATGTTCTATCTGTAAAGTACAAATGCTCTGCCTTTTCTTTTTTTCAACGCAGAAAGAACAGCCTCTTTTACGGGCAACAGCTCTCTGCCTTTTCCCTAGTTTACACCACATAGCAGTCCCGGGTTTACAAAACTCTACGATCTCTACAGGCGTGCACAATTAACCATACCATAAAGCTACAAACAGGATGAAAAAAAGAAAGAAAAAAAGAATGCCAAACCCGGGATTGAACCAGGGACCTTTAGATCTTCAGTCTAACGCTCTCCCAACTGAGCTATTTCGGCTGTTGAGAATGAATAACGTCGCCTCCTACCAGAGTGTGAAACTTCGCACTATTGCGGAAAAGCGCAATTTGCTACACATAGCCACTTCGTTACCGAAACGAAGTGGCTATATGTAGCAATTGCGCTTTTCTGCAACTCATAGTGCGAAGCAGGTTGCCTTCATTACATCACATAGCAAGTTAGCAAGACCCAAGCACTGGGGGAAATCAAACCCTATGCTTTCCCTGTGCGGCTTGGCACCAACTTTTGCACGAAACTGAAGTTGACAAACACTCAAAATTCAGAGATTGCACCGGCGCTCACAAATCAAGCAAAAACGGGTCTGCTGGTAGAAGAAATTGAGGGTTTGTATGAACACGGACAGAGTGTGATGCCGGCAAGTTACCGAATGAAGGCGGCGTGACACGTACCGACCTAAACTACATTTACAATTCAATTGGTTATGGACTCTGCTAACGTGCACCTAATGAGCACCGCATAAAAAAAGTATGTCAACTCGAAAAGCTGCCTGGGCAACATAATTCCACGGTGAGATGAAAACACTTCAAGATCCAATACTGTAAACCGCCCAATTTTGCGTCACTAAATTTTTGCGATTTCTCAGAACCAGCGAGTTTACGATGGTAAATTTTCGCAGAACACTGTGGCCACACGTATACACCCACTGTTGAAGCTTGATTTCACGATGGTTAATTGCGTTATGCTCTTCTCACAAAATTAGCAAACATTAGCAATTAGAGCAAACATTAATACATCGCAAACATTGGGCAGTTTCAGTAACTCTCGTGAGAAAGAAAAGAAAAAGAAATGCCGAAACCCGGGATTGAACCAGGGACCTTTAGATCTTCAGTCTAACGCTCTCCCAACTGAGCTATTTCGGCTGTTGAGAATGACGCAAGAACATCATCTACCACAAGCTGCAATCCATGCATACCCGCTGGCCGGGAAACTGGTAGGGAAGGACGGGCTGCGTTCCTTTCGACTAGCTACGACCACCTGTGCCTGTGGGTGTTTATCACCAGGAAGCTGATCGAGAGACACCAGGGTACAATTGAGCTGGGCTCTTTTTACTTCTTTTATACAGTACAATGTATTTCTTTGCCATCGGAAAGTTTCTTCTTTTACCTACTTTTGGGTACGTCTCATTGCACATTGATAGTTGACGCGAGAGAGTAATGGTATCTGTTGCACTCTTGCCTGTGATGGCAAAACATCTCCAACATTCTTGAGAATGTAGGCACTTTCTGCAAGTCCCAGGGTTTCTACCCAGAGGCCTGCCAAGGAACTGTGAGGCACACAACCTGGAGAGTACTGTGTAAGCAGAAATATTCGTCTGGAATTTAATTTCGTCTTTTTCATCCAAGGAGCCTTTGGACTAAATTAAATGCCGGACTAATGTCAATTCGTCCAGCTTTTCAATACACTCTTATGAAAGTTATGATCCATGGACGGTATTTACAACCGGACGAACTCCCTTTCTTTGGAGTTGGACGAAATTATTGACCGATAAAATCTTCTGTCTGTACAGTACACATGCTCTGCCTTTTCTTTCTTTTTTCTTTCTTTTTTTCAACACAGAAAGAACAGCCTCTTTTACGGGCAAAAGCGCTCTGCCTTTTCCCTAGTTTACACCACATAGCAGTCCCGGGTTTACAAAACTCTACGATCTCTACAGGCGCGCACAATAAACCATACCATAAAGCTACAAACGGGATGGAAAAAAGAAAGAAAAAAATTGCCGAAACCCGGGATTGAACCAGGGACCTTTAGATCTTCAGTCTAACGCTCTCCCAACTGAGCTATTTCGGCTGTCGAAAATGAATAACGTTGCCTCCTACCAGAGTGTGAAACTTCGCACTATGAGTTGCAGAAAAGCGCAATTGGCTACATATAGCCACTTCGTTCGAGTTGCAGAAATTGCGCTTTTCTGCAACTCGAACGAAGTGGCTATATGAAGCAAATTGCGCTTTTCTGCAACTCATAGTGCAAAGCAGGTTACCTTCATTACATCACATAGCAAGTTAGCAAGTTAGCAACACCCAAGCACTGAGGGAAATCAAACACTATGCTTTCCCTGTGCGGCTTGGCACCAACTTATGCACAAAACTGAAGTTGACAAACACCCAAAATTCAGAGATTGCACCGGCACTCACAAATCAAGCAAAAACGGGTCTGCTGGTAGCACGGACAGAGTGTGGTGCCGGCAAGTTACCGAATGAAGGCGGCGTGACACGTACCGACCTAAACTACATTTACAATTCAATTGGTTATGGACTCTGCTAACGTGCACCTAATGAGCACCGCATAAAAAAAGTATGTCAACTCGAAAAGCTGCCTGGGCAACATAATTCCACGGCGAGATGAAAACACTTCAAGATCCAATACTGTAAACCACCCAATTTTGCGTCACTAAATTTTTGCGATTTCTCAGAACCAACGAGTTTACGATGGCAAATTTTCGAGGAGCACTGTGGCCACACACATACACCCACTGTGGAAGTTTGATTTCACGATGGTTAATTGCGTGCATGCTCTTCTCACAAAATTAGCAAACATTAATACGTCGCAAACATTGGGCAGTTTACACTGGTGAAAAGAAAAAGAAATGCCGAAACCCGGGATTGAACCAGGGACCTTTAGATCTTCAGTCTAACGCTCTCCCAACTGAGCTATTTCGGCTGTTGAGGATGGAACAAGAACATCATCTACTAAAGTGCATACACTCCCATCTAGCTGCACAAATGCAACAAATGGATTCGAGAAAAGTCCAGGAGATCTCGCTAGGATGTCAACACGATACAGCACGTCAGCCTAACTCTCCATGTCTGTCGGCCCCTCACACGCGGGGACATGTAACCGGAAACGGCAATGTTCAGGACAGGATAGGACACGCCCAATGCACAACTGGCTGGTCGAAAACCAAACGGAGATTTGCTTTCAGTGTACACGTATGTATCCAGATAAAAAGAAGAAGTTTTCAACATGTCGCCGCCTACGGATCCGCGTGAATACTGTAGTGTCTTGTATAAAAGCCTATCTCGTATAGAAGCCTGTTTTGAATACAAGCCTGATTTTTATGATACACTGTCAGCACATATTAAAGCTTGGTTTAGTATTGACATACATAGAAATACGTGGTTTGAACAGAAGCCTAGCCCCGCTCACTGTGTTCAACTGCACTTTGCGTTCCTTTTTATATTGAGTTCCAGTGCACTTTGTGTTCATTTTCCTCGCTTTTTTCATTCTAATTGAATTTTTGATGTATTGCGTTTTCGCTTGCCCGTACAAGAGGCTGTTCAACAGAAGCCTAGCACTGACATCGGCTTCTGCAGGAAAAAAAGCACTGCTTTTATACGCGACAATACGGTTGGTCAAACATCGAAGTGGACATGCAATGATGCGGAATAGCCAGTGCAAGTGCTAGAAACAATCTCACCGTTTCCCCGACAAGCACCTGTAAGCTAACGAAGAGCTTCCGAGAAGCTTGTCTGATCTCGGCGCAAACGCCCGCAGTGAAGTTGCTGGCAAGCATCTCTGCTTGTCTGATGAAAAGAAGGAAAAAAAGAAATGCCGAAACCCGGGATTGAACCAGGGACCTTTAGATCTTCAGTCTAACGCTCTCCCAACTGAGCTATTTCGGCTGTTGAGAATGAAACAAGAACATCATCTACCACAAGCTCTCACATCCCACAGCTGGCAGTATGAACAACAACGTCAACAAGTAACTTGTTTCGGTTACATCCCGATCGAAACAAACATTCGGATTTCGCCACCTAAAATTCAAGAAGGCTGGCGAATAGGCCAGCACGGGCAGCACGGGATGTCCTCCACAGGCAATCGGAACAGTTCTGGGGCTGCCCTGTTTACGGTTAGGCTACTACGGTAGTATCGTAGGACTTCAAAGAAGCTACTGTAATTCACTAATTGTTGGTGCACTTTCATTTTCGGTACTTTCGTTGCATCTGTTTCATACCTGAAATTTCAATACGCCGAACAAACAACAACACACATAGTCCAATAGGGATCTGCTTCTACGTAACCTAAAAAATTCTGTTCACCTAACCCTTTTGCCCTGATACCTAAAATTTCGAGCACCTTAAATTTCTGAAATTAGTGTACTCTGGACTCAACACAAAAGCTAGACGACAAGGTGACGGCAAGCAGGGTTGCACCTGTCCAAGTCCCAGCAAGTCATCAGCTCACCATCAAGTTCACGTTCGCTGTGAATACCTGGTGCAGGCGCTGCGGAGGCGACCACATGGAAAACCACGATAAAGCCGCGGCTAAGAAGTAAGTCGTACATCCGCCTTAAAACCGCGGCATACAATTGTTTTTCATCAACCAGCACACCATAACTGCGCTCTCCAGCCGACCTCGACACGCCGCTGCCACAGTACAGCACAGTACAGTACAGTACAGTGGCTGGGTTGATGACAAATCAGTACGGGGCCGAATGCTGCTGCTGCTGCCGCCGCTTACTCTGTATTCAATACAATAGATGATATGTCAAATAACGTGCAACTAGACTTGAGAGGGCATCGCACACAAGTTGCATACAAATTATACAATGTGTACATGGTAGGCCCTGAGCTCTGCAGGAATACAAGACACAGGTAACCGTACAACTTTGAACTTTGTATGCAACTACTCTGCAATGCCCTCAAGTCTAGTTGCACGTTATTTGGCATATCATCTATTGTTTTGCTCCAAATTCTCCATATACCAATGAACACAAGCACATGTACATCACACAGCCAAGAGTGCAGAGCATAGGTACTCTGGTTAGTTTAGTTCTTGCTTCTTCGTCACCTGGTGGTGCACCAGTTGTACATGTCAACTCTGCAATCATACGTACAAGAGGCTTCGTACTTCATACACACTCCGGTATGACGGAGAGTCATTTGAAAAAAATTGTGAAACATTAACTTCACACCATCTCCACATAACTGAATTCTCATTTCAGGCGTGATTTCGGTTCCCGTCATCGACATTTCACTACCAGATCCCGCAGGAAGACGTCTGGGATGCATAGCATCGTAACGAATGATGAGTTCTACCCAAGCAGCACTCCATAGGGAAGTTGCAAATGCTTCGGAGGGTTTGATGAAACAAAACAAAAAAAGGAATGCCGAAACCCGGGATTGAACCAGGGACCTTTAGATCTTCAGTCTAACGCTCTCCCAACTGAGCTATTTCGGCTGGTGAGAGTGAAGCAGCCATGCCCTCTATCACAAGCTTCTATGCCACGCACACAGCTGGCTGCAAATTCCAATCCACTGCTCCAACAGAAGAAAGTAAGCGTGTTCAAATCATCTACGTCTGGCCCATAGTGAAAATTATTCTTACCATCTACCTTTCCGAAGTCTGAGGGAAATGTTGAACGGTCTCTGCTGGGATGACGACTACACAATAGCTCAGTGGTTCCAGCATCGCTGGCCTCAAGTGAGGGTCCCTGGTTCGAGTCCTGGTGGTGACAGTCAATTTTTTCTTCAGGTTTTTCCTGTTTGCGTCTTTCCCTCAAAGCAGTGAATGTCTAGTATTATCAAGAGTACATAACCCCCAGAGTGTGCAACGCCTGATCCAGCTCTGTATAGGGTCTTGGTCGAGCGGAATCGGATCTTTGCGTCATAATACCGTACACATCTGAGGGGAACCCGGGGAGTCGCGGGTACTCTTGGATCAAAAACAATGGTGCCCTGCCTCGAGACCGGCCTTGCGCTGGTGTGAAGTGTACGCATGACATCAGAAGATCCGATTCCGCTCGACCAAGACCCTACACAGAGCTGGATCGGCGTTGCACACTCTGGGGGGTTATGTACTCTTGGTATTATCTACCTTTCCTGAGATCAAATGAAAAGGCGACGAGGAGACAATAACTTTATTAATGCGATTAATAGTATAAGTGAAGCGGACATTACAAAATGATGAATGAGAATACATGTATCTAAAATGGTTGTTCCTAATCGATTTTCTTGAGACTATCATCAGGGAAAATCGTCTCACAATAGAGGCTATACGGAGAAATAAACTACTTATAGGTTATCGGATAGTGGGAAGAATACAAGGTGAGGTGTGAAAAAAAAAACTAAGTGGGAGAGAAGACGAAAGAAATTAGACGAAAAGATGTGAGAGTGTTCTGACGGTGTGAGCTACTACAAAAGGTGAGTGAAATGAAGGCGTGGAAGCAGGTGAATGTGATAGAGTGAGGAACTGTGAGGTGTAGGTGTATGCGAATGAATACGTGTGTGAATGCTAGGTGAAGAGTCTCAGTTTTGTGACATTTTCTTTCTGAATGCATAGATTAGGATTGTGTTTACGGATGAAAACAGCTTCTAATACCTTAAGTTCACGAAACCTACGAGCACGACACAAAACAGTGAAGCATGAATCATCATACACTGAGCGGCATTGGCTACTAGACAAGAGGTGTTTCTTGATTGCTGACCCTTTCGTTGTGGTCTCACCTTCAGTCCGGTCATCCTCATCTTGGTTGTCCAACTCACTCTCTTCATCACTGCTCTCACCTTCCTCATCCTCTTCCTCTTCCATCCCGTCCTCTGCACCCAACGACAATCCCACGCTACTGCTCGCTGCCAGTCCATGTCCGGTTGTAGATGCCATTACCAGCGCACGAGTCATGCTCCTTGTTACTGGTCTCCGTACCTGTGTTTGGCCATTTCCTTCAGTCTCACGTGCCTGTGTACTTGTAGTACGTTCAACCGGTACTGTAATAGTGTGGTTCTGTTGTAATTGTGCAACTGGCACCTGTTTGCGGGGACGGCCTCGTCCAGGTCGCTGGGCTTTGGCTCCATCTGACAATAGGTACAATGGTCAATGGTACACTATTACAGTACCGGTTGAACGTACTACAAGTACACAGGCACGTGAGACTGAAGGAAATGGCCAAACACAGGTACGGAGACCAGTAACAAGGAGCATGACTCGTGCGCTGGTAATGGCATCTACAACCGGACATGGACTGGCAGCGAGCAGTAGCGTGGGATTGTCGTTGGGTGCAGAGGACGGGATGGAAGAGGAAGAGGATGAGGAAGGTGAGAGCAGTGATGAAGAGAGTGAGTTGGACAACCAAGATGAGGATGACCGGACTGAAGGTGAGACCACAACGAAAGGGTCAGCAATCAAGAAACACCTCTTGTCTAGTAGCCAATGCCGCTCAGTGTATGATGATTCATGCTTCACTGTTTTGTGTCGTGCTCGTAGGTTTCGTGAACTTAAGGTATTAGAAGCTGTTTTCATCCGTAAACACAATCCTAATCTATGCATTCAGAAAGAAAATGTCACAAAACTGAGACTCTTCACCTAGCATTCACACACGTATTCATTCGCATACACCTACACCTCACAGTTCCTCACTCTATCACATTCACCTGCTTCCACGCCTTCATTTCACTCACCTTTTGTAGTAGCTCACACCGTCAGAACACTCTCACATCTTTTCGTCTAATTTCTTTCGTCTTCTCTCCCACTTAGTTTTTTTTTCACACCTCACCTTGTATTCTTCCCACTATCCGATAACCTATAAGTAGTTTGTTTCTCCGTATAGCCTCTATTGTGAGACGATTTTCCCTGATGATAGTCTCAAGAAAATCGATTAGGAATAACCATTTTAGATACATGTATTCTCATTCATCATTTTGTAATGTCCGCTTCACTTATACTATTTTCCTGAGATCATTAGTCGGTATAAGGGTAACATTGATACAGAAAAATGGGATTTCAGTCCTCAACCACTTGGGGTTGGTCTGGTCAATCACGTGGCACATTGCTTACATTGCTGGTTGCGCCACTACATATGCGGAACAATGCCCACAAAAGGCCCGCTCCCAGCGGCGGGCTGCAGGTCTTGAACCGAGTTGTACAAGTGACAATGGCTCAAGGGTTCCTGGGAAGGCTTGCTCCCACAAAACATTATTCCTCCGCGGATCCGGTCACTACCACAACTGTGCGCCTCTGTAGTGCACACGTATGTGAATTACTACAGTTGCGCTCAGTGAAATCCGACCCAGAGTGCACATTTGACGACCTCAACTTGCACAGCCCTTGACGCCCTGGAAGTGGTATGAATGCGGCTGGGCGTACACATGTACACATACAACGACGCAATCAGAACTGATCTAGGGCGTCAGTTTTGCACTTCGGGTCGGATCCCACCGAGCGCAACTACAGTGCATTTCAAAACTATAGACGCGTAGGGTTTTTGAAATATTTCAAATTTGGCTGGAACTTTTTGAGAATAGTTTTCGGAATATTGCTCAGGATCGCTCCACAATTACTCTCATATAGTTTCTAAAGGATTGGATAACAGACGCCCAATTTGGAAAAATTTATGCACAAAGTGATCACAGATTTTATGTGGTATAGATGCTGGCATAACGGTTTTTTGCCTAGGTACGCGTCTATAGTTTTGAAATGGACTGTAGAACTTCCAAATCAACAGTATCATGAAGCAGCAGCACCGACTTGACTACGCCACACATGAGATCAAAAAAGAAAAAAAGAAATGCCGAAACCCGGGATTGAACCAGGGACCTTTAGATCTTCAGTCTAACGCTCTCCCAACTGAGCTATTTCGGCTGATGAAAATTAACGATCTACAGATCCTACCACAAGCTGCCATCCCACACACAGCTGGTCCGTCCAGCTCAAAACGCCAGGTTTAGTGACTCGTAGCACGAGAAACAATAATGAAAGGAAGGTGACTACTCGCTTAGTCCTTTATCAGCTAGAATGAACAATGAGGCTAGGTCATGTGCAAACTCGACTTTCCAGGATGGCTATGTCATGAAAATGGCCAACGCACGTTGAAGTTGAACTTTCAATACGTATATTGGCTCCATATTCCAAAGACAAACACATTCGTATTTTAATCTCTCGTATAGAAAAAGAAAAGAACCAAGGAACTACAAGTTACGCGATAATGTCCACTAACACCACCCGTTACTAAACAATCAGCTCATGCAATAACATTGCACGGCACTGACCGACGGTACTGACGTTCTACAACTAACTGGCTATCAGCTCTAGCACATCTTGGATGCGCACTCCAACAGCCTTCCACCTTGGAAGGTTCTAACTTTTAAGTTATAATTATGATAACATAGGAGGGGAAGGTGAGCGCAACCAAGACAAGCACGAGCTGAACGTCTCAGCTGTGAAGGACTTTGGCGGAAGTACATGCATGTGGATGACGATACTGGCATTGGACAATACGGTCAAACCACGATTCAAGGACGCAAAGCAACATTCCACACAACTTGTGTGGCTCAAAGATGCGAATCTGGAATTTTAGTGATTTTTAGGATTTCCAAAAACTTTCCATGAGAGAAAGCAACGATATCCGATCATCGCTTTTATTCCCGCCATTCGTGCACGTATCACATACAGAGTACGATTTTAGGCAAAGAATAATCCTGTGGATCGGATCCAAATTCGTTGGATCTGGATCCAGATTCGTTGAAACGAACGTGCACATATCGAGTGGATCCGATTGATCTAGATCCAGATCCTACCAATCGAACATGCCCAAACAAAACACGTCGACAAAACTTTCACCCGGACTTGCACTCATCAACGAGCACCGGGGCTCTTCGAACAAACACCCGCACAGCTCAATCACAGAAAAAGAAAAAAAGAAATGCCGAAACCCGGGATTGAACCAGGGACCTTTAGATCTTCAGTCTAACGCTCTCCCAACTGAGCTATTTCGGCTGATGAGGATTAATGACTTACAGACTCTAGCACAAGCTGCCATCTCACACACAGCTGGTCCATCCAGCTCACAACGCCAGGTTTGGTGACTCGTAGCACGAGAAACAATAATAAAAGGAAGGTGACTACTCGCTTAGTCCGTTATCAGCTAGAATGAACCATCAGGCTACTTCACGTGAAGAACTCGACTTTCCAGGACTGCTATGTCATGAAAAATGGCCAACACACGTTGCAGCCGAACTCTCGAGATGAATATTGGTTCCATTTTCCAAAAGCAATAGTATACATTCGTATTTTTATCTCTGCTGTGACTTCTGTCCACACTTGCAAGCTTTTCCTATAATGTTAGTACAGTGTACGTCTGGCAAAGCCAAGGTCCAGCGGCCTGTATGGCGTATGTGTGGGTGAGCGGACAGGCTGTAGGTGTTTGCAAATAAAAACTAACACACGATCAAATGATCACGGGTGGCGACGTCACAATTTTATGGTGGCGCACCATGTCTGGCATTTTACACCCCCCCCCCCCCCCCCATTATACTCGTTTTAAGTGCACGAACAATGGCCAACAAAGTGAAGTGGCATTAAACTCCATTCTCTCTTGATATTCAAACGAAAAGACAAGGTCTTGGGTTGAAATACAAATGAAATTGCTCTCATATTAGCAGTACATCTAAGGGCATGTTTGATTGGTTGGATCCGGATCCAGATCGATTGAGTGGATCCACCAAGGTCCAATCCAACGCTGCCCTTGATCGAAACTGGAATTTTAGTGATTTTTGAGGGTTTCCATGAGAGAAAGCAATGATATCCGCATCATCGCTTTTATTCCCGCCATTTGTGCACGTATCACTCACATTTGGCAAAAAAAAGAATCTGGATCCGGTCAGCCCTGCTCACGGAGTAGGGTTGATTGGATCCAAATTCGTCGGATCTGTATCCAGATTCGTTGAAAATAACGTGCACACATCGAGTGGATCCGATTGATCTAGATCCAGATCCTACCAATCGAACATGCCCAAACAAAACACGTCAACAAAACTTTCACCCAGACTTGCACTAATCAACGAGTACCGGGGCTCTTCGAACAAACACACGCACAACTCAATCATAAAAAAGAAAGAAAAAAGAAATGCCGAAACCCGGGATTGAACCAGGGACCTTTAGATCTTCAGTCTAACGCTCTCCCAACTGAGCTATTTCGGCTGATGAAAATTAAAGATCTACAGACTCTACCACAAGTTCCCATCTCACACACAGCTGGTCCATCCAGCTCACAACGCCAGGTGTGGTGACTCGTAGCACGAGAAACAATAATGAAAGGAAGGTGACTACTCGCTTAGTCCTTTATCAGCTAGAATGAACAACCAGGCTAGGTCATGTGCAAACTCGACTTTCCAGGACTGCTTTGTCATGGGAAATGGCCAACGCGCGTTGCAGCCGAACTCTCAATACGAATATTGGTTCCATTTTCCAAGAGCAATAGTATACATTCGTATTTTTATCTCTGCTGTGACTTCGGTCCACACTTGCAAGCCTTTCCTGTAATGTTAGTACAGTGTACGTCTGGCAAAGCCAAGGTCCAGAGGCCTGTATGGTGTATGTGTGGGTGAGTCGACAGGCTGGCGGGGATCGCAAATTACACAGGACCAAATGATCACGGGTGGGGACGACACATAGTAGCGAGGTTTAGTCCCACGTAATCCGTGTGTACTTTACGTGTGTGTACCACGTGATACTCAGTGACCCACGGACAGCAGCCGTTTTCTGATTCATGACATACAGTGCATGGAGGCTCACCCACGTTCCGCCAGACCGTGAGTGAAAATCAGAATGGAGCGCATTGTGCAAGCTGTGAGGGTTGTTGTTGTTACTTTATTTTACTTACTACAGGGTGCTCAGTTGAAGAAGTTTTCGAAGGGCGAAAGCAAAACATTCGATGGTCTTCGAAGCTTCGTCTTTGGCCAAGTTTGGGCCTTTCCTTTCATACTTTTGTTTGTTCCGTGGGACTAAAAACAACATTGCGAACGTGGGTCCATTGCATGAACTTTAAGTGTATCCCCCACGTTCCCGTATCCGTTACGTGAGACTAAACCTCCCGTCCGTCCGGCATTGATACAAGTCAACCCTGCTCACGGAGTACGGTTGATCGGATCCAAATTCGTAGATCCTACTAATCGAACATGCCCTAACAAAACACGTCAACAAAACTTTCACCCAGACTTGCACTCATCAACGAGTACCGGGGCTCTTCGAGCAAACAGCCGCACAACTCGATCATAAAAAAAGAAAGAAAAAAGAAATGCCGAAACCCGGGATTGAACCAGGGACCTTTAGATCTTCAGTCTAACGCTCTCCCAACTGAGCTATTTCGGCTGATGAAAGTTAAAGATCTACAGACTCTACCACAAGTTCCCATCTCACACACAGCTGGTCCATCCAGCTCACAACGCCAGGTGTGGTGACTCGTAGCACGAGAAACAATAATGAAAGGAAGGTGACTGACTAAACCTCCCGTCCGTCCGGCATTGATACAAGTCATACAACCCTCCCCCCCCCCCCCCTCCCCCCGCTCTACCCTGGAATAAATCATCTCCGCACAACTCAAGCACAAAAAAAGAAAGAAAAAGAAATGCCGAAACCCGGGATTGAACCAGGGACCTTTAGATCTTCAGTCTAACGCTCTCCCAACTGAGCTATTTCGGCTGCTTACGAGAGAACACAGGAACATTGGTCAAGATGGCAAACAAGTATAAATAATCTGGCAGCAACAACCAACTACGGAACTGGCGGCATTTTTTAAATTTTTATACTGAAGTGCACAGTCCAGCAGAGAAGACTGGGAAGGTGCTTGAAGGTGCTTGAAGGTGCTTTTAAAATTTCACAGGCAACACTAAAGCTGTGTTCACAACTGGCGCGTGTACGCGTGAAACCAAGCGTTTGTGCGTATTTTTGCTGGCTTTTGGGGCGCCATGCGTACGGAAACGCGCCAAAATGGAACTTCCAACATGTTGGAATTTTCAGCGCGTATCAGGCGCGTATCAGCGTATATGCCAGTCACTTTGACTGGCGGGGTCAAAAAATTAGTACTCGAAGGTGTCGCACGCGCTAAATACGACTCGGATTGCTGTTTTTTGTGAAAGGCTGAGCGCGCGTTTGGGGGCGCATGAACCGCAAGCGTACCGCGTCCACGCGCCAGTTGTGAACACAGCTTAAGTCTTGTTGCAGAAGAATGATCCACGGGCGGGATTCGAACCCACCACCCCTGTCTTTCTGGGACAGTGCTCTACCGATTAGGCTACCGGGGATCACACACACAAACACACACACACACACACACACACATACTCCTGTGGCTCCTTCTCGCTACACACTGCACATCACTCACCTGGCGAGTTCCTCGTACACCACCCAGGAGTCCGCGCAGGCAGCCTTTCTGGCGTTCTTCGCGTCGGAGCCACCACCACCCGAGGCCAAGGGCGCAAAGATCGGCGACTGTGACAGCGATGACGATGCGTGAATGTAGATCTTGTTCTCGCGCGGCGTCATCAGACGATGTGTGACCGGGTTTCTACGAGCAACGGACGGGTACAGTCCAGCACAGAGTACTGCCTGCGAAGGGTGTAGAAAAGCCCAAACACAAAGACAAAACATATCCAATAGCTTGAGGGAAAGAGACAAACGGGAAAAGGCTGAAAAAAAAATTACTGTCACCACCAGTACTCAAACCAGGGACCTTGGCTTGAGGCCAGCGATGCTCTAACCACTGAGCTATGGTGTAGCCGTCATCCCAGCAGAGACCGTTCAACATTTTCTTCAGACTTCGAAACTCACATTTCCTGTGAATCCACACTGGTACCGTCATCCCAGCAGAGACCGTTCAACATTTTCTTCAGACTTCGAAACTCACATTTCCTGTGAATCCACACTGGTACTAGTGGTAGGACGCAGCCCTCACTGCAACCCACACACTTCACGTACAAACTAGCACGCGGAGAGCCCCAGTACATAAAACATTCATTATTTGGAGGGAAAGTTGCAAACGGGAAAAGTCTGAAGAAAAAGTTGACTGTGGCCACCAGGGCTCGAACCAGGACAAAACACTTGGACAAAGCCAAGAAAAACCATCTCATGCATTGTGGAAAAAAGTAGAAAAGGTACAAAAAAAACAGGACACGACGAAGATGGGATTCGAACCCACGCGGGCAGAGCCCAATGGATTAGCAGTCCATCGCCTTAACCACTCGGCCACCTCGTCACCTCACATGCACAGAGCAGATCAGTTTTGTACTAGTACAACCATGTACTTGTTGCATACACCCAGCAAAAAAGGGACTGGACATTGGGGCTGCGTTTGTTTTTAGCTACCCGGTAGAGTAGAGTAGAGTCATTCTACCGATAGAGGTAGAAGGTAGAGGTAAGTGCACAAACGCTGTCCTACCGGATTTAGTAGTTTTCGTGATATGCATGCGAAATGTTTTTTCTTCTCTATGGAGTTGTGTACAACTCCTTGATCTTGCTGGAAATCCCGTACCTCTACCAACTTCTACTGCTGGCTTTGGAAAAAAGCCATTGCTGACTGAGAGAAAAAGCCCCAGAAAAGGTGCTCGGTAGACGGGAGTGCCCGGATCTGGGGAGTCTGGCCAAGGGAGTTTTACCGTAGAACTTTGAGTCAACTTTGAAGTTAATCCAGGAATTCCGCCGTGACAGACACCCACCACACTCACATGCACACCCTATGACCCTCACCTTCACAACAGCGACCTTGCGCGAGTTAGAGTCCTTCCAAGACTCATTGAACTTATTGACAAATCCAGCGGACACTAGCTGCCCATGCAGCTGACGACTGGAAAAGAAACACGGAGAAACCAAAAGAGAAACCCTAAACAATGAGTAAAGATTGTGGGGAAGGAGAGCGCTGCGAAGATGAGCACACGCTATTTCACATGGCAACAAAGAACGGTATACCCTTCGTCTAACGGTTACACCCACACTATATTTTAAAACAAAACAAAAAACAAAAAAGAACTAATGTCTCTGGCCAAAATAAGCTTCTCATCTCCGCAAAACATCGCACTGAACGTAACACTGTACCTCATTCCATGGATGGTTTGTAGTACAGGATGGGAGAGGAAGTTCTCACTGCAGAATCTGTACGCTGCCGGAGTGCCCGGCCCACGCTTCAGCCATTCCTGCGAAGAGAAAAGGAAATGAAATAATGGACTTGAGACGTGCAAGTGATCGGTGCGCGTACATGTACATATGCATGTACGCACACATGAGAACACACACGCAGGGAGGGAGGGAGGGAGGGAGAGGGAGAAGGAGAGGGAGACAGAGACAGACAGACAGAGCCAGACAGACAGAGACGGACAGACAGAGACACGGAGACAGAGAGAGAGAGACAGATACAAAGCGACAGAGACAGAGAGCTAGAGCGAGAGACAGAGATACAGAGAGGCTGATGAAACACAGGACACAGAGCATGTCTTTCCTACCTGGTAAGCATGATAGACTGTTATATGATCACTAAGGCTACCGGCGGAAAACTGATGTCTCCTTGCCTCACTGGCACTCTTCTGACGACGCAACGGTAGCACAACTGAACACAACAGACGACCAGAAGAGAAGAAGAATGCATCAGCACTAGGAATAAGCCGAGGGCACGCCTAAACAATAACTACAGTCCAGTCATTGGAAACTGGCACCTTAACTTGTTGGTGTCTCCCATGTACTAGTACATGTCATGTAGTTGAAAGTATAGTTCTGGATACAGTCAGACCTCGCATATCCGGTCCTCTTTTATCCGGATCCCTCGCCATCCGGAAGAAAATCGTTGCTTGCCGATTTACAGCATATTATGTCATGCATACAATACATACAGTAGGTGTGTTCGATTATCCGGTTCCCTCGCCTATCTGGATATTTTTGTGGAAAACGTATGTGTGCGGTTAAGAGAGGTCTGACTGTATCGTGAAAACAACAGTACATCCTGCATTATGTGATCCGCGCAATTACCCCTTGCCACACATGAGGCCAGAAGAGTCCAAAGACAGGGAATTAGAAATTCAGCCAGGTTTTACAAACTCAGGACAGGTACACCATGGTAAATTGTATGGTGAAGCAGATCCCACACCCAGGTTTTTCAAGTTTAAAGTGGGTTTTTCGGCCTCAATTCGGCCCAAATCAGCCGGGTGTAGTGGAGTGTGTCTGACAATCCAGCATCTGACTAGCATGGTAATTTCAGAAATTTTAGGTGCTCAATATTTTCGGTATGAGGGCAAAATGCCAGGTTAGGTGAACAGAAATTTTAGGTACAGAGAAGCATTTCCCTATTGGGCTATGTGTGTTAGTGTTTATTTGGTGTATTGAAATTTTAGGTATGAAACAGACACACCGAAAGTACCGAAAACAAAAGTACACCGGAAATTTGTGAAAGTTACAGTCCGCTGTATTCCAGTGTGTGTGACTGGCTTGGACATGGTGCCCACACTGGACGGTCTCTTGCACGGTCTTAAACGTTATTTCATATCAATCAACGACTGCAATGCGTGGCATTAGCAAGTGACTACATGTAAATGCACGCCAGGAGAGATGGTTGGCTAGTAGAGACGGATGCCAAGGAGATATGAGTGTAGACGTTAACCGGACATAAACACATACGCATGCACGCATACTGACACACGGACATACACGCAGACAGAGACCCACGGACCCACCCGCGGACACACGGACACACACACACACACACAGACCCACATTAAACCAGTAACGATACACAGACCGTGCCACTTACATGGATCACGATATGCCAGCGCACAAGCGATAATCACCACCGGCTCCAAACAGCAGAAAAGCACCGAATAGAGCACCATTTTACCAAGCCTGGGCTCGACTGACAGCACTGATAAATGTCGACCTGAGCAAGATCAACATACATGTACATTAGGCAGAAAAAGATTTCATTCGGACAGATCAGGTCTTTGGCTGTGTTTACATGAGAATTTTCAACCCGGGTCGAGTTCAGCCCGGGTTGAAAGTCTGTACGATAGACAAAAGAGGTGAGCGTTTACATGAAGACAGTTGACCCGGGTCAAATACTGATATGCCGCCAAAAGTCCACTTCTACAGTCCTGTATGGTCACGTGAATCCGTTCGCGCGAAATTTGCATCTGCAGTGCCGTTCAAACCTGGCGCGAGATACGCACAGAAGTACGTTTGTACGATTTTCTTGACCCGGGTTGATTTCAACCCTCCCCTTGGGGGGAGGGTTGAAATCAACCCGGGGCGAAATTTCAACCCGGGTCAAGCGCAATGCGTCATGTAAACGCGCCATTCATTTTGTGCACATGGCGGGTTGAAATCTGACCCGGGTTGAAACGCCTCATGTAAACACAGCCTAAGAGAACATCGGACCAAACGGAAAATGGAGACCCGCTAGATAGGCTTGTAGCCTGGGGGGATCCTTGAACAGATAAAAAGTTGGTTCTATGAGGGAAAAAAAAGAAATGTTCCCACACCGGGAATCGAACCCGGGCCGCGGCGGTGAGAGCGCCGAATCCTAACCACTAGACCATATGGGAGACACACATGAACTAGCTGCAGTTTGTCAGATCAGGTGCATGGAGCATGTTTCACAAGGCAAAAGCACACAAAGGACAACCATATCCCTACAAACACTGCCAGTCTCACAACAAAAGAGTTGTATTCAGCAGATTGCTTCGAGACATTTCTACAACCGCTTTGGCAAACTGTATCGACATGAGAACATCTGCACACACATCCAAAATGAAGGCATTTCGGCTCGGAATTGCTCATGGCAATCCAAAGAACGTGTTTCTAAAAGGAAAACAAAAACCCAATTATTACCGAGAGTAGTCAAATTCTCCTCGTCGTCCAGAGCACCAATATGCTGCAGTCTACGAATGGCCCGGTTCAGCACCAGCACTGGCGGTGGGTCAGGAGCCTGGCCGAGAAAGTCGGCAATCGACACTGACGGTGCGGTGAGCAGCTTGGTGTGCAGGCACAACTCCTGCAGCAGGGGGGGGGGGGGGGACAAGCGCCAACGTAGGCACATGTACACACATGTACACACATGCACAGACACATGCAATGATGCATACACACACACACACACGCGCGCACACACAGTGACACAGTGACACACACACACACACGGAATCACGGGTGTCACCTTAAACACACATTCACAAACACACCGCAAAGAGAACACCTAGTGTCAATCAAGAGCGGCTACTGTTCGGTCTTCTGGGAAATAACAAATGACCAGGGTGTAGCACTGTATTGCAAAATTCGCAAGCAAAGCAGTTAGGTTCCGCCGGACCAGCTCCGTAAAACGTTTAAAACATCGTCGGTACCTTTACAAGCCGTAGAACAGCAAAGCAAGTGGATGGGGGGGGGGGGGGGGAGAGAGAGAGAGAGTAGAGTTCAGTAGTGAGCACCTTACTTTAGTCTTCAGCATCAGTGCAGTGCATGCAAACGCGCATGTGGCAGAGCTCACTTCACAACATGCGCTTACAAGTTACACCATGCCCAGCCAGCCGTACCTACCTGCAGAGGAATACGCAAGAGTTCAGGTTGCTGATGCAGCGCCAGGCGTGTAAACCGTTGCTGACTGATTAGATGGTAGCAGATACCAGATTGGCAGCGACCAGCTCTGTGCAACAAATAACAACATGACATGGCGATGCAAATAACCCGCTAAGCTCAAGAGATGCACACAACTTTACACGTGTGTTCAGACAAACACAAACATATGAATGCACACGCATGCACGCAAGCACACACTGACCCTGCACACAAACGGACAAACGGACAAACACACACACACACACACACACACACACACACACACACACGTGCGCGCACGCACCCCCCCCCCCCCACACACACACACACAATACCACTAGCTATACGAGTGTGTTAAGAAGCACAAGCAGCTCAGGAAGTTTCACACATGCCAGGCCACCAACATCCTACAAGGATACCCAGTGAAGAGTACTTCGAAATGCTCAGCATACATAACAAGTTGTTATTTATTCCCGTAGCTATGCAGAAGACGTTACTTCAGTAACGTCTGGCGCTAGCCAGGGTCCACACAGCTTTAATTTGGTGTGTGTTTGTTTGTTTGTGTGTTTGTGTCACGCCTGGCGCTATCCCGTGCCTGTCCCGTACCGTACCGTACCATCAAACACAGTTGGCCACATACAGCTGGCCGCAATATTCAAATAGGGCTTTCAAACGCAAGATCATAACGTGAAGCAACTTGGAAGAATGAGTATGAATGCGAAGTGTATGGGGGAATGCATGTGGGGCGATAGTGCGGGTTCTAATCCCAGGTAATGCCTTAAAAAATAGGAGAATTGAAAAAATTATAACATCCCTTTTCTTTTTTTGCCGTCATCAAGGCGGTAGACGGTGTCGTATTACCCTCGACCGTACCTATCCCGTACCTGTCCCGTACCTGTCCCGTACCTATCCCGTACCTATCCCGTACCGTACCGTACATTCAAAGACGGCTGACCACAATGCATATTCAAATAGGCCTTTCAAATACAAGATCATAACGTGAAGCAACTTGGAAGAATTAGTATGTATGCGAAGTGTATCGGGGGATGCATGCAGGTCGATAGTGCGGGTTCGAATCCCAGGTTATGTCTCAAACAAAAAGTAGAAACTTATAAGAATTTATAACATCCCTATGCTTTTTTTGTCTAGGTCATCAAGGCAAAAAAGCATAGCGTAGGGCCCTGAGCTTCCAAGCTATCTCGTTTTAAGCTGCCTGATGGTAGGGATCTCAGCGCGTGCAGTGCGCAGGGTGTTTGCGCATACATTGCGTCATCGAGTTTTGAGTGCAGCTCGCGGACATAGCAGAAAAATGGCGACGGTCGATTTTCGACACTAGGGGACGCGGTGGACACTAGCGGAATCGTCATCTTCATCGTCGTTCGAACATACTTTGTAATTCCCGCCGAAGGACAGCGTGGCCAAGGCGATATTGCCCCGGTCGATTTTCCTATAATTTTCCATGCGGCAAGAACCCACTTCAGAGAGGATTCAGTCAAAAATTCAGACGTTTTCTCCGGTTAGGGAGCATCTCATAAGTTCGCACTTTTTTTGTAAACGTAACGCATTTCGAATAGACTTTACCCCCCTACCTCCCCCCACTATTTGAAAGTCTTATCGCACATTTTCAGTGTACATCTACTGTACTGTACATATCCATGCCATGGTATGTGCAATCATGTACAATATTCATGCACATGGACATGGACGCTAGTGTGGAAGTGAATGACATACAGTAGTACTACCACATCTACTGAGTAAGTAAGTAATAGTTAGTCTGTTCAATCAATGACATGTACACACACATAAACAGAGTTCCTCCACAAAGACTGTACTGTCAAAGCTGGTCAGGTGGCAGGTACAAGGTACACGGTTTGATCAGGCTGGTGTGACATTTGACACCTCTGAGTAGCCTGCATGCCTGTATTGTAGTGCAAGGGTTAGATCTACACCTAAAACACACCCATACCCTGCTGTCTGAAGCGGTCTAGCACATGCACAGCACTGTATTGTACACATCCAGAAAATGTGCGAACTGTCATTTTTCTATCCGAAATGGGCGCTACCCCCCTACCCCCGTTTCGAAATGCGTTACGTTTAGAAACAAAATGCGAACTTATGAGATGCTCCCTTAGATTGTGCTAACTTCGATTTTCAGTGCATCAGCCATCGCGAACATCGCCGCCATTATCACTCGGAGAGAAGACATCGCGCTCAGTAGAAGAGGTGTTCACGCTGCGTCCAAGAGTGAAAGATTGTGCTCTTTGACCCTCCATAGTTCCTCTGAGAGAGTGTCTGGGAGATAGGTAGCTTGGAGATGGCCGTAGAACGTGCTTTCCTCGACGCAATATTCAGCCATTTCTACTGTCTTCTTCAATTTGATTTATTTCGAAAAAAATGTTCTTTTCCACGATTTCTGCACTGGACGCGTTTGGGATCGAAAATCTCACCTGCGCAGACTGGCTGCGCAGTTCACACGCTGAGATCCCTACTGATGGCTTCTGCGTGAACACAGAGTCAAAGCAATACAGCTTCTGTGTGTGTGTGTGTGTGTGTGTGTGTGTGTGTGTGTGTGTGTGTGTGTGTGTGTGTGTGTGTGTGTGTGTGTGTGTGTGTGTGTGTGTGTGTGTGTGTGTGTGTGTGTGTGTGTGTGTGTGTGTGTGTGTGTGTGTGTGTGTGTGTGTGTGTGTGTGTGTGTGTGTGTGTGTGTGTGTGTGTGTGTGTGTGTGTGTGTGTGTGTGTGTGTGTGTGTGTGTGTGTGTGTGTGTGTGTGTGTGTGTGTGTGTGTGTGTGTGTGTGTGTGTGTGTGTGTGTGTGTGTGTGTGTGTGTGTGTGTGTGTGTGTGTGTGTGTGTGTGTGTGTGTGTGTGTGTGTGTGTGTGTGTGTGTGTGTGTGTGTGTGTGTGTGTGTGTGTGTGTGTGTGTGTGTGTGTGTGTGTGTGTGTGTGTGTGTGTGTGTGTGTGTGTGTGTGTGTGTGTGTGTGTGTGTGTGTGTGTGTGTGTGTGTGTGTGTGTGTGTGTGTGTGTGTGTGTGTGTGTGTGTGTGTGTGTGTGTGTGTGTGTGTGTGTGTGTGTGTGTGTGTGTGTGTGTGTGTGTGTGTGTGTGTGTGTGTGTGTGTGTGTGTGTGTGTGTGTGTGTGTGTGTGTGTGTGTGTGTGTGTGTGTGTGTGTGTGTGTGTGCGGTGTGCGTGTGTGGTGTGTGTGTGTGTGTGTGAGTTGTTCTACACATAATGTCTTACCTTCCTCTCCGCTGCACAGCACTAGCTTGAGACACCCAGCGCAACTGTAATGTAGACACTCCTGCACTGGAGTCATAAGATTTCTACACACAAACACACACACACACACACACACACACACACACACACACACACACACACACACACACACACACACACACACACACACACACACACACACACACATACACACACACACACACATATGAGCAAGCTAAACATGTCATGCAACTGATTGTTTCAACGACCTAACATTGATCAGTCTGCAAAACCCTCAAACAGTGGGAGACACGCTAAATAGCCAGCTCCCATTCGATGCGGTACAATCTAGCACAAGGAAATGTGTGCGACGTGTTTACACCCGATGCAAACGTCCTAAATCACTCCAGCTCTCTCCTTTTTCTCTCTCTCTCTCTCTCTCTCCCTGCACGCCCTCTCACCCTCACAGCCGCACTATACGCATGCGTATTGCGTACGCACGCTGCACCGCTGCACTGCTCACACTCAACACATAGCCATATTATACACACCCACACGGCCATCAGCGTCCTCCACGGAAAGCAGAAACAGCAAGTCATCTTTTGTACGATAAAAGAAGCAATTCCACCACCTCCACATGCACTCTCTGGCCGACCTCATCACACCAGCAACATGACTTCAACAACAAGACTAGACTCCAGGCCGAAAGCGGTTGCTTACACTTTGAGCAAGAATAAAATAACGCAGATACTGAGCCAAAAAAATATAATTAAAATAGAAGAAATCACATGGAAACGACAGTTTGGTGCCCTGTTATCGCACTTTCTGACTGCTTATTATCTAGTTAACCCTTTACCATCCGTGCGTACTTGAATCGATCTCTAGAGATCGATGGACATGCATACACTAAAACATTCGTAACTCGATCGATTCTTGTCGGAATTTAAAGAACTAAGTATCTAGGAAGAAGCCGAAGAGCTCAGCTTTCCATTGCATCAATTGGTTAAGAGCTGCAATGTCGCATTCCAAAGATATTGTGCTCGACATTTCAGCTACGGCAAAAGTCGAATTTCTTTCCGAGTGACTGACCTTCAGCGGGGATTTTCCCCTCTCCTGACATGCTGAGTCACCTTGGCATGCTTCGAGCGCGTGGGCAGCATGAAAAGAAACTCAAGCAAAACATTTGGAATGTTTACGATGAAGGAGCGAGAAATGGCTGACGAGGAGAGAATTTCCTCGTATATACAGCGATGGGGTGTATTTGAAGCTCCCTGGCGCTGGATATGTGATCTCGGTAGTGCCCTGTTTGAGCTCAATGTATGCAGCTCGTGGATAGCTTTCCAGAATGCCCAAGATTGTGAAAATTGGTTGATTAGAACCGAAGATATTCTCAGAATAAGGTGAGAATTATTGCATTTGGGACTGCTGGGGAAATTTGGTCGGATGGTAAAGGGTTAAAGTCGTGGATAGTTGCTTCATAACTCGTTTCCATGTGATTTCTTCTATCTTAATAAAATAACGTCGACTAAAAACTCTGTCGTGACATGACCGTATGGAGGAGTTGCACACACTCTTGAGGGTTATGCACTCGTCAAAGTCAACAGTGGAGAAAGAAAAAAGAAATGTTCCCACACCGGGAATCGAACCCGGGCCGCGGCGGTGAGAGCGCCGAATCCTAACCACTAGACCATATGGGAGACACACCAAATAACCATCACCCAGACCATCTGACCCCATCCAAACATGCCAGTGTACATGTACGTACAGTCAAGTACGGCATGAGGGGGTTCAATCAGGGGAGGGGGCTCAATCAGGGGAGGGGGTTCAATCAGGGGAGGGGGTTCAATCAGGGGAGGGGGCTCAATCAGGGGAGGGGGTTCAATCAGGGGAGGGGGTTCAATCAGGGGAGGGGTTCAATCAGGGGAGGGGGCTCAATCAGGGGAGGGGGTTCAATCAGGGGAGGAGGCTCAATCAGGGGAGGGGGTTCAATCAGGGGAGGGGGCTCAATCAGGGGAGGGGGTTCAATCAGGGGAGGGGGTTCAATCAGGGGAGGGGGCTCAATCAGGGGAGGGGGCTCAATCAGGGGAGGGGGCTCAATCAGGGGAGGGGGCTCAATCAGGGGAGGGGGTTCAAACAGGAGAGGGGGCTCAATCAGGGCAGGGGGTTCAATCAGGGGAGGAGGCTCAATCAGGGGAGGGGGTTCAATCAGGGGAGGGGGTTCAATCAGGGGAGGGGGCTCAATCAGGGGAGGAGTTCAATCAGGGGAGGGGGTTCAATCAGGGGAGGGGGCTCAATCAGGGGAGGGGGCTCAATCAGGGGAGGGGGTTCAATCAGGGGAGGGGGTTCAATCAGGGAAGGGGCTCAATCAGGGGAGGGGGTTCAATCAGGGGAGGGGGCTCAATCAGGGTAGGGGACGCTGCGCCCCCTACCGTCCTTTGGCTAGAGCCCTGCCAATATCCAAGGTACTTTATACCGAGCTATTTCATCTTACATGTATGTGTACAAAAGCATGGCGGCGACAATCCATCAGACACATGGCGCACAAACAAGGTGATGAAGAGATACCGTAAATCGCCCAATATTCGCGTCACTAAATTTTCGCGATTTCTTAGGACCAGCAAGTTTGCGAAGGCAAAAGTTCGCGAAGCACCGGGGCCACCTGCATACACCCACTGTTGAAGCTTGATTTCACGCTGGTTAATATTCGCGTTATGCTCTTCTCGCGAACATAGTGAACATTAATCAGTCGCGAATATTGGGCAGTTTACAGTATACGGAGACTGACCGACAGGCACACATAGGAATATTCAATATAGACATCATGACTTTACCTCGTTCACTTTACAGCTGTCAATGACAAAGACAACATCGTTGATTGTCAAGCTGGTTTCGGCAATGTTTGTTGACAGCACCTGTGCACAACCATGCACACACAGATCTGGAAATTAGTGTGTGTGTGTATGTGTGTGTGTGTGTGTGTGTGTGTGTGTGTGTGTGTGTGTGTGTGTGTGTATCTGTGTGAGGGTGTGTGCATGCGTGTATACAACAGAGCTACATACGTAATGGTGCATGTGGGTGCAAAAGATTCACTGCCCGTGAAAAGCAATTTCAACATGAGTAGAGGTGTATAACTGTGTGCAGCATGCAGTGTGTGGAATACCAGCCTAAAAAGCGGTTTCTTGCCACCTCCTTTCAATTCCACATGTGAAGAACCCATGCACATGTACACCGATGGCACACACGGAGAGAACTCACAGCAGAAGCAGTCGCATGAGCAAGAAACTGGCATGGGCACCAGCACTACTCAGGACAATGCTAAACTGCGAAAGGTTTCGATGCTCAAAGATGTTCTCTGCAGCATGCCACCCTATATTCTCTGCAGCTTGGTCGACGAGCGACAAGTGAGCGGCTCAGAATACAACATAGCAATGATCTGAACTCACCAGCTTTCGCTTGCCCCGCGGCGTGCCTTGGAACACCTGAGCACGGGGTGGCAGAGCAAGAAAAACAGGAAAAACAATGACGACATGATTGGTGCATGGTCTCACAACACAATCTTTCCTTCCGTACATGGACCACTCAGAACACAATCCTTCCTTCCGTACATGGACCCAGAACACAATATTTGCTTCAGTGCATGGACTACTGACAACACACTCTTTGCTTCAGTGCTTGGCATAACATGATATTCGCTTCGGCGCATGAACTCATGACATATCTTGCTTTCTCGTAATAGAAAGGATCAGATCAGTCAGTTCAGCTCGCAAATAAAGCAAACACAGCCTGAGCCATTCTCAGTCCCTAGCATAACTCCCACGATAGCCGATTACAACAGAATGTACACGTAGTATGCACTACCAGGGGTATAGAGAACTCATCCACAGCACATCAAATGGGAATTATACAACGGATTGAAACAGAACCGTAGAGTGAAACGATAGTACAAAGTATTTTTTTTAAACAGAATTTAACACACTCTTCTTATTGCCTTGGATAGACAGTGACAATCTGAGGACCTGGGTACAGTCAGACCTCGCTTATCCAGTCCTCTTTTATCCGGATCCCTCGCCATCCGGAAGAACATCGCTGGTTACCGATTTACAGCATATGCCATGCATACACACAGTATGTGTGTTCGATTATCCGGTTCCCTCGACTATCCGGATATTTTTTGTGGCAAGCGGATGTGTGCGGTTACGGGAGGTCTGACTGTAATATTTCCAGTACTGGGTGATGCTGCTAACGGGCACTCACTACTGACCTTGCGCTGCTCTGCTGGCTGTAGCATGGAGTGGAGTTTGATGATGTGCACCCTAACACATGGACACACACAGGCACGTATGAACACGCAGGCAGACATACATGCACACATGGACACACGTGCACGCATGAACACGCAGGCACACACACACACGCCCACACACACGGAGAATTCGGGATCAGTCAGATCTATTGGCTAAGACTCTGGCTTGACAAGTTGACATGCAACCGCGCCGGCAGGACAAGTGATTACACGTGCACATATAAACCCAGACCGACAGACAGACACATGCACCCCCCCCCCCCCCCACATACAAGTATGCATGCCCCCCACCACCACCACATACTTCCTCCGCGTCATCGAAATTGTCGCAGTTTGACTAGTGACTTGTCACTTGTTACTGACAACTCCATAAGCTAAGCCATTCAAAACTTATTACACAGTATGATAGTCTGAAGACTAGAGTAACGTTCCAGGACAGTTGGACTGAGAGTTTTCATGCAGAGATGAAGTCCTCGTCGTCGCTGATATCAATGGACGCAAAAATATCGTTCCGAAATATTTCAAGGAAGGTTGAAAGTTGGTCGCGCCTCATCTCAAACGCTTTGACTTTCTCCACAGGACAAGAGCTGCTATGCTTGTCGTCTGCTAGCTCTGGATGATTTCTACTTCACCACCAATGAAGCCTAGTAAGAATACACGATCGTTGCGAGGTCGGTTGATTACCGTCGGCGGAATCACCTCGATCTTGAAAATTAATGAACTTTTTTTAGCCGTGGCATGCCCATTTATTTTAGCTGTTTGGTCACAGCTCATGCAGCTCAGGTAAGTGTACTATCGCGTCCAGCGCGCCCTGTTTTTCAGCATCACTGGTATACCATGGTACGGCACCTACGCGTGCATCACTAGCACTACGTGTGGAGTCTACACGGCTCTTGCAGGTACAATCATGTACTGAGTGTCTCAGCCAGAGCGACAAATTTTATCGCTACTGCAGGCATTTAGTTTGCTTACCCCTCGATGTTTCTCCAAGCGCTGCCACTTGTTCCACGAAGTCATTCTCACCCCAGCTAAGGTAAAACAGTGATGAGGCTTGAGTGAATGGCCATAAGCACGAGAAATGTGCAGGCTGCAACGCCTGACTGATCTCCGCGAGTCGAAATTACCATCGCAGCAACATCAGCGAAGAAATTGCGTCTAGTTCAAAATTTCCAGCTTCCAATAACAGAAAATAGAACTTTACCGTCACCCTATACTGATGACTATCGCCTATATCTCATTCCCTGCCTCTTGTACGAGTGCTGGTGAGAAAATACCCCGTTTTATATCAAAAGTCAAACTGCGACAATTTCGATGACGCGGAGGAAGTACACACACACACACACACACACACACACACACACACACACACACACACACACACACACACACACACACACACACTTGTACTTACTCACTGCCAAAACTGGTCACGTGGGTCTCCCCGGGAGAGGGGAGAGAGACTCAAAAGGAATCTTGGAAAGATGACTCAATTGGCCATTGAACCACCCAACGGCCGACACCCCCTGAAATCCCCAAACTAGGGTGGACTTGAAATGATCCCACTTATGGGCTCACCACACCTCAGTAAGTGGGTGAGGACAAGGTGCAGAAAAAGGATTGACGGCATCAGGGTATCCGTCCCGGGATCCAACTGCAGGTACCCCTGCCCCCAGTGAAGGTAATACTTGGTACTAGTGTGGGTGGCTAAATCAGAGTGGATCTGATATAAGCTTCACTAGCACCATTGATCACACAAGAGTTAATCTAGCCAGAAGCAGTCCATGGTTAACAGGTATGTATACTTCAAACAGAAAGTATATGAACCCTGAAACCAACAAAGGTGGTAGGTCCAACAATACACCTTCAAGCAGCCGAGCCCGTTGGCAACAGGCCCAACACTATCTGGCATAAGTGCACCCACCAACCGAACTAGCTGGCACACACACACACACACACACACACACACACACACACACACACCCACCCACCCACCCACCCACCCACCCACCCACCCACCCACCCACCCACCCACCCACCCACCCACCCACCCACCCACCCACCCACCCACCCACCCACCCACCCACCCACCCACCCACCCACCCACCCACCCACCCACCCACCCACCCACCCACCCACCCACCCACCCACCCACCCACCCACCCACCCACCCACCCACCCACCCACCCACCCACCCACCCACCCACCCACCCACCCACCCACCCACCCACCCACCCACCCACCCACCCACCCACCCACCCACCCACCCACCCACCCACCCACCCACCCACCCACCCACCCACCCACCCACCCACCCACCCACCCACCCACCCACCCACCCACCCACCCACCCACCCACCCACCCACCCACCCACCCACCCACCCACCCACCCACCCACCCACCCACCCACCCACCCACCCACCCACCCACCCACCCACCCACCCACCCACCCACCCACCCACCCACCCACCCACCCACCCACCCACCCACCCACCCACCCACCCACCCACCCACCCACCCACCCACCCACCCACCCACCCACCCACCCACCCACCCACCCACCCACCCACCCACCCACCCACCCACCCACCCACCCACCCACCCACCCACCCACCCACCCACCCACCCACCCACCCACCCACCCACCCACCCACCCACCCACCCACCCACCCACCCACCCACCCACCCACCCACCCACCCACCCACCCACCCACCCACCCACCCACCCACCCACCCACCCACCCACCCACCCACCCACCCACCCACCCACCCACACACACACACACACACACACACACACACACACACACACACACACACACACACACACACACACACACACACACACACACACACACACACACACACACACACACACACACACACACACACACACACACACACACACACACACACACACACACACACACACACACACACACACACACACACACACACACACACACACACACACACACACACACACACACACACACACACACACACACACACACACACACACACACACACACACACACACACACACACACACACACACACACACACACACACACACACACACACACACACACACACACACACACACACACACACACACACACACACACACACACACACACACACACACACACACACACACACACACACACACACACACACACTTGTACTTGTTGCTTGTACTTGTTGCTCACTGCCAAAACTGGTCACGTGGGTCTCCCCGGGAGAGGGGAGAGAGACTCAAGAGGAATCTTGGAAAAATGACTCAATTGGCTATTGAACCGCCCAACGACCGACACCCCCTGAAATCCCCAAAACTCTGGGTGGACTTGAAAATGATCCCACTTATGGGCTCACCACACCTCAGCAAGTGGGTGAGGACAAGGTGCAGAAAAAGGATTGACGGCATCAGGGTATCCGTCCCGGGATCCAACTGCAGTTACCCCTGCCCCCAGTGAAGGTAATACTTGCAACTAGTGTGGGTGGCTAAATCAGAGTGGATCTGATATAAGCTTCACTAGCACCGTTGATTACACAAGAGTTAATCTAGCCAGAAGCAGTCCATGGTTAACAGGTATGTATACTTCAAACAGAAAGTATATGAACCCTGGAACCAACAAAGGTGGCAGGTACAACATTACACCTTCAAGTAGCCGAGCCCGTTGGCAACAGATCCAACACAATCAGACATAAGTGTACCCACCAACCGAACTAGCTGGCACTCACACACACACACACACACACACACACACACACACACACACACACACACACACACACACACACACACACACACACACACACACACACACACACACACACACACACACACACACACACACACACACACACACACACACACACACACACACACACACACACACACACACACACACACACACACACACACACACACACACACACACACACACACACACACACACACACACACACACACACACACACACACACACACACACACACACACACACACACACACACACACACACACACACACACACACACACACACACACACACACACACACACACACACACACACACACACACACACACACACACACACACACACACACACACACACACACACACACACACACACACACACACACACACACACACACACACACACACACACACACACACACACACACACACACACACACACACACACACACACACACACACACACACACACACACACACACACACACACACACACACACACACACACACACACACACACACACACACACATACACACACACACACAACAAAATTAATATGCCTGCAGGATGACATACCGATGCTTGTGTGGACCAGCCTGGATATGATCCTCCACAGCCATTATCTCTTCATAGCCAGGCAAGAAAACCAGGATAGCACCTGCAAAGCCGACGTGTAAGTTGACACACACACAGGCAAGCACGCAAGCAAGCAAGTAAGCAAGTAAGCAAGCACACATGCACATTGAGCACCAAAGCGAATATTCAATATTGCATATGCCCTGTTTCACCATTTCGACAAAAGCAAGACAAAGGGGGCCTCCTTGCTGACGCAATGAATGCATTCGACTCTCTCAACCATGGCACAATCTCCTGTCAAAATCGTTCGCACTCGTTTTGAACAGTAACGATTATGGACTGCACTCATAACGATCGATATGCGAGTTATCGGTATACATTTTTCAGCCCTAGTCTTTTTTCTACACCTGCTTTTCTTTCATTTCCCCCATTGTTCGCTGCGTCAGCTTTTTTCGCTGTGCTCATTCTTTGCTCACGATAACTCGTTCTCCAGGCTCAAGCTGCCACTGTTGTTATTGAATACACTACATGCACAACGCACTAGTCTATTACTGTAAAAGCCATTATCACGAGGCGCATATATAACGATTTCCCAAAATTGACTAGTCAGAGTTGGCACTTCGTTATATATATGGCTTTTACAGTACACACGCTCAAATAGCTCTGTACAAGGTTGATTCCTATGAACTGCTGACATCCACCCTGCTCCGTTCCGAGACTGCAATTGCCCATTCTCACTACACACACGCCGCCGCCATCATATCCTGCCAGGTTTTCAGCACAGGATTGGCTCTATACCATCGCACACAATCTATTAGTGCACCAAATCCAGCACTGCAGCCTGTAGCATGGCTGGCGGGATGCAGTCGGGACGACATGCGTGGCCGGACAATAAGTTCATAATGATGACCATCGGAACGGTCCTGGCATGGCTTTACAAGATTTTGAAGCAGGGCCTGGACAAGATCTTTGGGGCACAATGATATTCCGTCCCAAAGATAATCTGCTAGCACGGGACCGGCGTTGAGAAAACAAGAACAAAATAGAAGAAAAAAATGTTTCCGCTCGGGTTCGAACCGAGGACCTTGTGCGTGTGAAGCACACGTGATAACCGCTACACTACGGAAACCCAGGACAAAGACCTACCCTTTTATCAGCAAGAAAAGCATGCTGTGGGGGTTGGTGCAAAATTTCTGTTGTATAATGTAATTTATGTGTTGCTGTGGCAAAATACATGATTGTATTTGAGCACGGTACCGTAAAGTACCGTTGATCCCCCCCCCCCCCCCCCCCACGCCATGTCGCTTCCCAGCTAGATTTTCGGCAGGGGGCAGGTATTAGATCAAGACTGTCAAGTGCAGTATGATGTACAGCAACGCGGAAGATCGGACTCGATGAGGCTGGATTGTGCACATGTTTCATCCTGCACTCGCACGTATTGTGTACAGCAGTGCATGCGTCGGTTCAACACCGTACTTCACTGTATACGCCGAAGTTGCTTCACAGGCAGAAAATCGACAGGGGGGGGGGGGGGGGGGCAATTAGAAAGGGGGAGGACCAACGGTACTTTACGGTACAATGTATTTAGACCACTGTCAACAATTTGTTTAACCTACCGTCTGCCCCTTCCACGATAACTTTCTGTAAGAGCGTGACGATCAGGCCAACGTCCACACGATCGTCATTGAACGACTCCTGATACGCCATGAGCAGGCGCTCGCGCTCCTGCAGTTCTTCGGCGCCGATGCCCGCGTCAACGTGAGCATCCGTAGCCGACAGGTCACCCTGGAAACCGTCGGCAACGGTGACGGTGGTCTCAGCCGCGACAGCGGTGGCGTCTGCTTCCACTGTACCCACGTCGGCCACCTCAGACTGCGCCGTAACGATATCATCAACAGCAGGACCAGCGGTGGCGTCGTTTTCATCGCCGACATTGTCCTCATCAGCACTTTCTAGCTCCACGTCACTATCGATGATCTGCAGGTCACACAAAGCAATGTGTACAGATCCCAAGCACAAACTCATCAATGACGTCACACGAAACAAAGTGCACAGACCGCAAACACAAACTGAACAATCACGTCACACAAAGCAATGAGCACAGATCCCAAACACAAACGCAATGATGTCACACAAAGCAAAGCGTACAGACCGCAAACACAAACTCATCAATGACACGACACAAAGCATAGCGTACAGGCCCCAAAGTCCCAAACACAAACTCAACTGGGTCATAGAAAGCAAAGTGTACAGACCCCAATCCAAAGCCCATGATCCGCACATCGCATAAAGCAAAGTGCACAGACCTCAAACACTAACTCAATGATATCCGCACATCGCATATGCAAAGTGCACAGACCGCAAAAAAACAACTCATCAATGACGTCACGCAAAGCAAAGCGTACAGACCCCACACACAAACGCAATGACCCGCACATTGCATAAAGCAATGTGTAGTCATGTAGACACCCCAAACACAAACAAGCGCAGGCTCCATGCCGGTCATACAAGGAGGGTTCCTATTAGAGAATGAGCCCACACTACCTGTCCGAGCTGTGGACACCAGTGCGCTCAGGCAATGCAGTTGACAGGGGTGAGGTCTGGATCGCCATTTTTACCGGACTGTGTTCCCGTAAGATTCACCCGAAACCTGTGCAGAAGTCATTGCTTTTATCCGCCGGAGTAAGACCTTAATTTCACATTCGCATCAAATAATGTAAGATGAGTGTTTTTGAACACGAAACTCGGAGTAACGAGAAAGCTTTTCGTCTCTGTTGTTCTGCTTTGTGTAGTGGTGCGCTCTGCCCTTGTTAGGGTATTGAGCACTATTTGCAGCAAGGACTTCAGACACTTTGTCAAATAATGTAAGATGTATTACATCCAGGATAAATTGACAGACAACATTCGAAAAGCATTCAGCACTCACAATAACATCTTCGTCATCCTCATCGTAATCATCATTCTCCTCCTCATCGCCATGGTTCCTGTCTTCGACGGTAAGTTTGGAAGCCGCCGCAGCCGCCATCTCCACACCCTCGCCGTCCTCCTTCTCCAATGCGAGTTGCCGCTCGCTTTGCTCATCCTCCGTTTCGCTTTGCAACGGTTGAGGACTGCTGGCGGTGGTGCCAATCTCGGCTGTGGAGGCAGCCAGCGCAGACACGGCGCGCTGCAATCGGTCGTCGTGCTCTTGCAAAGCACCACCGTCGGACTGGTTCGACGAGAGAAGGGCGGCCATCCCAGGATTGTGGTGGCCAGTACTGAGGTGGGGGGGGGGGACAAACAGCGACATGGAGAGATGAGATCGGCTACAAGAACAACCGTGACCAGTTTAATACGAGCAACTACTTTTCACATGTATTAAAGAGAATGGTGGCCATCGCAGGCTTATGATGCCCAGTACTGAGCACAGTAGGGAAGGACAAACAGCGACATGGAGAGAGGGACAGAGATGAGAGATGGAAGAGGAGGTCGGGCACATCGACTATCACCTGTTTAATATGAGCAACTACTTTTCTCATGTACAAACACAGCATCATGGCCAATGCGTGGTAATGCTGAGGTGTTTATGAGTTTGTTTAGCATGGCCAATGCGTGGTAATGCTGAGGTGTTTATGAGTTTGTTTAGCATGGCCAATGCGTGGTAATGCTGAGGTGTTTATGAGTTTGTTTAGCATGGCCAATGCGTGGTAATGCTGAGGTGTTTATGAGTTTGTTTAGCATGGCCAATGCGTGGTAATGCTGAGGTGTTTATGAGTTTGTTTAGCATGGCCAATGCGTGGTAATGCTGAGGTGTTTATGAGTTTGTTTAGCATGGCCAATGCGTGGTAATGCTGAGGTGTTTATGAGTTTGTTTAGCATGGCCAATGCGTGGTAATGCTGAGGTGTTTATGAGTTTGTTTAGCATGGCCAATGCGTGGTAATGCTGAGGTGTTTATGAGTTTGTTTAGCATGGCCAATGCGTGGTAATGCTGAGGTGTTTATGAGTTTGTTTAGCATGGCCAATGCGTGGTAATGCTGAGGTGTTTATGAGTTTGTTTAGCATGGCCAATGCGTGGTAATGCTGAGGTGTTTATGAGTTTGTTTAGCCTGGCCAATGCGTGGTAATGCTGAGGTGTTTATGAGTTTGTTTAGCATGGCCAATGCGTGGTAATGCTGAGGTGTTTATGAGTTTGTTTAGCATGGCCAATGCGTGGTAATGCTGAGGTGTTTATGAGTTTGTTTAGCATGGCCAATGCGTGGTAATGCTGAGGTGTTTATGAGTTTGTTTAGCATGGCCAATGCGTGGTAATGCTGAGGTGTTTATGAGTTTGTTTAGCCTGGCCAATGCGTGGTAATGCTGAGGTGTTTATGAGTTTGTTTAGCATGGCCAATGCGTGGTAATGCTGAGGTGTTTATGAGTTTGTTTAGCATGGCCAATGCGTGGTAATGCTGAGGTGTTTATGAGTTTGTTTAGCATGGCCAATGCGTGGTAATGCTGAGGTGTTTATGAGTTTGTTTAGCATGGCCAATGCGTGGTAATGCTGAGGTGTTTTTATGAGTTTGTTTAGCATGGCCAATGCGTGGTAATGCTGAGGTGTTTATGAGTTTGTTTAGCATGGCCAATGCGTGGTAATGCTGAGGTGTTTATGAGTTTGTTTAGCATGGCCAATGCGTGGTAATGCTGAGGTGTTTATGAGTTTGTTTAGCATGGCCAATGCGTGGTAATGCTGAGGTGTTTGAGTTTGTTTAGCATCTACTACACATAGGCACAAGCAATCAAGTTGACACAAACATGTTAGAAAGTACTTACTGATAGAGAACGTCGGCGAGAAAAACGGCCTGGACGGGGTAGGTTCGTCCTTCAACTGAACGCACAAAGGCAGGCAGGCACGCACACACGCACACGCACACACAGACACACACACACACATGAAAGCACACACGTACACACACGTACTGGACTAGGAACAGTGTTTCAGTGGTGACACCATGTCAGATACACCATCATGTCACCACATACAAGTATTCACACCAGCAAAATCAACCGTATCTTCCATAATACAACATAATTAATTAAGTCCCCGCCACGCAAACACACCCATACAGACACACACACACACACACACACACACACACACACACACACACACACACACACACACACACACACACACACACGTACACACACACACACACACACACACATACACACATACACACATACACCCCCCCCCCCCCACACACACACACGCACACACAATTCACAACACCCATACAGAGAGACAGAGAGACAGACAGACACACACACCCATAAAGACAGACAGACAGACAGACAGACAGACACACATACATACATACCTTAGCGCGAACCCTTGCCGCTCGCCTTGTGCAACGCTCACTGCTCTTGGAGCATTTCGAGCACTCTTGGCGGGGTTTGCAGCTCTTTATAAAAATGCTTTGCTTTACGGAAACGTATTTCATTGCGAAGAGCTGCGCTTCGGTCCTCTGAGCTGTGCTGATGAGCTCTAACAGAGCGAAACAGTTGCTGTCCACAGACTTGAGTACATACATACATACATACATACACTCCCCCCTCCCTCCCCCCCCCCCCACACACACACACACAAATTCACACCACCCATACAATATCCCAGCTACTCAACCCACCACCCCTTCACACATAACGCAAAACACCGACCGTAGACTCACCACCAACGATAGGGCAGTTGTTGAAGTACTGCACAAACAACTCGGTATTCATTGTGGCGCTCATCAAGATCAGACGCAAGTTAGGCCGTTCCTTCAGTATAGTACGTAACGATATCAGTAGGAAGTCACTGAAGCGGTCACGCTCATGAATTTCATCCTGGACAAGAGGGCATACATAGTCATTATAGCTTACTACCGGTACGGTAACCAGAAAAATCTTAGTACAGCTGTTCTGTAAAGTCAACACATATTCGGCGCATATTTATTTTCGGCTATTTTCGGCCTGGTCATATTTGGCCGAAAATTTGCTGCAGCCGAAAATTTGTTTTTGCAAGATTCAGTGTGACAGTGTATACAGCCCACACCGGAGTGTACGTCGCACCCAGATTTTTTTGTGACGAAATATTGTCATCTACCCTGTGTATCAGCATTCATTTGACAATTGTACAGTCAAACCTCGCTTAACCGCACACATCCGTTTCCCACAAAAATATCCGGATAGGCGAGGGAACCGGATAATCGAACACGCATACTGTATGTATGCATGACATATGCTGTAAATCGGTAACCAACGATTTTCGTCCGGATGGCGAGGGATCCAAAATAAAAGAGGACCGGATAAGCGAGGTCTGACTTTAGTAAAAGTTGCACTAACTCTATTGCAAAGAAAACAAGGACCAAGAAGCTACAAGTTACGCTATAATGTCCACTAACACCACCAGTTATTTGTCCTTGGCTCTCCACCCGAGTCCATTCTTGATAACTCTATTGCGGCGAATTACGAGTGTTAAAAGTGTGACTTATACTCGGGAGAATACTGTGACACATACCACAATGACGTGAGTAAGAGTGTCCATGCCTCCGGTGTCCGACATCAGTGCGCGCAGCAGTATGCCGTTTGTGCAGAAGGTCAGCGTAGTGCTCTTGCTCATCCTGTCGTGCATGCCAGCGAGTAGACAGATAGACCAGGGGTGCACATACGCACGCGCATGCATGCACACATGCATGTACACACACACACACACACACACACACACACACACACACACACACACACACACACACACACACACACACACACAAACACATACACACGGAGTACGGAGTACTATAGACTACAATACGAACCATCCACGCTTGAACCTGCAAGAGAGCCCCATACAGACATGAATCGTGTACAATGTATATTTAATACACAAATAGCATTGCAAGACACAGAATCCTACCTGTTCTCGAGGCGGATCATATAGCCAATGCTGCCTCCCACCTGCTCACCGCGCTCTGCAGCCACTCTCTCGGCAACACCAATGGCAGACAGGCGCCGCGGCTGTGTGCACACAACCTGCACGGCCTGATTGTGTCGCGTGGCCGCATCCAACAGGAACTGCGGCACCTGTACAAACGGGTCAAGATAAACGGCATGGTGGAGGGGGTTTGCACAATGCTACACGCAGCCTGAAGTAGCGTTGTCGGCACAAAACACTGTCGCAACAGAGCCCAATGATTTTTCACTCAATTTCGGGAATAGAAAGCAATCCGCTGGCTCTGCTCTTGCCGGAAAAGTCAGCAACCACTCCTACAACATGACAGTACAGAAGATGACATCTATTCGCATTTGTCAGTCTGTTTCTTTTCTCAAGCGTTTCCGCTAACCTGCGTTGTCTTGCCACAGCCTGTCCCTCCAGCAATTAATATGACCTGAGCGGACACGGAGTACAGAACACACACTCAAACTCAGACATGCTCATCGCGGAAGCGATGATAGCGAACAGCTATGATAGACATAGCAACTTGTGTTGGGATTACACCATTCAACGGCTTACACATGTGCACATCCACACCCACACACACACACACACACACACACACGAACACACACACACACACACATGTGCATGCATGCACACACACGTACACACGCACACACGCATGCACATGCATGCGCACACACGTGCATACCCACAATCATAAGCATTCGTGTGTACGCTAACACACACTGTAAGCACACAGCCAAACATAATATTTTTGGCTGCGCACGATTTTCAATACATGTACGTAGAAAATGTTGAACGGTCTCTGCTGGGATGACGACTACACCATAGCTCAGTGGTTAGAGCATCGCCGGCTACAAGCGAGGGTCCCTGGTTCTAGTCCTGGTGGTGACAGTCGATTTTCTTCTTCAGACTTTTCCCGTTTGTGTCTTTCCCTCAAACCAGTGAAAAATTGATGTACCGCTTATTTTAGACAGGCAGTTATAGGGGGTTCACACACACGGGTAAACCTGAGGTCACGGGACAAGGTAAAAGTTCAGACCTTCGGCCAACGGAGTGGGGCCGTTCACACCCGTGGTCAGTTTTGCCTTGGCCACACGTTTGGCCATGAACTTGTGGCGGGGCAACTAAAAAAATAATCTGTACTGCATGTTTGTAGTACATTCTGTACTGTATCTTGCATTCGCCATGCACGATTTTCCGATGGGCACTGTCTGAAAATGCAAGTTGCGATGCACTCGTACAACTAGGGTTCAGAGTTCTCGCCAAAGACAAGATCTACGCATGCGCGTCTTATAGCCATGGGATTTTTCCCTTGACAAACGCCCTGAGGCCCACGGCCACGGCTTTGCCAATTTTTTCCCGAGAGGTTCTTCCTTTCCCCCAGTACCATAGTTTCCATAACAACTTTCCCATAACCGTGGTTTTACCCGTGTGTGTGTGAATCCCCTATAATAAAAGACCGGTGCTAATTTCCGAAAATAGTTCAAAATACGGTACCTGGTGCTTGGCAATCAGCTGCAGAATCTCATCCTGCTTTGTCCAGACAGGCAGCTGCTCGCGGAAGGTGGACAACTCGGCTGGACGACGGGCAACTGATGGTACTTGCGGCGCCAGAGAGCCAAGAACGCCTAGGGGGAAAACAATCAGACAAACCCAAACAGGTGCACGCAAGCAAGACCAGGCATAAACATACGTGTGTGCACACACACACGGACACACACACACACACATGGACACACACACCCATGCACACATTGTTTATGTCGAAGGGGCGCAATCGTTCATTCAGATGTCATGCCAGGTAAGGAGGGGATTGGAGAATAGACGAGGTGGAGATGCTTCGTACGGAGTGACGAAGGCGCGACACAGCAATACTGGTTCAACACTCTCCGTCTCATCAGCAAATCTGCCGACTCACGCTACACACTGAGCTCTCATAAGCAAATCCGCCGAATCACGCTATCCATTTAGCTCTCGTGAGCAAATCAGCCGACTCATGCTATCCACTGAGCTCTCATGAGCAAATCAGCCGACTCACGTTACACACTGAGCTCTCATAAGCAAATGTGCCAGCTCGTCCCTATTACACTATTCGCACAACCTCCGCACTGCTACAGTGCTGCTCAATGAAGTCTGATCGAGCGAACCAATGCCACACGCCACACGGGGTGCTATGAAGCCCTAGTCCGGCGGACACTGGGATGTGAGCAGGGTGCAAACTTGACTCACGCGATCGGATCCGATATCATTGAGCAGCACTGGGTTTCTGAAGAATACTGCTGCTGGTGCAGAGTTCATCACCTACCGGTTTTAGATGGCTTGATATCAGCAGTGGAGTGTGCGGGCGATGCTGCAACGGCTTCATCTGTACACGCACACATGCGAGCACACACACACACACACACACACACACACACACACACACACACGTGCACGCACATATACACACACGCACACACACACACACGCACACACAAACACACAAAGTTGTCTTTCAAGCTTCAACAATGCACACCTGCACAGAATCTGCTGTGCCATTGAAGACCAACAGGAAATAAGGCACCAACGACAACTCGGACCAGCGTGTCTAATAATAGGCACTGATGGTGAGCTTCCAGACGCCAACAACACCCGAGGATTAATGAGTCATTGAGGACTACAACAACAAAACACTGCCATGTAGATGCAGAGACAGTGACAGCACCTCAGCAACCCCATGTCACTACGCCACTCGCACACAACGACGACCACGCATCTGTTGCAAAAGAAGGATCTACAAGCGGGATTCGAACCCAGCACCCCTGTCTTTCCGGGACTGTGCCCTACCGATGAGGCTACCGGGGATCACACACACACTAATGGGTCCTTCTTGCTAAATATCTACATCTACCCGCACAACATCATCCATGTCGTCGTGCAAACTGTTGCCTACTGTAGTCTGAAATGTTCACTGAAGTGTGCAGCTCTGATGGGTTGTTGTCACGGCGAAATTCCGTTACTACAGTCAAATCTGCCGTTAGCGACCTCTGCTGTAGGCGACCATCTACCGCTAGCGACCGATTTTCCGTGCACCGACGGTTTCACATACAAATTGATCTGTCCAGAGCGACCATCTGCTGTGCGCGACTAGCGACCGCGATTTCATGCACGGTGGCTGCATTCAAATCCGCTGTAAGCGACCGCGACCCACGTTCAGTCAGGTGCGAAACTGTCAACTGCAAGGTGTGAAAATGCGCTGTCTTGCAAGTGCGATCGACTGGCCCTAGCCCTGGCACCATTATATTTTATTGAATATCCAATAAAATGATATCAACCCTTTAAGAGCCACAGGAAAATTTCAAAATATTGCATTTTTTCGTGTTCCTTGGATCATAGCTTCAATTCTACTCACTCAATCCTCACAATCTAGGGCTTCCTGGAAAGGTCTCCGCGAGAGGAAGAGAATGAGGTCGATCATGATAGCCAGCACACCGTCTATCCAGCGCTAGATCGCATCGACAGTACAAAAATACCCCACTTGTCCCGCTCAAGATATTTCATTTTACTCGATCGTGGAGTTCCATTTTTTCGCTGTGTATTCTTGACAATATCAACAGTGAAACCCGTGCAAATTGGAGTAAACCAGCGTGACGAAAAATCTCAAAATTCTCAATACTAAAGTCGCACTGCGCGCTTTTGAAATTGCCGCGATCGTGGCTCAACTTGCGAGTGATTTATTTCAGGAACCGTTGCTCGCAGCGCTTCGCGGATTGTTTCTCCCGACAGGTGAGAGTTTTCTCTTCACCCTGGATATTTCGATCACTGGATTTGAGCGAGATTGGACTGAGTTACGATCTTTTGAAGTTTTGCATTCAAGTATGGGGCGGCTCTTAAAGGGTTAAAAATCACATTATTCTCGTCATTTTGAATACATGGAAGAATATAATGCATGCCCGGTATGCCGGATTTACCATACATCTGCCGTAAGACCGCTTTTTCTTGCACCAAGGGGCGGTCGGTTACGACAGATTTGACTGTACATCATTTTAGTGATGTAGTGCGTACAACCCGGATTCAAGCAGGTCTCTTTCTGCACTACTGCAGCTCAGTTGTACGCACTACGCCATGTCCCACCTCAGATCTTCACCAAAACATGATGTAATCCCGGAAATTCGCAGTGACACCCATGCAGAAAACGTCCGAAGCTGCACACTCTAGGCTTCATGTACTCTTGCTTGCATTGAGAGAAAGGCTATGTTGTAGTCCAAGAACAAAAGAATCAAAACAGTAGGGCAAGTGACACGCACCAGCGCTGGGGAAATCCCGCAGGGGAGCCTGGAGGACGTTCACGATTGCCGGCGCCACCTGCGCCGACCTGGAGGACTCGACTTCTGTTTCCACGCGGCGTGACACCTTGAGAGAGCGCTCCTCTCCCATGCTGTACGCAAACAAAACAACATGGACACGTACTTATACTGTACTGTACCATTTCAGACAAAAATCTAGATTTATCACTCAAACCTGCCCAAAGTCTTCTCAGCTCCCAGGCCCATAAAATATGTAGGAGGGATACATACTTCTCACAATTAAAAAACAGGGGGTCGTAAAGTAGGTATTTTACAACTCCCTGATGAAAAAGGAGAAAAAAAATATGGTCGCCCAATAAGGGACTCGAACCCTTGACCCTCAGATTAAAAGTCTGATGCTCTACCAACTGAGCTAACCGGGCAGCTACAACAACCACACAACTATGCTGTTCTCAATTCTGAGCATATGACGGTGAAACTTGTCCAAGCCGACCGCTAATAGGCGATTCAGACTACGGCCAAAATCACGAGACCCTAGGTGGGTGGAGCACATCAGACCCCGTCACCACGTCCACGATTCATGCCTGCGATGCTGCACCGCTGCTTTGCATGTCATGATTGGAAGCTGTGGCCTTTAAGGCCATCATTTTTTATATCTATGTTTCGCGTCGTCCGCACGCATACGTTTTGATTTTTTTCGGGAAAAAATAAAAAATCAACCATGCACAGTTGGTGTACGATCGTGCGAGTCTCAGTGTGGACTGGTTGCATACGGCGAAGCTGGGATTCAGAAATGGCCTCGAGGCCAGCGTTGGTAAATCGTTTGTTCGGCATCTGCGAGCAGTATTCTACGAGCTTGCAACAGACCGCATTGATCACCTCAAGCTGAGAGGATGCGTCGTTCCGGAGCTCTTTGCACCGCTGCTGAAGGCTGAGTGCAATAATCCAGCGAAGCAAGGGCACCAACAGTTGCCTCCTCTGTCCAAAGTGATGCAGATTTTGTGCTTTGATGTACGATTTTTCTTTCGGATGTACACCATGCACGAGCTATTGTGCTATGTACAGTGCATACACCTCTCATGAGCCTTTTTTTAATTATTTTGTCGTTTTTTATTTTTTTCCACCTCTCGCATATGATTCTGGAAGTTGAACTGACGCGAAACATAGATATAAAAAATGATGGCCTAATAGTAAAAGAAAAAAAGAAAAAGTCTGAACTTGAATTTCCATGGTGATGCAGTCCTGTTTCAAATGATTATGCACAATCGCTGATCAAACACGTCTGAGTCGTAGAAACGCGGTCACAGTTGGCCGTAGTTTGTATAGCCTATAACGGGACCCCCAAATGTGGTCCCCGTGTACAGGACTGGTTGTCCCCTATCCAGGGTCATACCTGTGTAAACGATACCCTTCGGTCCTGGATTTAGTGCTCCTCTTAGGACAGGTGGTGGTGGTCTCATCAGAGCGGTCGCCTTCACAGGTTTTACTCTACTGTCCAAGGACATGTAGACAGACTACTGTAAGTCGACAAATATTCGGCGCTTATTTATTTTCGGCCATTTTCGGCCGAAAATTAGTTGCGGCAGAAATTTTGTTCAGCAACGTTCACACTGAACTTTTCTAATTGTCCGCAAACTCCAACGCAGCCACTTACTTTCCTAAAAGTTCCGCGTGACACAGTATACAAGTGGCGGCAGTACAGGCCGAAAATGTGCTGCGGCCGAAATGGGTTTTAGCCCTGGGAGGCCGACATTTGAATGGGCCGAACATTTGCAGACTTACAGTAGGGGCGAAACGAAGCTGCCTCCTAGAATAACAGGTTGTACAGAAAAACCAGTACAAAATAGTGGTAGCGACTTTGGTGATAATTTTCATAGGAGTGTTGGCGAGTTGGTGAGCTCCAGATGAAAAGAGAAAAAAAATATGGTCGCCCAATAAGGGACTCGAACCCTTGACCCTCAGATTAAAAGTCTGATGCTCTACCAACTGAGCTAACCGGGCAGCTATGATTCTTGCAATGTGAACTGCAACAAGTGTGCATACCAGCACCGAGGGTGCAACACCAAAGGCAAAGGCTAGACTTCCACTGAAAAATTTCACCAAACTCCTTCGTTACGTGCTATTCACAAAATTTCCCCGTGCCTACTGTACGGGGATCACCTTGGGGATTGCAACACGTACGTAGCACTTATGTCCTGCGAGAAAGCGTGCAGTGGCCAGTACGGACAACATTCCATTGCGGCAAACCTGCACATGCTGTGAGGCGAATGTTTCTGGTTTTTGGGGCATCGTGAATAACAAAAATACAGCCACAAGGAGAAATTTAGCTGTCAGCGTTTCCTATTACGACATGCATATGAGTACTTGAAGCATAATGTAAAAACGATGATTATAGACGATTATTGCCGACCAATAGGATATGCGTACAGCTAAACAAGTCCTCCTTGTGGCTGAAATGGAAGCTCCACGTCTTTTTCAGAGCATGTCAGTTGCGCACCAACTGGCATTCATGCAAGTCACTTTGACTGGGGGGAGGGGGGGGGGGGGGGGGAGAGAGTTCTTCATGGTGTTGCACGACCGAAATACGAGTCAAATGTCAAATTGAACGCATAAACTGAAAACGTACTGCGCTTACACACGTCAGTTATGAACACGCCTTGATCCCTACATTTACATTACGCACGTGGCTGTCAAATAATAGAGTAAAAAGTTACTAAAAATCAAAAGCTCACTGTATTTATCTCACTTATAGACTCTGACTTGCTGTGAGCCGATTTTAAAATGCTGTTTTTGCTCACTAGCCTTTGATGCGATCGGTTCAGCCAGTCACTCCTAGCTCTGCTAAAGTGACCTAACACAGACTCGAAACAGCTAGCTGTCCGCAGATTGAGTATGGTACGCGTATTCAAGCTAGTACCAGACACTGCTCAAATAGAAGACGGATTGCGGGGGGTAAATATAGGACTGTGTTGAATTGGTACACCGGGCAATCAGACTCCAATACCAGTTTACGATATTAGGCAAGCTACGTACATGTACATGGATTCGGAGACAAGATAACATTGAAATAAAGGACCCCGCTTGGATACAATCCCAACATGGACCAGTCGAAAATACTAGATCGTGTGGAAAAATGAAAAAGTGCACCGTGCACATCGAGGAAAAAGAAGAAGAAAAATATGGTCGCCCAATAAGGGACTCGAACCCTTGACCCTCAGATTAAAAGTCTGATGCTCTACCAACTGAGCTAACCGGGCAGCTACAACAACCAGGCCTTTGGGCCTCCACTGAAACAGGCAGGACACTCGAACCAGGTTGACAAGTCTCACATAAACGCAGCCTGAAACTGAGAAACGCACGTGCGTTACAGCGTTTGTATAAGAGAGAGGTATGACACCGTATAATTGTACTGCTCCCTGGTTTGTATAGTCGCGGTCAAAGAAATCCGACCCGCGAGTCAAAAGCAGGACCGCGTTTCCATTTCAAAATGACATCAAACACGGTTTGAAACCCATCCGAGGGCCGCAGAGGCTGCAAGAGCCTTTGTGCTGCTTTTGGCTCACGAGTTGGAGTTCTTCGGTACCTGTAGTAGTATACAAGAGCAGGACAGCTTACCCATAGCTCTTGGACTGGAGACCCAACGTCTTGCACAGCTTGTGAATATACGCTCTTTCTGCGCTAGCAAAGGCACTGGGGAAGACAAACTCTGCGCGGGGAAAGAAAACATGAAACACACAGTGGAAATGTGAAGAGAAGATGGAGGGAGAGAGAAAGAAAGTGAGAGAGAAAGAAAGAAAGAA